>NC_143014.1:84523616-84823616 GCF_055824585.1 Amblyomma mixtum
GTTAGCTTTGCGGATTCTGCCGGCAGTTGCTACACCGCTATTGCCGGTGGAGCAATTCGTAGTTCGGGCAGATGACTGTAAAGTTAACGTCGTCAAAGCCTCTGTCAAAAATACACCATCCGAGGGGTATGTTAAGCTGTTTAGTGGGGCCCTCTACCACTCCTAGAAATCCCAATCTTCGTAGAGGTGAGGAGGACAGCTCTTTTCGCTTTCGATAGATTTAAAGCGCTTGCCATCTCTATTGAGCCACTCTGAGCATCTGGAAAGGAAACCAGGTGGGCTAAATATTTATGATAAAGGATGTATATTAACATTTTCAGGCGTCGCTGGTCATTTCTCTTCAGGAATTTAGTGTTTCTGTGTAGATAGCCTATGAGGCGTTAAGAAAGGCAATTAGGCTGCTTTGCATCGGGAAACACCAAAGCTAATTATTTTACGGGAATGTACATAATTTCGTACAAAGGTTCAGAATGCTTGGAAATTTTGCCATTGAAACACCAAGATTTTTCTAGTCAGAACTCCAGAGATCAGAGAATCTATATTGCTTATTTCGAAGATGGACATTGTGCTATCAGTGCAGAAAAAAAAAGAGATAATATTTCGGGTTCACTCACTGTTTCAGTCACTCCAGGCTGGCTGTTTTCGAAAACACCCCCTTGAGGACATAGAGGGTGCAAAATTCGTCTTAAATAAATAAATCATTGCTAGCTGTTGCATACTCTCAGATAAAACTCTGAATTCACAGTGCACAGTGTTATGTACAATGTGCTTTAAAGGTTTAAAGTTAGTTACACGTCCTTTTCCTGAATAAAAAGGAAAGCACGCGAATTAAAAAAAAAACGGAACGTACTGATGAGGCTGACAATTTTTTTCCGCTTCTTCCCATTTTAGTCCTCCATTTTAGTCCTCCAGTAGCCACTGTGCTTAAGAGAGCAACAGTGCTCTGTGACAACACAGTCACCGTAAAAGGCATCACAGAGCTCTGCAACATCTGGGCCTAGCTGAACAATATAGCGATACATTCTGTGCGCACCCATCCGTTCAGTATTGTTCGTCTTGCCGGTTGCCATATTCCGGTGACGGCGTAGGCGTCGAGCCTCTTGAGTCAGTGATGGATGAAAAAAAGAATCAAACAGGAATAAAACTGTGGTAGAACTATGTTATCCTGGCCCTCGACAGCATTCAACTACACTAGGTATAAGTTTCAAGTCACGAGCCTAGCCACATCGTTCCAATGCTGGCGTGAATGCTCGAATGCAGTTAGATTTTCACAGCTGCTGGAGAAAAGGGGAGAAGAGACCTTATACCAAGGCAGCTATCCACGTGAAACCACTTACGACCAGCAACACCATACAAAGCTGGCACCTGCTGAGAGAATCTTTCGTATTAGATTGCCTAGTTTCATCGGAGCACATCAAAAATGAACAAATTCTTGTAAAACGCAGTCGGGGACAAAAGCCTGAAACACGTGTTCCTCAAACAAAGCCGCTGGCTGTTTGTATTCTTAGCTGGCGGATGGAGACCACACTTGTGGAGATGAAAGAACAAAATTTTGTGTTTCACCTCTGCAAGTGTGGTCTCCGGCCGCTGGATAACAGTAGAGCTATCGGCTTCGTTTGAGGAACATGGGGTCCACATGCTTTTCTCCCCTACTGTACAAAGTGAACCTGCAGCTTTTTCTGAGTGTGTGCTATGCCTAGCAGTGATTTCTTTGTTTCATGTGATTTTAGCATCTTTCATGTCGCAAGCAGAATGATCTCTCATGTTGTTATTATAATTCACAGAACAATGAGCCTGGTAGCACGTCCTCCGCCATTTTCGTGTAGACAGACTATACCAGTGGTAAGATTATAATTTTTTCCCGAATTTCTTGCATAATGTGCATGTTCGAAAGAGAGAAAGACAGGGCGATTCCATGATCCTTCCGGTTTTAACGCGACAGCGTTAACGCTTCCGTTGTGCCGAAAATGCTGCGTCGATCGTCGTCGGCGCTGTCAGCGTTGTGAGCGGAAGATATTCAGAGAAGAAACCTAGGTGGGCAGCCTAGGTCACGTGACCTTGTGGCTTCATCACAACCTGCCTATCAGATTGTGAGCAGACTTGCCACCATGACAGGTGGCAGTTTAATTAATTATTGGTCGCGAGAAGTTGCCCAGGAGGAGCAACCTGGGTCTCGCAGAAGCCCCATCGATGGCCGCACCTGTCATCGCAGAGCCATCGCTTAACCTCTAAACCACTGCGTCAGGATTTGTATGCGGACCCACTCCCAGGGATCTATGAATGTGAAGTAGAGAATGGCCAATTCTCTATATATGGGCGTTAACCCACTAACCCACTGGTTTCACCCTCTAAAGCTATCGCGTCATACCCTGGAGGCGGAGCTGAAGTGTCCCCACCTATTTTTTTTATTTGACAAGTGCCGCCAATTCGATGTTACATCTTTCAACCATTGTGGTGACTTCGCAAGATGTTTTGCGCATACTTGTGAACAATCCGCATTTTGCGTTTCAAAGCTGACTCGTTTTCTTGAGTCGTGACTTTAATACTAAGGCGAAAAATGTTTGTTTTTAATCTGAATAACTAGCGGCTTCTGAAAGGGACGTGACTGCCATAAATGCTACTGCGTGGTTTTGTTAAGGGTGAGTTCTGGCTCTATTTTGAGAACAATTCTTCCCCATTTCCCCCCCCCCCCCCCCCCTCTTTGCCACTGCTCTGTCCTGCCTTTGCTACTGAAGCCGGCGACTGACGTTGCTCATTGGCTATCAGCAGCGAGGTCTCAGGCGTTAGCCCCCAAAACTAGGGGAGCGGAAGAATGGGTAGAGAAAATCTTCGTTACAAAATACGGAGCACGGTGTTTTCTTTGTTGGCGTCGCACGGGGTTTTACAACATTCCTGTGAAACAAACAACGGTAATTTAGCATGAAATCTTCAGCAGCTCCAGATAAATTAAAGTCAGTAGAATGTTAGGAAAACAAAAAAGGGAAAACATTTATAAAGCAAGTAAGAGACAGGACACGTTTATTTAGACACTGCAGTTGTATTTTATTTTGGTACTCTGCAAAGGAACAGCTGTCTTCGTCATTGTACTCCCTGCAAAAAATACACGTGTTATTTAAACAGAAACGCAAAGGAAGAGCAGAAATGCAAATAAGAGCTGTGGAATTCAAACCAAGCAACAAATATTACGGGAAAAACGCACAGACACAAAACATCTACATGACGGCGCAGTCCACTGGGTTGAAAGTAGGGCAGCCTTCTGGATTAAACGAGGCACATGACACGTATATTTTTGCAACATTCGTTTCCTTAGAATTCAATCCTCATGACCTGCTTGAGCGATGCTTATAAAAGGGAGCGTTGTGATATAAATCCTACATTGTTTTATTCATATCTGGCACGCATGTCTAAAATATATATATATTTTTACTTTAGGAGTGCTGTGAACGCCGCAAACTGAACTCACAGAAACTTAAAGACGTAGAAAAGAAAGTCAGAGGAATTTTGTTCTTCAGGCACTTGTTAAACAATCTGATACAGGTCTCTATCTGATCGTTTTCCTGAGCTGTGCACCCCAAACTTACTTGCACAACGCAAAAAACATCCCTCGGTGCTATAATCAGCCGTCGTCTGCACTACTGCGATTGCATACTGTACACTGGATGCATCGGCACCATTAAATGACCCATGACTGCTTTTCATTAAGCTGTCATATTAGCGTGCAAGATCTGCGGCCATCGTAAGCCTTGTTAACTAAACACTCCTAGCATATGACGGAAAGTCAAAGCAAGCAAGTCCGATCATGAGTCATGACTAGCCCGAGGATTGTGTTTATCTCTTGCCGCACATTTTCCTTTATCTTACTTCTGGTAAATACAACCAACGTTTTAAAACACTCACAAAAGAGAGTTTTACATTTTAACTGCAACGTTTTGAAATACATTTTACTTGATGATAACCTTCTAGTGAGTACGACGACGGTCGAAACTGCGTTATCACTATGCATTATCTGCATTATCATCTAAGTCCGTACGTTGCACGAAATAGTGAAGAGCCGCAAAATAAAAAAAAAATAAAGTCATACCAAGAGTTTCCGACTGCCATAACGAGCATAAACGCCATCCAGGCCACAGGGGGAGGAAAACACTTGCACGTATGCGAAGTCTCGATGATTGCGAGAGGAAAACCATTCTGCGCCGACTGCACGAGCTCGGTTCGTGACCTGCAACCAGAAGCCGAAATTTCATAATTTAGATTTTAAGCACAAGACAGGGAACGTCCTGCGCATTAATTGACCCTGCAAAGAACATCACGAACACGACGGCAGCTGCACTTGAGCGAAAGGAGAGGTCATACAGAGTCATATGGACAGTTGCTTAGAGCTGTCTGGAGCATAGCCGCTCCCTGGTGCATAATTTCGCATAGCAGCAGTGTAACATGTCGAACCCAAAGAATTATTGTGTGGTGTCGTTAGAGCGAAAGCAGCGGTCGCACTCCTATACACACAGTGTCCACATTTTCGCCAATCGTGCTGGAAGCCATTGCCGTGCATTTCTTGATTACCTACGGTTCTTAAGACCAAAGTCAAGGCGCACTAATCTGACAACATCGATATTCTCATATTATATGACTCCAGCAGTATCATAATGGCCACTGTTGCCATGAAACAAACTTGCGGACAGCATCGCAGCGCCTTTTTTAAAGTCAGGGCGCTCAGAAGTTCAAAATTCTCATTTAAGAGATTTAAACTGGTATGGAAGCAGCCCATGGAACACTCAAAGGGCCGTTACTTTTGTTTGTCCTTTTGAGCGAACATTTTGGTAGACAGCAAGTTTTGTTGGCCTAACTTCAGCCGGCAACTATGAGGGTACCATGATGGCGCCGCATGTATTTAGCACCATGGAGGAAATAAGTTTAGCACACTAGCACAACGTCCCCACCCCGGTTTGAAAGGTAATAAACTGAAAAAGCAAAGAAACAAGCCACAAGTGTTCGAGCTCATTGCAAAAGCACAAAAGAACGTACTAGCAAACCAGGCCCACACAACACTTTACAAAAAAAGAAATGTACAGAAAACAATGTTCATACTGAATCCGAGCAACATTGAAAAAGAACAAAGAATTACATGCACGAAATAAATTAGATCGTGCTCAAAATATAGTCTGTTTCGACGCCAACCGGTCTTTCAGAGCCGGAAACGCTCGCAGAAAGAAATGCGTGAAGGCGTCGCAACGCGCAGCTAAACGCGAGGCCAGGCCATGCACCGCCGGTCTCGCCGCACGCAGAAGCGCCGACGATAAAAGTTCTTGGGTGGTGGCGCCATCTGGCCCATGGCTACGGAATTACGCCTGCTATCCACCGTGGCTGGCTTACGGTCAGCGAAAATGCTTGGGGCGGCGAACGGGAGAATATTTTGTGCTGTTTGTTCACCTCCTCTAATGAACACTTCATAGCTGCTACGGTCGCGCGATCTTTTCTTTATTTTCTTGAAACGCTCTACGAGTTACATGTCTATTTTCCTTGAAGGAGGAGATATAATAGGACGAAACAGCACAATGAGAAAACGAGCTGCGAGATCAGACGTGGGATAATGAAGTCACACGCCGAGAACAAAAAGAAAATGGGCTAATTATACCAGGCAGTCGTTCAAACAACCTCCTTAACCGCGAAGACGGATGAGTGTTGGTAAAGGAAACGCTGTTAATGAGGACGCTGAGGACAGCCTCGCTAGCATGACACGGAAACCTACGAAGCCCTATGAGAGGAAGTCTGTTGTCCTACACGTTTGTGCTTCTTTCGCAGCGAGGGCTAAACATTGTCACGTACTTCGTCTTCGCAGACCTTTAAACTCTACTGTAAAAAGAAGACCATTAAACTCATTTTCACTAGCCAGGCCACTTATATTTTTCGAGAACGTTCCTCCATTCGCGCTGTAGAACGCACAAAATACTAGAGTGCTTATATGTACTGCGCCTCATTAGCACAAGGGGCTGCGACAACAACTTCTTTTCATAAAATAAAGAGTTGGTATTTAAGCAAGGTGGGGGAAGGGTGCCGTCGTACTCAGGAAATTAGGAGTAGCGCAGCTCGGGAGCCTGGTAAAAACGACAGTGTTTTAAAGCGACTTTCCGACTGAAAGGAAACCACTGACGGCAGCTGAACTTTTCAAGAAGGAAATTTTCCATGCCAAATTCAGCAAAGCATCCCGTTTGGACGCCAGTAAGGAATGTCACGGCGCTTTTGGTGGACCCATACAGTTAATATACTGACTCCAGAGGGAAAGCTGCGCATTGAGCCAATGCATGTCAGTTGGCAACGCATGAACGCCGCCATGACCCAACGATTTTTGGGTTGCCAACTGTTTAGACGCTTGCTAAATCTTGGCAAAGAAAGGACTTTGAACCTGGTAACGTAGTTCGTGCGAAGATGGCGGCATGCAGTGCACCTGTCGACAGCGCTGTAAACAACGGCAAAATCGTCGCGTTTAGCATTTCTGATGGTATGCAGTGTCACATTCCTACTACTACTTCACATGGCTGCCTTACTTTTTCCAAATTGTTATTCGAACGCGAGTACCGTGATTGTAACGCGCTTGGAGTTCATTTCGTCCGCCAAGCACACGGGATTACGCATGTCCTCTGTTCCCGATAGCAAATACACGTCGAAAATTTGTTCTGGCGCAAGAGGACTAACACAACACCCAAAGGAAATGGCGCCGATGTCCACAGCATCTGCTCTTCCTGGTTTGTTTTGTGTGTCAGAAGTTTTGTTGTAGTAAATGTCGAAGGTTTCTTAAATCGCCGCGGACCTCATGCATTTTTTTCTCTTTAGCTTTCGCCGAGGACGACCGTTTCGTGTCTTTCTAGCGCGGGACGAGCTCATAATGGGATTCTTCGTCCACAGGAGCGCTCAGAGCACCATCACAAACGATTTTAACAGCAGTTTACCGGTATTAACCTGTAGAAGCTCGGTGGAAGCAGAAATGCACGAAACAGTGTCACATTCACTTACGGCATGCATTAGTACTAATCCTAACGTAAACCGGAACGCACAGCCCCACTGAGAACGCCCATCAACCTGTATAAGTATTACCAATGTGTACTCTGTCAAG
This sequence comes from Amblyomma mixtum, assembly GCF_055824585.1. Classification (NCBI taxonomy): domain Eukaryota; kingdom Metazoa; phylum Arthropoda; class Arachnida; order Ixodida; family Ixodidae; genus Amblyomma; species Amblyomma mixtum. Next base: position 84,530,725 of record NC_143014.1, read on the forward strand.
CAGATTAAGGCAATGGCCATAAGAAAGGCGAATGCACTGGAAAACTAAAGAGCAGCAAGGTTGATTCGCTTGGTGTCACCGCCCTTAGAAAGAGTTCCTAGTACGGAATATTTTTTTTTCACGCGGCTTGAAGTACATAGGTCATGTAGCTTTCGATATCGAAGGTAAATCCTGTCGTGAAGTGTACAGATGCATCATTTGGCATGTTTACGCACAGGTGATGCCACATGCCTATCCTTTTCGAGCTTTTGCCTTGCATACAATGCACGAAGGTGGCATCGCGGTGCATGAAAGCGCGAGTGGCTCTTTGTCGTATACGGCTCCTTGGTTTAAGTTCCCTGGTACAATAGCTTCATCCCCTTAAGAAGTTCGAAACCACACTTGAAAGCAGAAGTTTGGAACCGAAACTCCAAGAGCGTTAACTCGTGAACATCGTTCACAGTCATCCGATACAAACACAAAGGTCGCGATCAGTGTGCTAAACATTACGAAATGTGTTTTAAAAATGCAGAAAATACGTATAAGACTTTATATAATTATTTCCTCAACCGGAATTTTTCGGGAATTCAAATTCAAACTTCACCCATCCTTGACTTAGCAAGCAAGAAAAAACTGTGCTGGCCACAATAAGGCGTTGTAAGATGGCGACTTACTGGTGCGGACGTCTTTGCTAGCTCAGCTTTACCCCCCTGGGTGGAACATGTGTTCGTATGCACTGCGAGCAGCACAACTGCAGTTGAAAACTATGATGTCCCGTGTGCTGACACCCCAAACGAAAAGAGCTCGCAGTATACAGCATGTTAAGTCCTTTGGGGAAAATACAGATAGGAAGCCTCTGATAATATTGCTATGGACGCTGGGAGGACGACGAAGTGGCTTTGTAACGAAGACGACGCTGAGGTGCGCGCTTGTGTGCTGAGAGACTTCTCCAAGCCGTCCGTTCCTTGCGTAGCAGATTACCTCTGCTGTTTCTACTGCTGCTTCTAGCCGCCACGTATCATTTGGTGGAGGTTGCTAAATTCGATCCCCGACCTCAAGCTGGCTCTCCGCCGTGGCCGTCGTCTCGCCACCATGTCTAACGAGTCCGACCCATCTCCCTCTCCGTCAACACCGCCAGCGGTCGTCGTCGCCCACCACCGCGAACCGGGCACGTTCTGCGGTACAGACGACGTTGATGTGGACGACTGGCTGGCCCTTTACGAACGCGTCAGCACGCACAACAGGTGGGATCTAACGCTGATGCTCGCTAATGTGATATTTTATCTAACCGGCACCGCGAGAGTGTGGTTCGAAACCCACGAAGATGACTTGACCTCATGGGACATCTGCAAGCAGAAGCTCCGCGACCTCTTCGGAAAACCCATCGGCCGCCAACTCGCCGCCAAGAAGGCACTCGCGTCACGCGCCCAGACTTTTTCCGAGCCATACATAGCCTACATACAAGACGTCCTCGCCTTGTGCCGTAAAGTTGATAAAGACATGTCCGAGGCAGATCGAGTTGGCCACATACTGAAAGGCATTGCCGACGATGCCTTTAATCTGCTTCTATGCAAAGACTGTTCCACGGTCGCCTCTGTTCTTGAGGTGTGCCGGCGTTTCGAGCAAGCCAAACACCGGCGCATTTCTCACCGCTTTGACCGGCTGCCGAACACTGCTGCTAGCTCCTCCTGTGAAGATCTGCCAACATTGCGGCAGCCTTCCGACCCGGCTAACTTAACCCGTACCGTGCGCCGCGAACTGGAGGCGATGACGCCCGCTGTTTCTTCCATGCCACTGCCGGACAACACCTTGGCCCTCATCCAAGCCGTCGTTCGCCAGGAGGTTGCGAACATGGCCGTCCCTTCTCGCGTCGTGGACAACGCTCATGCCAGCCCGGACCCTCCAGTGATCGCAGCTGCCACTTACAGTCGCAGCTTCTCGCCTCGGTACCGATATCGCAATCCTGCCGAATGGCGTACCTCTGATGACAGACCGATCTGTTTTACCTGCTCTCGCGTCGGACACATCTCCCGTCACTGCCGCAGCCGTTGGTCCCCGCCACCTCGCCCCTACTCCTTCGTCGACCACCGCAACGACTACGGCCCGCGCCGCTTCACCCGACGTCCCGATCCGCTCCGTGACGAGCCCGCTCCGCACGCTCGTGGGTCCAGCCGCTCACCTTCCCCATTAGGCCGCCGCTCCCGTTCTCCTACCACACGCCGCAGCCCTTCTCCTTCGACCTCCCGCCACTTCTCGGAAAACTAGCCGATGCAGCCCCCGGAGGTGACGCTGCATCATTGACCCGGCCTGAAAATCCTCTCTTGACCCCCGCTGCCCAACGTAATCTCTTGAATGTTCTCGTGGATGGTGTCCCGGTCCTTGCCCTCATTGATACTGGCGCCCAAGTGTCTGTCCTGAGCTCTTCTTTGCGCCGCCGTCTGAAGAAAGTTTTAACGCCTGCCGCCATGTCCACGGTTCGCGTCGCCGATGGCAGTCCAGCTGCCGTGATTGGAATGTGCACTGCGAGAGTCAGCATTGCCGGACGTCATATACCCGTTCTGTTCACCGTCCTGACCAGGTGCCCTCAGGATATAATCCTTGGCCTTGACTTTTTAACCGCCCATTCAGCTCTTATTGACTGTTCCTCAGACCTTCTCCGATTGGATCTGCCCCTGTGCAATGACGACTCCACCAGCTCACCTCGCCTTCAATCCACCGAGTTTGCTCGTCTCCCGCCACAAGCTGCTGTCTACATCCCTATGTCGCCTTCTCCTCCCGTCCCTGATGGAGACTACGTCGCCTGCCCTATCACCGCTGTGATTCTGAATCGTAACGTCCTCTTTCCCCACACCATTGTCCACATCACCAACAACTGCACCTGCCTCCCTGTCCTCAACTTCAGCCTGTCCCCTCAGGTACTTCCGACCGGCATTTCACTTGCTGATCTGTCCCCATTGACCGATTGCACAGTTTCTGTCCTGGCTCCTGACCCACAGACGCTGGGAGGACGACGAAGTGGCTTTGTAACGAAGACGACGCTGAGGTGCGCGCTTGTGTGCTGAGAGACTTCTCCGAGCCGTCGGTTCCTTGCGTAGCAGATTACCTCTGCTGTTTCTACTGCTGCTTCTAGCCGCCACGTATCAATATCACACGTATACAAGCCATGGCAGATGACATACAACTCATGATGATGGTGAAAACGCTAGATGAGGACAGAGATGGGGAGGAGGTGGAAAGGTATCGTAAAAAGCAGAAGCGCAAGCATCGTGAATAAGGAGGTTGACGATATGGCAGACGGGGAGTAGAATACAGGACAGGCAGGTATGGAAAAAAGAACTGCAGCCGGCAATGGCAAAACACTCTGAGCTACATTGAAATGCACGAACAAGCACATAACGGAAAAACTAGCAATTTCTTAAGCAAAGATGGTAGTGATATAACGTCAAAATATGCAGATAAGGAGAGGGAAAAGAAACAAATTCAAGCTGCTAAAATCACTCAGCGTGTGCCTAACAAGTAAAGTGAACATGACCATGACAGCGATGCGAACATGGTTAGTCATGCTGCGTAGGCTGGATTCATTCTAGAGCAAATAAAAGTACTTTCATCCCACGGGCAGCTTCGTAACCCCATAGACGAAGTTCAACAAACGGCAAATCTGTGCTCTGGCATGCCAGCCAGAGCACGTAGATGATCGCGCGGTGGCAAGATATACACGAGTCACGCGTAGCGCCCTGCTAGACATTAGGTTAGATAAAATCGGGTGTAAACACGCGCTATGGGTGTAAACACATCACTTTGTAAACACACGTCATGATCAAATACTGACGTATGCGCAGTGGCGGTCCCAGCGATTGGTTCTATAGGGGGGCGGACTGACTTCCGTATACAAAAAAAAAAGAAAAAAAAACAATTTTTATTTACACTCTATTTGCAGAACAATTTTTGTGCACTCTGTTTTCAAAAATCAATGGCGAACGATAACATGTTATCCCATAACTCATGCTTTGAATGCTAACGGTTACGTGAACAATATTCATATGTAATTCATATCTATCTATGATTTATGTATGAATATTGCTCATGTAACCATTAACTTATATAATTCATATATATTTACGCGGCGGTCGAATTTCGATTTAGGAAAAATTCTAGCGGCCCGCGTACTGTGCGATGTCAGTGCACGTTAAAGAACTCCAGCTGGTCGAAATTGCCGGAGCCCTTCGTTACGGCGTCCCTCATAGCTTTAGTCGCTTTGGGACGTTAAACCTCTATAAAGCACACAAAGCAGATATATTTATCTCACAATATTTCAAATTGAATGATAGTGCCAGTCATGATTAGCCTTCATTGATTACGAGAAAGCATTTGACTCAGTGGAAACCTCAGCTGTCATGCAGGCATTGCGGAATCAGGGTGTGGAAGAGTGTTATGTGAAAATATTGGAAGATATTTATAACGATTGCACAGCTACTATAGTTCTCCATAAAGTCAGCAATAAAATTCCAATACGGAAAGGTGTCAGGCAGGGAGACACGATCTCGCCAATGCTCTTCACTGCCTGCTTACAGGAGGTATTCCGGGGACTGGAATGGGAAGAGTTGGGGATAAGAGTTAATGGAGAATACCTGACTAATTTGCGATTCGCTGATGACATTGCCTTGCTAAGCCACTCAGGACAAGAACTGCAAAGCATGATCAACCAGTTAGACAGGCAGAGCAGAACGGTGGGGCTAAGAATTAACATGCAGAAAACCAAAGTAATGTTCAACAGCCTAGCAAGGGAAGAGCAGTTCGCAATTGGTAGTGAGGTGCTGGAAGTAGTAAGAGAATATGTCTACTTAGGGCAGGTAGTGACCGCAGATCCGGATCATGAGAGGGAAATAACTAGAAGAATAAGAATGGGGTGGAGCGCATATGGCAGGTTCTCTCAGATCATGAATGGTAGCTTACCAATATCCCTGAAGAGAAAAGTATACAACAGCTGTATCCTACCGGTACTCACCTATGGGGCAGAAACGTGGAGGCTAACAAATAGGGTTCAGCTTAAGTTAAGAACAACGCAGCGAGCTATGGAAAGGAAAATGATAGGTGTAACGTTAAGAGATCGGAAGAGGGCGGAATGGGTGAGGGAACAAACGCGGGTTAATGACATCTTAGTTGAAATCAAGAAGAAGAAATGGGCTTGGGCAGGGCATGTAATGCGAAGGCAAGATAACCGCTGGTCCTTAAGGGTAACGGAGTGGATTCCAAGAGAAAGCAAACGTAGCAGGGGGCGGCAGAAAGTTAGGTGGGCGGATGAGATTAAGAAGTTTGCGGGGATACAGTGGCGGCAACTGACAAAGGACAGGGTTAATTGGAGAGACATGGGAGGGGCCTTTGCCCTGCAGTGGGTGTAGTCAGGCTGATGATGATGATGATGCCAGTCATGAAGCGCAAAAGTAACTGTGAGGTCACGGCAGGAGCACGATACCTCGACAGTCACGTACGAATTGAACCCGTATAACTACCAACCTGTTATATAACTAATACTAATGTAAGAGAGTATTAGCTTGCATGTCTTACTATCGCAGTAGGAAACTGGTGTGAAAAATGGCAAATGTCTTTAAATATTGTTAAGTGTAAGGTCATGCGTTTCCATAGACGCTCCAACTTAATAGCACATAGCTACTTTATCTGCAGTTCTAGTTTACATGCTACTAAAACATACAAATATCTTAGATTGCACCTGTCTGACGATCTTACGTGGTCAACGCACAACAACCACATCACTGCAGCATCTAGCCGATCCCTTGGCTATCTTCAAAGCTCAATGAAGTTTGCCCCAGCACATGTAAAATTACTAGCCTACACCACTTTAATGCGCCCAAAATTAGATTATACAGCCGCCATTTGGAACCCACATGAGGAATTCCTTTCTGGAAGCATAGAAGCTATCAAAATCACGCCATTAGATTTGTTCATGCCCATTATTCATCCTACACAAGTGTAACCGATCTTAAGAACCGATCCAGCTTGCCATTATTAAAGCACCGTCAAAAACTAGCCAGTTTAGCCTTTTTTCATCGTTTCTATTATTCATTTTCGTTAAGCTCCCTGTTTAGCTTCCCTGTTTTCAGCTCGTCACAAAATCAGTCAACAAGTGTCATACCCTTGCCCAAAAACACAAACATATGCGCAGTCTTTCTTCATCCGAACAGTAAAAGATTGGAACGGCCTTCCCAATGCCATTGTAATAATAGAAGAAACGCTTGCATTCAAAGATAAGCTTAAATATTTAGACACATTTTAGGTTTTCGTGTACCTTTCCCCTCTAACGCTGACCTATTGCACTTTGTTTTACTATGGGGTTTTTACTGTTCTGTAATCCGTTATCGAATTCTTTCCCACCGTTCAGCGCTTCTTCCTGTTTTTTATTCTTGTCTTGTTTTTTTCTTATGTATTGAAAGCATTTGAGCGCTGTGCATTTTGATTTTCTGAGCTGTTTGCCTGTTTAATTTGTATTTTGAACCATGATGTTGGCATTGTACAGAATATGTTGGTATTTTGTTAATATTTCTGTAAAACCCACCTCTCATGTAATGCCCCTTGTCTGGGGTCATTCAGGTACAAAAATAAATAAATCATTAAATCGGTAGAACGTAAAATTGAGTGAAATAAGGCATCTAACACGGTGAACGTACAAAGTAGGGGACTACTTGGCGCATCACAGACGAAAAAGCTTTCCATTTCTTCGTCAGAAATCACTTTTCGCCCAATGAGAGCCCGAAAACGAACGTTCGGGAAAATGTACAAAGGCTTTTGGGGAGGGCGACCGCCACCTCCGCCCCCCCCCCCCCCCCTTAGGACCGCCACTGCGTATGCGGGAACATGTTTTCGTAAGGAGATTCAAGGCACTCGCTCCAATTCCTCCCTCCTCCATCCCTCCAATTTAAGAAGAAAAAAAATTAACGGTCTATTTGTGAATTTAGGCGAAATGCGAATTCGGTGCGCTAGCACTTCGGTTTTCACTTCGGTTCCGGTGTTGGGATCCATTGCTCTTGTTCACTGATTAAAGTTGTTCGAATAACGATAATGGATAAATGCCTATATATGTAGAATTGGTCATTACCTACTTTACATTCATAGATCCCTAGGGGTTCTCGTACCGCACCCAGCGCAGTGGGGCAGCGGTTTAGCAATGCGCCACTGCCCTATGATGGCAGGTGCTGCCACCGGTGGTGCTTGCGAGGCCCAGGTTGCGCTTCCCAAGCAACATCTCGCGACTAATCTTTAATTAAACTGCCCCATGCCTGTCGCGGTTGGCAGGTTTCCAGGTGTGAATTTAGAGGGTGTTTCATCTAAGACTTTCCACAATTTTCTTTAAATAGGCCTTTTGAGTTAGAAGAGCGCTTTTTACGGCATAGCATTGTCAGCGGTGTAGTACATCAGAATACAGTTAAGACGTGCTAGCTAGGCTGGTTAACTAATATTGAACAGTCAACTTTTTAACTAATACTGTTAGGCTTCTTAATTATTGAGAGGCGGGTAGCCCACAGTAAGTAATATCCATATCAGTTTTTAAAATTTCGAAACCGCGGTTGCCCTCGGTGCTGTGGCCCAACAAATTTTGGCTATTTCGACGAGTTACGTAAACTGGAGAGGCTGCTTTACCTGCAAGCATCTCGAAAGCGCATGTATTTTGGCGCAACGTAGCCAGCCTTTGTTGGGCCACAGCGGCGAGGGTAACCGCGTTTTCGAAATCCTAAAAACTGATATGGATATTACTTACCGTGGGCTACAGGCCTCTTAATAATAATAACAGGCCTCTTAATAGCTTAGCAGTAATGGTTGAAAAGTTAACTATTCAATGTTAGTTAACCAGCATGCTAGTCAGCCCGTCTTAGCTGTATTCTGATGTAAAACGCCGCTGACTATGCTATGCCGGAAAAAGCGCTCTTTTAACTCAAAAAGCCTATTTATTTTTTTTTTAAATTGAGTAAACCCTTAGGTGAAACACCCTCTAAATACACCTGAGCAGGTTGCCCACAACACACATGGGCAGGTTGCCACCATCGCACCGCGGCAGGTGTAGCACATGCCAGATGCAGGTTTCAGAAAAACAAAGGCTAAACGTGGGGAATGGCCACTCTAAGTGCTAGACCACAAATAATATGACAGCTCATTCTGCCCTGTAATGATGCACGAAAAAGAAAAGAATAGCTATAACATGGAAAATGCCAAGTTCTGCATAATAATACCAGGTGTTTCAGGGAAAGTGGTCGCTAATTTTTAAACATAGGGTTTTTGAGGTCGAGAGAAGCTTTTTGCGGCATAGTAATAGCAGTGTTGGCGGGCGTCAAAAAAAAAAAAAAACAGGTGAGTCATGATCACTATAGTAAAGTGATTGACTAAATTCTAATAGTTAACTTTTAAATATCACCGATAGGCACCTCATTACCATTAGAGATTTGTAGCCGGCCGTTAATAATAGCCATATCAGTTTTTTCCAAAGGTAAACCCAAAGGTAATCGAAAACGCGATTACCTTTGGCGCAGTGGCTCGATAAATTTTACCTATTTTCACTAATTACGTGAACTAGAGGGGTTGCTTTGCCTGCATGCTTCTCGAAAGCTCACGATGTAGCCTAAATTAGTAGAGCTACAGCGTCGACAGTAATCGCGTTTTCGAAATTCTAAAAACTGATATGGCTATTTCTAACTGCCGGCTACAAATCGCTGATTGTAGTCAGGCGCCTATCGGTAATAGTTAAAAAGTTAGCTTTTAGATCATAGTTAATCACTTTGTTAGTTAACGTGATTTTCCTGTTTTCTGACGTCCGCCAACACTGGTATTACTATGCCGCAGAAAGCTGCTCTTTACTTCAAAAAGCCGATATTTAAAAATTAATGATGACCTTCCCTGAAACACCTGGTATATGGTCGTGTACTGTCGGCCGGTATAAGTTGAGTCTATAGTGTGGAATTAACTGTGTCAAGGTTAGTATCTAAGCAACTGCAATCCATATAGAGTCATTGCTTCAGTTTACAAGAAGGAATGTACAGTTGGCTATTAAGGAAAATTATAGCACCAAAAGAGGAAGGTTTGTCTGTCTTCCAAGTGCCGGAGCCCACTCAGCGCACCCCTGGGGATCGGAGGAATGAGATGTAAGGTGTGAAATGAAGAGGGGGACAAAATAACAAAAGCACTACAGATAAAATAGACAAGCAGGATAAGCAGGGCGCAGGGCTGTGGCCGGATAAATGCACGGGCTCCGAGCAGATGGTCGTGAGACTACACGATGGAAAGGGAAATGGTGACGAAAAGAATAAAATGCACCTAGTAGTGAGCTGGGGAAGAGTGAGTGGCTTTAGAGTGTCCACAGTTCTGCGTTCAGCCGTGTAGGCAGCGCGCGAACTGCGATGGTAGTTCGACCGCGAGATGCATCTTCGCTTTATCGCTTCTGATACATGAATGCTTCCTTTGGGGTAGATGTGATATTTGCGAGCGCTGGAGAGACGGGCCCTTATGACCACATAAAACACGCTGGGGCACCATTCGGCTTCCTGGGATACCACTCTCATTAACAAGTAAGGAAGTGTCATATGGTCGTTTGCCTTCATTTGTACATACAGACCTTTGCATCGGAGAAGAGAGTTGCCGAAATGTCTCCCCTCTGGACTGTCGTAAACCGGTTCCGCATTCGCTCCCCCCGTGCTAGCGCTAGCTGCACATGAAAGTTCAAAGAACAATATGGCAGCGCCCAGGGAGGGAGCCCTTATCGCAAACCACTATGTGCCGGATAATAAGTTGCGCATTTTTTTATAAGCCTGAGCCCCGGGATTAGCGTCTCATGCAATGACGTGGTTAATATTACTCATTGGTATGGTACAAGCGCATCTGCTCAGAAGAGCGTCTTGTAGCAGAGAACAGACATGGTCCCAAACTAAAACCCACAGTTTGGATTTACTTGCTCCTCAGAGAAGTCCGAGCTATACTCCGAGAACACGAGCTTCGATTCGTCTTCAGTTTTTTACACTTTTACTGATGCATTTATTAGGCCTATATAGGTATATGGTCCTTTGGGTTTACCCATCAGATATGTCTGGGGAAGGGGATAGGCAAAGAAGGTGGGAGCCGCTCGGCAGGAGGTGTCCTGAGTCGTTGGCAGGGTGAAGGACGTGCAGTCCCAAGCGTCGAGAATTCAGACCGACCTGCTGCGGGGAGTTCGCTTAAAATGTTCTTTCTTTGCAAGGCGAAATTGACACTCACAAATGAGGAGCGATGACGTAGCCAAAGTATGACACGCTTGGCGCAGACCCGACACATTTGCAATATACAATAGGGAGTTAATTTTTGTATGGGATGAGACGGTTGTTGGGTCATGGCAGTCTTGTAGCGTGGACGTAAGAACGGAGGCAAAAGAAGGCACGTGCAGTGGAGAAATTAACAGCACATCGTGCGCCGCCAATTGCGCTTATTCATTTCCTGTGATGCCTGCATGACTAGGGATCTAGACAACTCTCCGGGTGACACTGCTCGCCAGATGGGACTGCACACTGTTGTGAAAGGAGATGATGGTTGGTTGGTTTATTGGGGTTTAACGTCCCAAAGCGACTAAGGCTATGAGGGACGCCGTAGTGAAGGGCTCCGGAAATTTCGACCACCTGGGGTTCTTTAACGTGCACTGACATCGCACAGTACACTGGCCTCTAGAATTTCTCCTCCAAAGAAATTCTAGCCGCCACGGCCGGGATCGAACCCGCGTCTTTTGGGTCAGCAGCCGAGCACCATAACCACTGGGCCACCGCGGCGGCGAAAGGAGATGAGCAGCGTTGTAGTGAAAAAAGGGGAACCACCGAGGGAGTAGGCCTCTTGAGCGTCCGTGCAGGTGCGAAATTCTGAATTTCACGCTATTGGTGACAGCTCTAGGGCCTAATTAGAGGCGTGAAGGGCACGAAAAACTTGATATTCACACACCTCCACTTTCGTTCTTTTCCGTTACACCTACTTTCGTTTTTATTCTTTCATTCTAAGCATCCCGTCGGTACTTCTAAAGAGGGATGTAATCCAGCAAGTTTTTTTTTACTATGTTGATATTTTTATTCTTTCTTTTTGATCGCCTGTGGAATGCGGGCTTACCATTTTCTGCTCGCCACGAGAAGCTAGTTATATTGCGCAAGGATCGTCGTTGCCGGGGTGCAAAGTTTCTGCTGTAACTCTTCAAGGGCAGCATATTTCACGCAGTGATGCAGCGACTTCTTTCCGGACAGCCCTGCATAATCTTACTTGACTTATCTATGCTAGTTTAGCCATGGCGAATATGTGACTTGCAGAAGGACTTTTCAATGATTCCTCGTATTGGCGGATTCACGCGTCCAAGATCTTCTCAGCTGTGTGCGCTTCGGTGTGGAAATCGGCGATGGCCTGCAGATTCTCGGCGTATATTCAAGAAAGACCACAGCGAAAACTTACTCCTTGTTGTCCCACATTGGTAAGCTTTGTCTTTTCTCTGAAATGCTGAGGTCCACTCTACGAAAGAAATGCATCGTTTCTTCAGCATACGCGGTTTTTTCCCTCGGTTTTTGAATTAGAGAGTGCAGCAGTGGTTGGTCTTTCTCTCTTCGATGCATTTAAAACGCTCAAGAGTTCTCTTTTTATAGCGCCGCCGCGGTGGCTCAGTGGTTATGGTGCTCGGCTGCTGACCCGAAAGACGTGGGTTCGATCCCGGCCGCGGTGGTTGAATTTCTTTGGAGGAGAAATTCTAGAGGCCCGTGTACTGTGCGATGTCAGTGCACGTTAAAGAACCCCAGGTGGTCGAAATTTCCGGAGCCCTCCACTACGGCGTCTCTCATAGCCTTAGTCGCTTTGGGACGTTAAACCCCATAAACCAAACCAATCTTTTTAATGCACCCCGTCTTCACTGGAAAGTCTCGAGATTTTCTCCACAGGCTGTCCAAGGTAGAAAACGTACCCCAAGTTCGTTCCGTCTTTTGAGCTGATGAGCGTAGGCGTATGCCAACATTGGTGAAGCCATACTTCCGCAGTATCACCAGGGGAGCCGCTGAAGGTAGGATGTACTAGGGAATGCCGGCGGGGGAAAGATCACGGTCATCGTCGGCGCTTCAGATGTGCACCGCGTCTTGTCAGGCAAGAGCACGGAGGCCGAAAGGAGACCTGAAGTTGATGTTTTATTCGCTGGGCGCCTTTGGCCTTGAAACATCCTTGAAGGTCTTATAGGTTACGAAGTTTCATACGCCCAGCATGCAGCCACATTTTCTTTAATTTGGCCCGAACTGCGTTCTATATGCTGTAAATTTCGACTTCAAACTGATGATGAACTAATTTGAACACTGATGATGATGAACACTGATGAACTAATTTTGTAGAACGCAATAACACTTTATATTAACGCCTCTTATCTCTCTTAACTGGTACCGAAAGTTTCTTCGCAGCAAGCTATTCTGAAGTATTTGGTGCACCAGCAGCCATTAACAATTCCAGTTTCTAAACTCGGGAAAAGATACGGATTTAAGTCGTCAGCTTCGAGGGCTGGATCTGTCCTTCACTGAAGGTCGGCAGTGCTTTGAGGATAGCGCCGAGCTGGTGCCTGATGCACAACCAGGACCACATGACGATATATTTTAACTCCCTGCGTGATGCACTTTGCACAGCGCTCCACAAGTTCCTCGAAGGATGACTTGAAGCGCTCAGGGGCAGTGTGCATGACCGCCTCGGCTGGCAGGCTGTTCCAGTGACTAGCAGTTTGGGCAAAAAATGGCTTGAGATGAGCAAAAGTGCATGCTCGAAGGGGATGAACGGCTTTCGAATGCTGATGCGAAGTGAAAGGTGATGTGGTGGGGTTATAACGGAATGACTAAGAGGTAAATGATAGAACTTGTGGTAAAGGCAAATTATGGATATTTCCCGGCGCGATTTAAGGTTTGGAAGGTTGGCTGTTGTTAGTTGTTTTTAAAGTCAGTAACGCTTTTATTGTATGAATAATCTGAATATATAAACCATACTGCACGGTTTTGGATGGATTGAAGGGTTTCGTTAAGGTAGGTCTAAAGGGAAGGTGGGCTATAGGGCGAAAACGAATGGTACGCCTCTCGACGCGCAACGCAGAGTGCCAGGAGAGACAAAAGCCGGCAATGTTTGTGCGCAATGACCATCGCGGAAGTAAACGCAACGACATTAACGTATGTGTGCATGTTATTGGCAGCAACTGGCAATGGCAGCCTTTTTTATGGTACCTTTCGATTATGAATCAGCCTCTATTCCGCTACCCTTTGCCTCAGAAAAGAGGTCCTTTTCATCTCGAGTGATAGAGGTCTTCCCCTGCTGTCTCTTCACTGTTAAAAGTGTCTTAAACTACCCCTCCATGAAAAATGATCAACACACTAAGTGGCTGCTGCATGTCGTCAGTGAAGTAACGGAACGTAGCCGGTGGGTGGAACAAAAAATGAACGTTTATTGCTTGGTGTTACTGGCTTCATAACGACACAGTAAAGGTCACATGATTGGTCCTGATAAGCAAGAGTGCGACACGTGTGAACCATCCTGCTCATGCTCTAAATCAGCACGCGTGCTTGATAACACTGCATCACGCGTGCTTGATAATGCTACATCCCTTCCCCCTAAGCTGGAGTAAGCGAGAAGATCTGGAGGCTTCCGTATGCGAGTCGAACGACGTGGTGGTTGTTGGTCTTCGGCTTGAGAGCTGACTTCCCGTGCCTCCGGGCCTTTATCAGCTTCTGCCTGCTCGGAGCTTGAGCAGAAAGTCAAAGCATGATACATTGGCGTGACCACTCACGACACAGGCTGCTGCTGTTCGGTCACTTCTGCTCTCGTTCCTGACGCTCGTTGCCTGCATAACGTACGACACGTTCGTGTCGACACGTACAAAGCTCCGAGTGGAGAGGATCCTTTTCCATTTCCTTTGAAATCACGGATCAGGTAGGTAGACCTCTGCTAAAACAGCCCACGGATAGGACGGGCCTCGGCATCCGCGACCTCACTCTGAAAAAGGTCACGCTTGAACTCATACTTACGCCCTGATTGCGTTAAGCGTGATGCACATGTTAATGATGCGCGAATTACGTTTTCAGCAGCACGCGACTGAAAATACGCGTGAGCTTCTTTCCTCCAAGTGTGTGCACAATACTTCATGGCCATCTCAACCTTCGACAAGCGTGAGGCATCAGCCTACGAATGACGAACGCAAAACACACGCTTAGATTCACGCCAGTCTTTTGAGCCGTCACGCATTAATCGGTCGGCGCTCTCGCCGTCTTCAGCTGAACGCTCTAACTTTCCTTTGTTCACGCAGAAGGAGCTCAGGCGACTCTCCCGTCTCTCCCAGTGCGCTCACCCAGGAAGCAAACCTCGAAGTTATAGTGCTTGACTGCTGTCGTTACTTGAAACAAGCCGGAGCACTTAGTGCCGCGGTATTTCGTCAGGGTGTTTACGTCGGACGACATCCGTGTCCTTCCGCGCGGACGGTGCAAGCACAGCGATTGTTACTGTGCTGAGTTCGTGTGCAATGCCGCAAAATGATGACGCAAGAGCTGGATTTCCGGGCGGATGGTGCACTTACTGCGACCGGCCTTCACCCATTCATGGACGGTTGTACTATCTTGGTAAGAACAATGCTTTTGTTTGCCTGCCTTCGCTACAGGGTTTTCACGGCTTATTACGAGACACTGTATGTGTCTGAAAATGCGTTCATACTACGACGTTGTCGTCGTGCGAGAGAGAGAAGGCACGTCAAGGCAATGTCGCACAACCACGCAGTCTGACCTTGCTCGGCTACTCCCTCTCTGCGCGGCTTGATAGAGAATGCGCTCCCTCTCCTCCTGCGACGGCCCTGTGTCTGACACTGCAGCCATGTTTTATAGCTCTTGGTAACGGTCGAGCAGTGCCGAGGAAGAAGCGCGCTCGATCCAAACGGTCAATCCGGTTTTGGCGCGAAATAGCTTTGGCCGGCGCGTTGGACGCTGCCTTTTTTCCGTTGGAAAGTCAATATTCAATTGAATGTTCTGCGCGATGCACTCAGAAATAGCGTGGCGTTTTTGTTTAAACTTGCCAGTAAAATCACTTCCGCAATTACTTCATCACTTAGAAGAAGTGTTCTCTTCTCCCGCTGTATATAATATAGTTCCCGAATTTTGTCAGCTGAATCCCTGCGCCAGTTCTTAGACAACGAGCGGTTCCATGCCACACATGTGAACATTTAGGAGTCGAAGTCTTACCAAGCATATTCATGCCTGGCTCACAGTAATATTATTTGATGCCGGCGCTCTTAATTATTTTAGGCCGCTGCACATCAGGCATATTCTCTCCTTTGCTGACTCCAATAACTCAGCGAATCCGATTAAAGTGACACCATTGGCAACGTTCGAATAAGCTTCGCGTCTTCTCAGTCATTGTTATGGCGAGATTGTGGCTTTAATTTGTTAATGTAACTAAAGGGCCAGACGACAAACACAACCGTAGAACAGATTACTAGAAGGCATAACGGACTGTGTTGTAAACTGTATATGAAAATAATAACTTCCGAACAACCTTGAACGGTTCTTTGGTGAGTTCAGATGCGATTTTGAAGGTGCGTTCATAAGTGCAGCCCTTTATAAAAGCTCGCTGATGTGGTGTCGCTTATTAAGTTACATGGGGCAACAAAAATTTCTTAATGATTATAACTTGCTTGGAACTGTCGCGGTTTCTATGTATGTGATCGCGTGTTTAATACCTGCAAGCATGTGACCCCCCCTCCCTTCTGGCCTAAGTCATCTGAAGGTCGCAACATTTGCCAAGCTTGAGACGCCTGTGGACAGAAACACTTTACAAATTCTAGACACAGACATTAGCACGGTTAGTACATTCATTTTAACCTGAGGAGTAGCGAAGAACAGCTCGTTTTGGAACTCGCCGCAAGCTTCTATAGTTTTAATGCATTGGGGTACCATGTATGTCAACAGCTCGAAACGAGCTGCCCTATTGGCCACGTGTCTCGATACAATTAAAATCATGAGGAATAAGGAAAACAAAGCAGCACTTGCATATTTTCTCATTTAAAATATGCGACTAAGCGCGTATGTAAGCCGTAAATATTCAGATGCCTGAGCATCAAGACAAGTAGCGACATAGTCCAGTGAACGAAGGAAAGGTTTATCATGACGAGCCAGCACGAGTAGAACAGCATTGCAATAGTCCACCTAGCATGGATATTTCAGGCGAGTGTTTCGCTGGCAGCTTAAGCCGATTGATGTCCTTGGGTGAATAGTTCCACCATCCACCATTTTATTACCACTCTATGCCCTGTATCTTTTAGACAGGGGTAGGCAGAACTACAGAGCACGCTATCAACCGTAATTTTTGATGAGAAGCTTTCTATGCCTTATAAATGCATCTTAATTTGAGCAAGGACGCAGAAATACGCAAGATGGCCTTTGGGAGGCTGTGGCGGTGTTTCACGCTACTGCCACGGCATATCCAAAAATGACACATACCACAAAGATCTTGCCTCATTAACTTCACGAACCAATGTATGCAACACGCGTAGCACTGACCGTTGGGTAGTTCCTCGCACCCGAACGAATTATGGGCGACAAATGTTAAAATACCGTTTACCTCGTTTACCAAGTACTCTTACCTCGGAATGCATCTCCTCATTGTGAAAGCAGATTGCACGTCATTTGTTTTGTTTTTTTGCCTTCGTGTTCTCTCGAATTTTCCTATTGTTTTCTGTTCATTCCTAATATAGTGATCATCCCTGCTGCTTCTGTCAAGTGTTTGTTAGTAGGGTGTAGTTCTCGTCAAGCCTCCAGAAGGCTTCTTGCCTGCACTCGCAGCGTTGCAATGCACGTTGGGATGTTGAAATAAATTTGATTTGATTTGATTTGGACCTTCTCGCAGTCAAACTTTAATGCCGTACCAACGCAGTGTACAGTGACGTAATACAAGACGTAGTCCAGGTTGCTGAATGTTACCTTACCCATAATCCAACTTGTGCAGTAATCCTTGAAACATTGAAGCCAGTTTTTCTTTCATTATCCAGGTAAACTTTATTGATCTCGCAAAATGTGATTGATCATTATGGACCAACAAAAGTGACAAACTTTGAACTTTTAATATACAAACCCTACGGACCACCCACCTGATACTGCGCAACCGTCGGTGATATTGGACAGTGCTCGTATCACTGGACTCCGAATAGCTGAACGGCCCCAAAACGGCGACGACCGTTCCTGTGGACTCTCCGGCGAAAACCATTCGTACCTGGTTGCGGAATCTAATGGGTTGGTCATTATATGTACACTGGATGTCTAAATGTACCGAATGAGCCTATTAGTTCTGTCGACGATCACCGCAACTTTTTAAAGTATTCATGTAGCACATGTAGTTCTCGGTTAAGGTGTTTCAAGCTTCAGAGTCGCCACTTCACAAAACGCAGATCAGGCTCCGATGCAATATTATAAAATGACGGCGCAGACCCGTCTGGTGCGGAAGAACTATGTCCAGTTTCGGGAAATGAAATAATAAATGTACTCTCAGAAGAACCACCAAATGACGTGCGAATACATTCATGGCTAAGTGACCTGAGTTAAGCTAAGTGATCTCGAAGGACGTCGCTGTTGTTGCAAAGCAGCAGTATACTCGTATAGCACAGTACACGCGGTAACCAACATGTTATTAGAACAAGGCATTTCCCTTCACGCTCAGTGCCTTTTATCAGACCACGCAAGCAAAGTTCACTAAAAAAAAGCTGGAGTTTATATGCCCTCAAATCCTTTAATAATTTCTATTCAGTGTCATCAAATGACATAAAAAATTGGTAGGGGCTTAACGTAGTTAAACCGAGAAGACGTGCGAAAGCAGATGTTCATTCTTCAATTGGAGGGGGCACTTAAACTCCGCCTTAGGGATGTGGCATGATATCTTTAGTGGATTAATGCCCATGTATGCTGAATTGGTAATTCCTACTTAAGATTCATAAATGGCGGCGAGTAATCATATACCACCACCAGCGCAGTGGCGCAGCGGTTAAGCGATGCGCCACTGCACTGGCAGGTGGCTGTTTCTATTCCAGCCACCCGTCGGGATTTCGCGACCCATGTTGCTCTTCCCGAGCAATCTCTCGAGCAGATGGCACGACGCTCGTCCGAAGTTACCCGAGCTTACCCGAGTAACTCGTGTAAGCTCGGGTTGCTAGGCAACGGCACAAGATCTTACGTTTTTGCCAATACGCTTGTGGTGTTAGCTTGTGGTTAAGCGTTTGGTTTAGCTCGTGCCGGCTCCCTGGCCGGCACGCTGTGAAACCCAGCGCCTGTGCGAGGGTGGTGTCCTCTGGGTGGGTAGGCAAAAGCGGCAGCGGCGCGGCGCCATCTGTTAGAGCGCAGCTGAAGCGGTTGCTAGGCAACGGCGACTCAAGGTCGTTCGGTAGCCGCACCGCCACGAGCATACGCGACGAGCTGAGCTGGGCTCCAACAGTGTTGCTTTCGCAACAAAAATAAGCTTAAGTTGAAGCTCAAAGTTAATAGTAGAAAATAATCTTAAGGCGACATGGCTATGGCTGGTGCAAGGAGTGTAAAGTCCCGAAGCGACATGGGCTATGAGGAACGCTGCAGTGCAGGGCTCCGGATAATTTCAGCCACCTGGTGTTCTTTAATGTGCACTTTCATTGCATAAGTTCACGGGTGCCTTGCATTTCGCCTCCATCGAAACACGGTCGCCGCAGCCGAGATCGAACCCGTATCGCTGGGATCAGGAGTCAAGCGCCCTAGCCACTGAGCCACCATAATTATACATCTGTCATTTAGACATACTTTGCAAATGTCTGCCGGCGACGTAAGCATAGTGTGTAATATTACGAGTGAAAAGTAACGTAAATTTTTCATGTCGATTGCTAATTGTAGTGCACAAGTTTTTGATGAAGATTCAGATTCCGAAGCATTTACATCCTTCTGGAGCTGCATTCAGTGCAAGCATTCACCATAAGAACGTTTTCGATTTAGGACGTACCTATTTATGTCACTATTTTCTGTAGGAGCAAATTTTACAGGTGTTTGTAGAATGGGCGCCCCATTTTTTCTTCTTTCTGTTGGCCTTTGAAAGCGAGCTAAGGTTTGGAACTGGAATTCCGGACAGTGAAAAACGGCCAAGAAAGCTGTCCTGGCAGTATCGAAAGTGTCCCAACTTCCTGCGTGGACGCTTATCTAAAACCAAGACTTGCAAAGCCTGCTCTCATTTCCACGCTGAGTACAGCTCTTTCACAGTTACCGCTGGCGCTTTCTTAAAGGGGCAACTGCATAGGTTTTAGAAATCGACGAGCTTAAAAGGGTCGACTGTGAAACTTGGAGGCAATGCATCCGAAGTCCTTTCGGGCTAGCATTTGAAATCGTGACGGAATCGCCGATTGAAATCGAGATGGCCATCAAGCTTCTCCGCAGCGCACAGCTCCAAGTGGGGGGCGCATCATGACGTCATCGAAGGTACCAGCGCAATAACGCATAAACGCTTGCTTTCAAGGAAAAAACAACGCCAGCGCGGGCAAAGGCCTCCGAGCGTTGTTCTGCAACTAGGCACGGCAGGGTGTGGTTGGCGGCAGCGGAAATTTGACCTTCTATGACGTCACACCAGGCTTGTCCCCACTCCTCTGGTAGTCTGAGGTGAAGCCTAAAATTTAGTCGTCGATTACGTCACAATTTCAGATGTTAGCGCAAAAACACTAGGCATGCTTCACCTGCAGCCTATATACATTTGAATCCTTGAAGACAGCGGAATTCTCAAAAAGTCGTGCAGTTGCCTTTTAAGCAAGGGATGTTTGACGTGGCCCTCCAAATTGAAGCACTGGTTTTGCCTTGAATTTTTCTTTCAATCATCTACTAATGACAGCATTGTACCGACGTTGTTCAGATCCCATTAATTTCGTTGCCAGGTTCCACCGACGGACATTGCACGGCCATCCATGGAGTGGGGCGAAGAGATATCCATTATTTGCGGCTATAAGACTCGTCAAACTGTGGGGCTCAGTCAAGATACACCACTGGAAAAAGCCCTGATGATGTGTCTGTCACTTGACTACATCAAGAACTTGACATATGTGGGCATGCATACCGGCAGCTCCTTGGTTTCTTTCAAACAGTCCTGAAGCTGACCAGCAGCGCTGAGATCACGTGGGTGCAAAAAACAGTGCGTCACCTTCTCTGCGCGCTGGATATTTTGGGCGCAGATTTATTATAAACTGATTTTGTTCGGTTGATTAGGAAGCAGCACTTAACCTGTTAATACACTTAAAGTGCATTTTTCGTCCGTTAAAGGCATATATCAATAATAAAAAGCTCTGCCCTAAGCTAAAATTTTATCACCCTTTTTGTTTGCTTCACTCGAAGACTGAGGCTTAAAACCTAAAACTTTAAAACAGCCTTAAAAAAAGCCTCACGAGTCTTACCTGACGAGATATTTTTGCCGCAGCGAATATTACATAAAGCTCTGCCGATAGCGCTGTCCGGAAACAGCGCAATATAATTTCATTATTTTCGCCCCGATTGCTCCAAATATCCTCTCGGGCTGTCTTTTCCCAGCCTTGTGACGACCCATATGGTTACTGATGGCAGACGGGCCACGCGCCTGTCTTACTTCTGGCGACCTTCCTGCCCCATTCGGCCACGACCTTCGAGCTTCCGTAGAGCGTCTGAGTTCAACGGCCCGCGGGTCACATGGGACCCCCCTTGGGCCGTCTCAGCCTTCTCTTGCTTGCTTACGAAGAGGAGTGCCAGCACTTGCCTTCCTTGTGTACACTGACGGCGTGCATAATACGAGATTGGCAATACCTTGCGGGTGTGCGGAAGCATCATGGCTAAAATAAGCTCGTAAAAAATCAAGAAATTCAGGTTTGCTAATCGCGACCGTTTAAGAAAGTAACGCATAATAAGCGTCGAGAAACATAACCCCTGGTATAAGGGTGCGAAAAATATAGGAATTTACGCGTGCTAAGCGTGACCATTTTAAAATTATAACGCGTAGTAAGCGTGGAGAACAATCATGAAAAAGTGAAGAAATTCGCGCTTGCCAAGTATGGACTTTTTTAGAATGTGAGTATAGTAACCGCAGTATAACCATTAGAGGGACCCAAAGAGCCCCATGAATTCAGACTAGTCCCTGACTCGAAACTTGACCTCATTCTTCCTCAGCATCCGCATCCGACTCTTTGCACAAAGCGCCTATTTCCATAGTCATAGATCTGGCGCTCCGTATTTCTGCGCCCACTACACCTAACGGCTTGTGGCGTCTTCGGGACATCCAAGCCAATGTTAACGTTCTCACGCCTGATTTAAAGGACCTTGCAAAGCAAGTCTTCCGCCTCGGTAGAGTAGATAAGATCTTTCACAGCAGCGCCGAAGTTTCAACCTCATACAGGCAAAATTTTGGGATGCCAGCAGAATGTCGTTTATGAACCGCCTTTCCCTTGGTTGCCTCCCTATCCGCAGCAGGGCGTTCACACGAGCTACCCTCACGCGGTATATATAACAAAATACCAAACCCCCCAATGAAGCTCGTAAGCCCTGGATAACGTTGACCATCCTTCATATGATCTCCGAAAAAAAAATAAATTATTTCAACGGTTTTTGCAAAGTCGGGATCCTGGCGATTTTTTCAATTTTCAAAGCACAGCGCAACAAAGTGACTGCGGCTTTGAGGAAGGCAAAGGATAGTTACCACATCTCCATGTTCAATGCTACAACTGATCAAAGTCAAGTGTGGACAAAGCTTAATCGCCTACTTAACAGAACTCCGAATAAAACACCCGAAACTCTTGAAATTGATAGAATTCAGTATAGTGGCGCTGAATTAGCAAACAAATTCAATGAGTATTTTACTACATTAGTTGATAGTGAATATGACCCTCGTGCGCTTCAGTACATAAATAATTATGCACGCGACTCTATTGCCCTATTGCCTACAAGCAATCAAGAGGTGTTATCAGTATTCAACAACATGAAAAAGAGCAAAAGTGAAGACATATATGGCTTAAAACTACAATCTGTTTTGTATGTACTTGATGCCATATCCCCGATCCTAAATTATATGTTTACTTATCACTAAACTCAGGAGTCTTTCCGTCAGCGATGAAGAAAGCCAAAGTAATTGTCATACATAAAAGTGGTCCTAAAAATGTATTGAAGAAGCGTAGCTTGTTGGGCCAGTTGGTGCATGGTATGTAGAAAACCAGCGAAAAAGACGCATTCACAAGGAGGAGAAGTACACAGGACAACGCTGGAAACACAACTGAAAATTCTTTACTTCGCCAACATCAGAACAGGGCGCACATGCGCGAGAGCACCACAAATGCTATCAAAACAATGCTATCTGATGCTATCTGATGTTGGCGAAGTAAAGAATTTTCAGTTGTGTTTCCAGCGTTGTCCTGTGTACTTCTCCTCCTTGTGAATGCGTCTTTTTCGCTGGTTTTCTACATTCCTAAAAATGTGCTCAGTAATTACAGACCAGTGTCAATACTTCCGGCCTTCTCCAAAGGGCTAGAGAAGATACTTTTCATCCGTCTCAACAGTTTTTTTCAGAAACATAATATTCTATCAACTAAGCAGTTCGGCTTTAGAGAGAATTTATCCACTGAAATAGCGCTACTTAAAAAAGAAGAAATAATTTTAAATAACATAGAACACAAACTACTGACCCTCGGTGTATTCGTAGACTATTCAAAAGCCTTCGATAGGATGCAGCACTTAACTCTGATACAGAAACTCTCTATATATGGCGTTCGTGGCATGTCGCTTAATCTATTTTCCAGCTACTTGATTGACCGCACTCAATCTGTTCACTTGGGTAACTATTCGCTCTCAATTTAAATCAGTTAGACATGGTGTGGAAGCATATTGGGGCCCCTGCTGTTCAACATCTACATAAATGACTTGGTACAAATAGACAATGAAGTCGATTGCATCATTTTTGCCGATGACACAAGCATATTTATTTCAGGAACAAATGCAGAATATTTAATACGCCGAGGATGTACTGGCGAAACTGCATGCATGGTCCAGAAGAAATGCGTTGCTCATCAACACAGAAAAATCTAAAGCCGTCATATTCAGAACTAAAAATGTGTATCTTGCGACTGACCACACCTTGACACTTGGTAATAACACAATAGCAATAGTGAGTGCTGTAAAAACACTCGGTGTTTATTTCAACGAATTCATGCTATGGAACAATCACTTGGACCTGATAACCACTAAGCTAGCTCGTGTAGTAGGAGTATTAAGAAAAATTCAGCGCACATTACCAACTAAAACAAAGATCGCAATATATCATGCTTTATTCGGGTCTCAAATTAACTACTGTAATTTGGTGTGGGGAACCACAACGTTTACATGTAAAAATAAACTTATGAAATTGCAGAAGGCTGCGATGAGAGCCATAGTGAATGTATCTTTTATGCCACACGTTAGCTCCTATTTCTCAATATACCACATCATCGAGATCGGAAAAATGTACGAATTTCGCATTCTTAGGTCCTATAAAGTTCAGGTTAAACAAAACAATATGTTATTTAGAGACATCGCTAACATAATAGAAAATCCCTCAAATTACACAACACGATGCCGCGAACACTGGCACGTTCCGCATCCGCGCACAAACTATGGCTTTGAAACACTTCACTATGCTTTGCCATACACATTAAATAAATTTAAAGTTACACAACAAAATATTACCAGCTATTCTTTTTCTTTTAAAAGGTTAAAAGAACTTTTTTTTCTAATGCACCTGTATATCTATTGCATGAGTGCCATTATAAAGTGAACATATAATAATGTCTTGTATTGTTGTATTTGCACAATTTTGGTTTTACTGCACTGCTTCTGGCTGATTTTTGTTATCTGTTATCTTTTTAGTGTAATCTGTGTTTTCTGTCCTGCGCTGCCGAGTATAGAAGGGTAATGGGAGCTTTGTCAAGCTGCTCGTGAGCGGCTTTTACTCCCATACACCTCAAACATGTATGTAAACATGCTTGTTTGAAATAAACTCATACTTCTACTCATACTCATGCTCAAATATGAAGTTATTCGGGGAATCTGGAAAAGTGCAATGGTAGCGGGCTTGATGTTTGCAAATGCTGTGGTGTGCTTGGGATCTGCCATAAATTCGGCACTAGAAAATAAAGCAGAGGACAGTCGGTGGGCTTACCAAAGTGGGCACGTGGAAACACTACTAATGAAGCAGTTCAAGGTGATATGGGGTAGTGATCATTCGAAGCGCGTGAGGCAAAAAGTAAGGTGCAGTATGAAGAACGGTTGAGGCGTATGAATGAGAAGTGATGGGTGGCAAAAATTTTGAGGTACTTATACCGATGCAGTTACGATACTACATGGAGGCGAGCAATTAGATGGCTTGCTAAGAAATACAAATGTCAAAGAGTAGAAACCGATAATCAACCTTGAAACAGAAAGTAATATCATCAGAAAATACTCAGTGGCAAGATAAAATGCTGGATAAGCCGACGTAGGAGCTCTATAGGGCGGCAAGGTCTAAGACAAAAAGGAAAAACTTTTCTGAGAATTCCAAAGGGAGTAGTTTACTTTTCGAGGTCAGGGCTGGGCGCTTCAGGATGAAGCGGTAGCGGCAAAAATTTGGCACCACGGATGATGTTTGCTGTTCCTGCAAGCAAGACAGGGCTAGGATAAAACATATTCTTATCCAGCGTAAGACCCTCCAACCCTGAGTGCATGATGTCGCCGTAGGAATCAGCGAAGCTCTTGAGCTTCGGATAAGCCAGGGCATGCCCAATTTTCAAAAGGAGAAATAAGACATGACTGGAGGATTGGTGAAGGTCAAGAGAGTAGTTTAGAGATGGGAAGAAAACTGGCAGCTAATCCGAAGATACACGCCAGACCATACAAAGGGGAGGCTAATAATTATCCATCCATCCTTCCACCCATCCAACCGTCCATCAATCTATCCATCCATCCGTCCGTCCGTCTGTCCCTGCAATATTTTGCAGTGGCTATCAGCGTTTGTTCAAGATAGCGGCGACAGCACGGGCGCGGCGACCGGCTGCCGTCCGTCCGTCCGTCCGTCCGTCCGTTTTGTGATGATCGAGAAGACATTGTGCATATCTGCTGGCAACGTCTGATTTCATCCAGAAGCACTCCTACGACGTGTGAACTTCCAGGCATGTCTTATCGCACTGTTCGTTACGTCACCCGTTGTGAACGACTGCATACGTGAGGCCTATGCATTGCTCGAAAGAACTTACTTTGTCGGCTAGTGCCAGAGACATTGTGCCTTTCTCCAGAATTACTGACGCGGACATGTCTTCGAAGGCATTGCTGTGGAATGCGGCTGGCGCTACAGAGGACAGACGACCACAAACAGCCAGAGGAGAGAAGACGAGAGGCCCCGTGTGGTGCCAGGCTCTCACCACAATTTCCTGCGGTTTGTTGTGCGATTGTGCTGACCCCCCCCCCCCCCCCCCCTTGGTGCGGGCGGACAAGCGCGTTTGTGTGCGCGTTCGGCCGACAAGCGGCCCTACCAACAGCGGACGCTACAGACTGTGTAACGGCTAGAAGCAGCGAAGGATGTCGGTGGCTGGCACCGGACGGGCTGCCAGGAGGCGTTGGCTGCAGGAGAGCGCAGCCCTACGAGGGACACTGATCCCCCGACACGTCCCCAACAAGGCCGTCGTGCTTCCCGTCGTAACGGTCGCGGCTTCCTGAAAATTCGGCGTACTCCCTTGACTGGCTGTGGGAGCAGCGACGGCGAAAAGACCGTTCGGAGAGGGAGACCCCGAGAGAGAAGGACAAAGCCGAGAAGCTCGAGGGACACGCGGTGGTCGCAGGAGACAACGGACAGAGGAGAGATGAAAGCCGGGCGGCGGGAAGATAGGCAGACCATGGGAGCGCCGAAGCAGCCGCGGCTCGCCGAAGCAAGATGAGCGAAATGACGCCCCGACCTGCCGGACGGACATCCAGCTCTCCTGAAAGCCAGCGGTGAGCGGTCTCCCAGTTTTGCCTTCAGGCAGAGAAATAAATAATGTTTCGCCAGGTTACCGCCTCGTTGGCTCAATTCTCCTCGCTTCAGCAGTACCCGTAGACAGCAACAGATTGGGTTGCTTTGTGAATGACCCCCAACAGGCGGGAACGTCACACCGTTACCAGGCCATGCCATCAAGCGGGTCGCCCTTTTGCTTGTTGATCGCACGTGCCAAATTTAGTCGGCACGGTGTGCCGCCGCCCACGGTCACAAGACACCGGTACTCCATGAAGTACTCACAAGGGTACTGAAAGCGCTCTGGGTCTACTTTCGCCCAGAGCAAGATCACCTCGGCGAGCGAAGGTTTGCAGACCTGTGGTATCAGCCATTCGTCATTTACGCGGTCTCTGGAGGCACAATCTCAGTTGCGATATGGGCCGCACTCAGGAAATGACTGCCCTTCGTGACACTCCAGGTGTAAAGGAGGTTTGGTCACCTCACTGGCTTCCTTCCACGTAAGTGATCCAGGCTTCTCTTGTGTTAGATGCAGCCGCCTCGAGCGTGTCATCACACGACAGCTCCCTTGCCCAGACAGGGCCGTTGTCCCGAGCCCAAAACCTTTTGCCCCCCATTGACCCGGGGTATGGTGGGGTAACGTAAGGATGATCGATGATGAGTCCATACGATATGAAAGATCTTCGGACACGGCGCTTTCTGGTGCCAAACCCCCCGCCCATCTAACAATTGGAAGTATGAACATACCTCATCGACCTATCATCATCCGTTCTATACTGTAGGGCGTGGCGCCCTCGGGCGTTATGTAACCCTTCCATCCGCCAATGATGCATTGGACGGCGGCAGCCGTATTACGTTCCATGCCTGGCGAAGTGTTGAAAAGGAATTTGGTACTCTGCAATATTTTGCAGTTGCTATAAGCGTGTTGATCAATATATATTGGCGACTGCACGGGCGCGGCGGACGGCTGCGGCCGCGGCAGGCGAGGCGTCATTCCCAGAGAAACAAGTCGACGGGAATACACAGGAGAGAGGAACAGAAAAAACTAAACATTGTTCCTTTAATTTCTCCTTTATGATGTCAGGTTTAGAGATAATTTTCTGGTAGGCATCCCTTTAATGGCAACCAACTGTTTTTAAGCCGCGTTTGTTACTGACCAAGAGGTGTTCCAGGGTACCTTGAAATTTCTTCACGAAGAGAATTTCTGTCGGCTCAGTGAGATTCGAACGACATCATGAACAAGATCTCAGCGTACTGATATCAGAGGTGCTCCGTTTATTAATTCGAGCTTTTCTGCCAGGTGTAGTTTATTTTTTTTTTTGTATTACGGATCGCATATGCTTTCAGTCGCCTTCTAATTCAGCGCAGTAAAGTACAGCCACAATAAAATATTCAGCTTTTTCACTTTAATAATTCGCTGCTGAGAGACGAGGCTCAGTAAAGAATAAAAATGAGAAAAAATATACCGGGCGGTAGTAACTAAACTAAATGTGGCTGTGCTACCCAGAAGTTACAGTAGGGCAAATAAGTTTTTCTCGTTTATTATTCCCGCCATTTATTCAGCCTCAACTACTTAACATTCACTAAACAATTTTTCACCCTATTAGTCACGAACTTGGTCTCGTTCTGGTTCGTGAGCGCACTAGCTAGAACTTTGATGCTCATTTTCTTCTTCGTATGATTCATTATTTGAATTTCCTCACTCATGGTTCCTTCTGTTTAAAT
This sequence comes from Amblyomma mixtum, assembly GCF_055824585.1. Classification (NCBI taxonomy): domain Eukaryota; kingdom Metazoa; phylum Arthropoda; class Arachnida; order Ixodida; family Ixodidae; genus Amblyomma; species Amblyomma mixtum. Next base: position 84,558,415 of record NC_143014.1, read on the forward strand.
CAGCTTTACTCCAGGCGTTATGTGCGCTCGGTTTTCACTTGTCTTTATCTTCTAAAATCTCATTTTTGCCACGTTATACCTTCCTTGCACACGTTTCACCTGACTTTGCACATCCCGTACGAAGTAATTTCTACATTTGCTGTTTTTTTTTGTATACTTGCATTCCATCTTTTGTTGTGTTGCGTTTGCACTACATTTATCATTCCTATATACGGACGCAATACAGGGGTGAGCATACATAAAGAATAAGCAACTCTGAATGCGGTAGTGATGCTGCCTTTCGTCGCCGGCTTCATTCGTGACGTATTCGTGACGGGGAAATAATGTTTACTCTCAAAGCCTAGCAAACTAGTTGAGGCGGCTAACTAGAGTTGGTAGTGGTCTGTAGTTAAGCAGCACCAAAGAATAAAAACAGCGACAGAATAAAGACAGGACGCAGCACTGGTTCTGTCTTGCTATTGCAGCCCTTCTTGTATAATTTTTTTCTTTTTTAAGTAAAGGCCAATCAAAACAAAGGGCTGTTTTTTCAAACCACACGCTTTCATATTGTATTCATCTTACCGTATATTCTGTTCTCTCCCAGCACACTTTGTCCTCCCACACCACCACAGCGCGGATCTGAAAATTATAGAATAAATCAGTTCAGGCCCCGGGCAAACTTCTTGAGGTACGTGTTCACAGCGAAGCTGTTCCTCTGTAGGTCTAAGGCGGCCATCGCATGCAACCTAGCGGGCCACTCGCCACGTGTTTTCTCGGGAGCTCTGAGTGACACCCGAACCTGGCAAACAGCTGTGCTTCTGTTACACCACACTGCGCTCTTGCGGGTTCACCTTCAGGTCTCAGGTTTTATTGAAGAAGTAGTGCAGGTATGGAGTACATAAATTAGTTAGTGCAGAAGGAAGTCCCAAAGTAGAAATTCTCAGGGGGACCTCCTGCTATTAATGGTATGTATGAATCAGATAAAAATATGGCAGATAACAACTTCATAGGCAGAAACAGGTGCAGTGGGAATTAATAAACACAACAAAAAGTTGGTTAAGCATGCTGAATATTACAAACACATTTAGAAATACGGCGCAAAAGAGAGCACAACATTATAAAAAGCACTAAAGCAATAAAATCAGTACACAATAAATACAGGGTTTATTGGCACGGTGATTGACGGTAATTAAAAAGTACATCCTTTTCAAGTTTTTATGGAATGGTGCTTCGGTACGGGATGATTTGATGATCGTGGGTAGCGAGTTCCAGGCAGTGATCACTGAGAGTAAAGCGGTCTGTAGCCATAATTAGTTTTAACTTCCGGAAGTAAGCCATTATGTTGTTCTGAGAATATAGTATTATTAATATTAGACAGATGTGATACAGTAAAGATAGATATGGTAGTGGTATTGTGCCGGGCGGTACAAATCAGTAAACCTAGTGACTGTTGGAGTGAACAAAGGAGAGGTAAGATATTGAGTCCGAGGTAAATATGAGCACTTGATGCGGTGCATGAGCTTAAGGTCATCATTCTAACAGATTGGCTTTGACGACGACATAAAGAAGAAAGGTGCCTATAGTACGTGTTTCCCACGATGACAAGCAGTAATTGAGTGACTATCAATGAATGCATAATAAACTGAACGAGGAATATGTTGCTGAAAATAATAACTATAAAATAAATACCAAATCCAACTTTTTGCTAATAGGCTTAGTGTGGAGGTTAAATTTTAGATGTGAATCAAGTGTCACACTAATGAATGTTACATATCTAGATAAGAGAATGATATGGTTATCTAGGTAGACGACAGGAACGGTGAGAAGTCGCTTGCGTTGTGAGTGAAATAGCATTAGTTTTGTTTTAATTGAGTTTATTTGTAAAAGATGGCTTCGGCACCAGTCATTATATATTCAAGATCAGCGTTAATTTTCGATGTTATGTCACTTAAGTTATCATTAGAGGAAAATATGGTAGTATCATCAGCATACAGAATGCAGTTGGTGTTGTTAAGGCATTTAGGCAGATTATTAACGTAAGTTTAAGACATAAGGCAGCTTAGAACAGGTCCATATGGGAGCCTCTGATTAATTGTAATTGATTTGGATTAAGTATTAGATATTTGGACGAACTGAGTTCTGTTAGCGAGGTAATTACGTAGCAAAGTTAGAGTGGGCCCTAAAATTCTCAGTGAAAACGAAGTATCGGATGATTGGCTGGGTCAAATGCTTTTGTAAAAGCAATTAATACAGCTGTCGCCCAAAGTCCGTTATCAATGAAGTGTTATTGTGTCAGTAATTTCTTTAAATGCGAGCAGAGTGGAGTAGTTTGGGCGAAATCCCAACTGATGAGGCATCAGAAGGCTGAATTTTAGAAAGTAGTTCATTAGACGGTTAACGATGAGTTTTTCTATTACTTTACTGAAAACTTGGAGAATAGCTTTCATACGATAATTAGCCAAGCTGTGTTATCACCTCGCTTGTATGTAGGAATAACTTTGCCGTTTTTAATTTCATTTGTTAAGTTTGAGTTAAGTTGATCAAACTCATAAAATCAATCCAGGATTAAGTTACTACAAAGAAAAGAATGGAAACGGGCATTTTATGAACGTGCTTTACGACTTAAACATTGAAAATGCACATTAGATATGCTTGCACAATGATCATTAATGATAAAAAGCTTGCTAATTTATTAGCAAGTGACGCGCATTTTAAAATATGGGAAGCTGGTCAAGGCAGCTATCTAAAACTTTACACTAATCCAATCTCCGTAGAGTGCGTCGTAATTTTTAAAGCTTAGAACTACTAGGCAAAATAACCTGCATATGCAGATAAAAATGAAAGAGTTTTTACAGAGCGTAGCACACAGGCACGTGACCAAGGGCGTCAAGTTCGCGCAGAAGGGTGGTCACCGAAAGCTCCATGTGAGAATGAAGCAACACCTTTGGAGCAGATATGCAGCTGCATACCATGATCTATGCAGCAGCTGAATAGCAGCCCCACAATGGCGCATCTCTTTTTTTTCCCCTACTAAATGAAGCAGAGCACTTCATTCAGCTATCAGCGCCGAAGTCCTAAACAGAGATTTTCTGTAGGACTTTGAAGAGTGCGGCACACCGATATGAAGGCATGAAGCTTTCCTGGAAGGTCACATTACAGCTCCAGCGTGATGCAGTGACATCCGAAAAGCCAAGCCTGTAATCAAAACGCTGCCTGATGAGCCCTTCCAGCTTGGGTTTTATAAAACAAAATGGGCATTCTTTTAGTTCGGGGCACGTCTGTTAACGTGCCATCAGTTAATGTTTCAGATTATGACCTCGTTTATCTCCCGCCAATCTGACTGATTCAACTAAAAGAGCCAATATGATTTTTGGATGTGCATGCGAACTGCTCGTGAGAGAGTATATTAATGTGCCTGTTCTCTACATTACACTCATAGTTAATAATTCGCGCTTGTGTGCGTGCGTGTTCACTTGAGTCCTGTTTCCTTGGGAACTGAACAAAACAATACTAACTCGTCTAAGTGCCTGCGGTATTACCACTTAACGTGGGCTTGTGAGCGTATACACGCGTGTTCGATCGTCAGGGCTCTGAGGCCTCTGATACACTTTGCAGATGCAATGGTGCGCAGATCAAGTTCGGCGACGTCGTTGAACAGCACCCCTCTGATAGCAGAGCTCCAAGAAACACGGTCGTCACAAATGCTCACCAAGGAACTTATTAGTAACTCGGCATAACGAATCATTCACAAAATGAATAAATAAACCTCTACCCATCAAGCAACGCTGATGGCCGTCAAAGTAGTACTCTTTTCGTGGAGTATAAATGAACACTGGTATTTTTAACAGCGGCGCTTTTTCAAAACCTTGTTCTATGACACAGCAAACCACCCACGCCTCTCTGCTCATGGCCCAAAACGGCCAAGCGCAACCCAATACGACACCGCAGGCATAAAAATTTAAGCACACTGATAGTGGACCCACCTAAGGGAAACGGCAAGCAACCGACGCAATGTACACATTAAAAAAGTAACACACAAAGAACACTTCCTTGGAACTCGCCGCACGTCAATTTGCGTGGAGAGCTGAAATTAACTTTGATGATTCAATTTAGGATGAAAAAAGAGAAATAATTTAAGTATTCCACAGCGGAAGTCCCCGTTCGAAAACAGGCATGAGGGAAAACATTGAACCTTCTCTGGTTATCTGAAGAAATGCATGTGAGCAGAGATGTACGATTAGGCGGCCTCGCGCCCTTGGCATCTGTGGCAGCACTCCGTTCGTGGAAACAAAGCTAGGAGTGGAATCAGGCTTCTGCAGCTAACGTAAGACATGTACACCATATGCGTGATTCCGCCACAGAGTTAATTAGATTCCAAGTTCTTTTGCGTCGTATACATCCAACGTCGCCATTGTAGCCATTGGAAGAACGTTATGCTCCACATTTGACCTGGGATATACCTCAGAAAAATAACGGTGACATTTTCCTCCACAGTGCTGCCCATTAGTGCCGATGCGGAAGCGATATTCTTAAAAAAAAAAAATCAACGACCTGCCATCTGTTTCGCGGAGGCCGAGGCAAGCCCGTGTCGAGCCCTTGCAACCGCGCGCATACGACCCTATATGGGTGCTTGCCTGGAACACATGCCGATGCCATTCACGGAAGCAACCGTTTTCTTTATTCGTTCCTTTTTTCTGTGTCTCATTATCTAAAAGCGGCCGCCCGAACGACGGTCGTATTGCGGCGACCATTTGGGTCGCCCAATCCCAGAAGCGACCAAAAAAGCCGAGGCCTGGAGCGGCACATTGGAGCATTTTCTCAACCAGAAGTCATTACCTTGCGCTGGCTGTTTTTACAACGCTATGTCGTACATGGGGTTTAATATTTGAGGGCGTGTTTCCGGAGCCTCGGCGTTTCTAATTAACAAAATGCGGGCGGTCGCCCGCGTATGGCCGCCCCATCAGGACCCGAGCCCTGCGCTAGTTCCGCAGCAGGGGCTCCTGGCTTCGGGCGCCGTCTCCTGAATAATGGCCGCAAGCCCTGCCGCTGGCCACGTATGCTGCTGTGCGCCCTGTGTCAACCAAATTGCCTCGTCTTTACGTTCGCTTACTTCTGCTTTTTACTTCCTCTGACTGCGTTCTATTTCTTTTTTTTTTTTGCTGCCCATGAATTACTGAAGGACACACAGCCCAGTGTAACGGAATCTTGGGGAACTCGCCGTCGATTGCTAGAGCATCCAGAGCAGAAGTTGTGTCATGTACTACCACTGCCGCTACTGCAACCGTAATATGCGTTTAGCAATACACATGTTAAAGACCACACGCAAAAGTCACAGTAGATATTTACGGCGATGCTAGGAATCGGGAGACATATGCTATACCGGAAAAGCGAGAGAAGAGATGCGTCCCGTTATCAATACACCGGCCGTGCGTTCGGAAGGGCAGGGAAGTGCAGAAGCACAATACGTTATTATGGGGGGGGGGGGGGGGGAGCATACAAGGCTCGGAGTGTAGGAAAAGTGCTTTGTATCTGTATGCGAGTGCAACCTCAATAGCAAATTTCTGAACGTAAAAGAGTAACCACGTACAGCCAGTGAACAATTGTATAGCTGGCAATTACAGAGGCTGGCATCAGGAAGAGTTGACCCTAACGCTTTGAGGCGCATCGACCAGGCTTTCGTCGATCGAATGCAACCCTCGCCGTACTGAACTTGGGCTAAATGCGTGTTCCTTCCAATTTGCAGACGTCTTAGAAGGAAGAAATATTCGGGGTGCTCGCGTGAGTAATGAATCAATGCGACTCTAATGGAACATTTTCGATTTATTTTGTTCTGTGGGATGAACTAGTAAACGAATGTTGCTGCACCTGTCTTCCGTAAATGCTCTCGCATTCGAGTCCTCCCCTCCCTCCCCCTTTTTTTTCCTGGGGCATTTTGATGTGAATGCCCTGAGACCCTAATTTCACAGTCAAGCAAAGGCCTTGTCTCCGCTATAGTTCGTCAGTATATAATAAAACAGTGGTTTCTTTTCACGCTTGTAATCAATTATGTAGGAAAACAAAAAAAAATGATGGCCGATTTCTGTAGTTAGGCCAAATGCGAATTAGGTACGCTACTTCTCACATCAGTTCCCGTGTTCAGATTCAGTGTTCACGGGTGGCAGTTGTTCGGATAGCGATAATGGATTAATGCCCATATATGCGGAATTGGTCATTCTCTTTTAAATTTATAGATCTCTGGGAGTCTTACCCAGATTGCTCTTGGCAAGCAACCCCTCTCGACTAACTGAGCTGACACCTGCCACGGTGGGCAGGTTGCTAGGTGTGTGTATGCATGTGCATGCACAAACACACGCACGCACGCACACACGCGCGCAGGCACACAAGCACACACGTGCGCACACGCGCGCGCACATACACACGCACCACACACATGCCCACGCACGCGAGCACACACACACACACAAACACGCACACACACGCACAAACACACACACACACACACACGCACAAACACACACACACGCGCGCGCGCGCGCACACACACAGACACACGCACACACGCACGCGCACACACACACACGCCCACGCACGCGCACACACACACACACGCACACACCACACAGACACACGCGCTCACACACACACACACACACACACACGCACACACACACACACACATCTGCCTGGGCAGGTTTTCCGCCACCCGGTAAGCAGGTGAGCAGCCTGCCACAAACCAGGCTTCAGGCAAACAAACAAATAAAAGGGTGGCGCCGCACTTAAGGGTGTAAGGGTGGCGCCGCACTTATAGGAATTGCTGTCCGTGTTTACACGAGCTGGGCGTGAGTATTGCTTTGGAAAAAATGCGCGTTTTCGCTTTTCTAACGCAACCTCCGGTACACACGTGCGAACGAAGTGCATGTAGGGCTGCACTCGCAATGTTTGCTTCCCGTTAAATGCACGCGAAGGAACAAGGGGAGACGAAAAATAAATACCACGCTTCCTATTTCCGGGGCGCAGCAGACGGCGTGATCGGCGCGGAACAGCTAACAACGCATGCAATTTGTTCGCTGAACTCGGCGCGTGATGCAACATCGTTGGCATGTCTGAGTGAATGGATACTATGCTGCAGTTTCTGCCACTCCGCATCAAATTGTCGCGCTAATGTGTCTAATATAGCCGCTATTTAGACGCACCAGTGCGTAAAGCTAGAGATGCTGCCTCCCGCCATTTGCCGCAAATGCATCTCAGTGGTAATTAGGGTGAAAAAAAATTAACTGATATCCACATAGAACCAGCTCCACCTACATTCGATAAGGCATGCAAAACCTGGGGCAAAAAGAAAGAAAGAAACTAAGCGGGTTGTGAATTGTTTTCTCCGAGAGGACACTGTTACGACCCATCTTGAGACCCGAGATGAAACGGAGGTGGATTCAACAGTAGCACCATTTCTATGGGATGTTTGACCCCCAAGATGACCCCACGGCTCGGTGCCAACGACCTTCTAGAAGGACCGACGACCGGGGAAGATGGGTTGCCCCTCGACTGAAAGAAGCCCGGAACGAATCAGAGGAAGCCGGCCCAGCTGCGTCTGCGACGTCAACAGGCCACACCTGTGTTCGATGGACGCGAGCGGCGAACACAATGCTATCGTGATGTGGACTTAGCTTCATCCTCGCCAGTTCCCACTTGCGGGCTCTCAACAGGTGGCTTGGTTGGCAGTGACGTGTGGTGGCGATCTTTTGTGCCGCGAAGAATTGTCGCCTGGTGAAAGGGCGGAGCCTTGGGCTATATAACCTGCGACCAAAGTGAGCACGAACGCTCTGGACCTTCGGTAATAGGTTCATCCAGTGTGGCTCTGGACCTTCGGTAATAGGTTCATCCAGTGTGGCTCTGGACCTTCGGTAATAGGTTCATCCAGTGTGGCTCTGAACCTTGGGAATAGGTTCATCCATTGGCTCTGGGCTCTGGGTAAAAGGCTCATCCAGTCATTCGACGTCATGAACTCTTAAATTTTGATTCCTTGTTCTTCTTTTTGTAAATAAGTGACCAAGTTTCTTGCCATTAAATCTGCTTGTTTTTGTAATCTCCAACCATCAGAAGCTTCAGACTATTCTTCATCCTGTACGAGCCCCCTTGGTGAAGCAACAACCGGACACGCTACCTCGAGCCGTAACAACACTCACACACAACCTCTATGCCACCGCGGTGGCTCAGTGGTTATGCCACTCGGCTGCTGACCGGAAAGACGCGGGTTCGATCCTGGCCGCGGCGGTCTAATTTCAATGGAGGCGAAATTCTAGAGGCTCGTGCACTGTGCGATGTCAGTGCACGTTAAAGAACCCGAAGTGGTCGAAATTTCCGGGGCCCTTCACTACGGCGTCCCTTATAGCCTGAGTCGCTTTGGGACGTTAAACCCCCATAAACCAATAAACCATAAACTCACAGCCTCTATAGTCTTGGAACTGTTTTGTGCTTCTCCCCGAAGAGAAAGGCTGTGAAGAAAAGCGCCTCAGGCCTCGTATTCCGACCCAAGCTTGTACGGGTTTGTATGACAATGAAAAAAAAAATAGTTTTTGGCATATAACTTTAAACGTCAACTCTTTTTAAAGCAAACACGGGAAAATTCTGCAGCGGTACAATTTTACCATGCCTATGTCTCACCACGAAGAGCTGAACAGCTTTTTTTTCTTTAAGAATATTTTTATTCGGTGATATAAACTGCACATCGATGAATATACAGAAGGAGGTTCCAGAGCTCGAAGGCTGTATCGGGACCTCCCCAAATTTAAGACTACGTATATTTGGTAGGCGCTGCTCAGGGCTGTCGGCCGGGATTCAGTACTAGCCATTTCGCCTGCACGCCCTTTTTGGGCTGGCTAGACAAACAAAACGATAGCAATGAGGAGAGGGTAGTAAAATCACCCGGTCTCTTCTACGCAATGACGGAAGTGCAGTATGCCATACAAAAGAGCACATCCCTTTTTTCCGTGTTCCTCTGTATGCTAAAGGGGACAATAAGCCCCTTTATTGTGAACAGTAATCCTCAGAGAATGACAGACCCGCCGCGATGGCTTGGACGTATACCGTTCGGCTCCTCAGCTCAAGGACGCGCGATCGAGTCGCGACAGCGGCGGCCGCAATTCGCAGGAGGCGGAACGCAGGATACGTCCGTGTGTTATGCAATGCCAGTGGAAGGTAACGAGTTACAGGAGGCCAAAATCAACCCGGTTCCCTCCAGTACAGTACACTAAACCCCATGTAACATACCATGCCTTAGAGCACAAGTAAGTAGTCATCCGTCAGTATCACATCACAAATCCTCAAGAAGTGTCGGTTAGTTCGGTACGTGCAAGTTAAAGCCAGTGATGTTGCTTTGCAAGCCTTTTTGAACGCCGCTCCAGAAACTTACGCAGGAACTAACCACGACAACTATCCCTCCCCCCTCCCCCAACCTCTTCCCAAAGACAGTACAACACTTACCGGCAGCTACAGTGCCACGAAGAACTACAGCAGTAAATGGCGACGGAGAACAACTTGCAAACGCTTCTCCCTACCTTCAGTACTTCCTGCTTTGAACATATGAAGCCATGCGTGGATGGTACCAGTACAGGGCACTGGAGCATAGCGCGATCGTGCCAGCAGAAGGGTTGTCCGCACACACTTGCGCACTTTGTTTGCCGCTACGGCATTCAGTGTCGGCTGTTACTGCGATGCAGTTAAGAAAAACAGTGGAAACGCCCCTAGCTCTTTGCACACGTGCAACGTTATACTTATGAGGCTTTTTTCGCTATTAAAGCTTCCAAATACGCTGAAGAGCTCGGTTCCCTTTTCATGCATTTTCATGCTTCAAGTTCCCCAGAAAAAGCTGGCGGGTATACCGACGACGGCAGCCCGGTACCTGCAGAGCGTAAAATCAACGTACCCACTTTTCTTGGGTTATACAATTGCAATTGGTACCATTCGCGCTCCTAGTTTGGAATGGTTATGTCCTCTCAGACACGTGTGTATGGGAAGACACCGTATCGGACGCCTGTTAGAGAAAATGCATGTTTCTGCATAATACGCGAATTTTTTATTGGATGACACCGATGCTATAGATATAGTCTCCAATGAAACCTATAGGAGTCACAGTGAAGTCGGCACAACTCGGTCGAGCTTCGTCCTTTCGGGACGCCCGTATACACGATACAAAAGTATGGCCGTCGTCGAGTTAGCACCCAGCTGATGAGGGCAGGACGTAACGTTTAGATTAGGTGATTGACCGAAATAAGCTCTTCGTTACATTCCCCTAATATATGCGTGTGCCTGCGAGCTCCGAAGCAGGTGTCTCCTAAGATGCCCGATAGTGTGAGGCGCCTTGCGGAGAATATTGCCTTTAGCAGCAGCTACGCGCTTCTCCCTTGAAGGCGCACTGGATAGACTACGGCAGCCCCGAGCAGAGCACGCTTTAGCAACAGGATGCAGTGGAATTCCCTGTAACACAAATGGTTCAAGCACATCACATTGCTCGTATGTATAGATGGTCGTTCAAAGACAGTAAACGCGAAAGCTAACGTGATGAGCTGAGATGAGAGGAGAGGTGCTGTAGCAGACTCGGCTACTCGAGCTCAGCAGCGCTTGCCAGTGTAAGGAGGAGGAGAAAGAGTCCACTTTCAAACGTTAACTATGCAGGCCAAATATGCTCGCACTGAGTACATACACACATATATATACACATGCGTATTCATACATATATACACACAGTAAACGCACTTTGATAACCACGGTGTCAAAACCCGTTAGCCCGGCCGGCGGATGCCATTGCACTCATTCACAGGTAGAATGAGGGATTGTCGTTTTTTCTTCCATAAAAAAAAGAAAGCGCGGCGTCAGGTGACAGCATACCGTGGCAAGTGCTTCTCGTGTAGTCGTACACAGCACAAGTTTCTAAGATCGCAACCCATTCACTGGAGTATTATTATTATTATTATTATTATTATTATTATTATTATTATTATTATTATTATTATTATTATTATTATTATTATTATTATTATTATTATTATTATTATTATTATTTCAAGGACTTTCAACTTCACGAGTTAATGACAGCTCACTGAAGCTCGTATGGACCAATTAAGCCATAAGAATCGAAGCTAATATATTTGCTCCCTGTAGACTACGAAGACTGCTTGGCGAGTTGCAATGGTCGGGTTCTTAAAATGGAAGGTCCAACAAACCGCACAAAAAATATGTAACCACGACCATTCGCTCACAGCGGATCTTTTTTCGTATATTGACGTCATTTTGTACAATGGCATGAATGCAATTTTTTTTTAATCCGCATCTCGTTTTTTGAAGACTCCACATGCAAAAACTACTTGGCATCTGCGCAAACTCGTTACCACGAAATGGACACCAGCTCCACCTCCGCACGGTTTCTTTTATCTGCCGAAGAAACAGCCCCAGATCCCCCAACAATAGACAGAAGCTAGCAGGAAATCCCAGGGAGATTACATACTTCAGTATAAATTATCCATGGTGTAGTGGTGTATATAACACGCTCACAAACGACTGCTTACTCAGTCCGGCTCATGAGCATATCTCGGGGGAGTCTCACAAGTGTTAATAGCGGTGCGACAGCATCGTATCTCTGCAAGGAAACAAAGATGGAGTGAAACGAAGCATTACAATGAAATAAGTACACATCTAAGGCACCGCAAAAGGTATATGCAAAAAAAAAATCTGAATCACAAGAGGTCATCTCAGGTCAAACCATCGCAGTCCGACTCGAATCACGATCGGCCACTGGGAGCATAACGCAGTTTTACTCAAAATTTTTTTTTTACTTTCTCTCAGTTTATTTAGTTAATTTATAACATGGTTGACTTAATCTGTTACAAATTTTCAGTTTGCAAGCATTTTTCAACACAAACTGCTATTAGGACTGGAAAAATATTTTGTAGCAGTTCTATCCCCGATTAATGCTCGGTCCCAACGTCACGGGTAGCTTCTCACTGTAAGTGCATGGCCAACTCTATTATCCGACGGGATGACCGGTGGTAGAGGCTGAATATTCAGTTGGTAAAAGAGCCGCAAAATATGAAATTTGGTCTGGGCAAATTGCGCATCACGTTACGAAGTGTGACGCTGAAGCTGTCATAAGCGTAAATTAATTGTGCGCTGAAGGCGCCTGCATTGCGTGCAGAATGCGGCCTGGTGCGCTGCAATGCAGGCGCGATCGAAAGTAACTGCACTACTCGTCCGAACAGACATTGTGTGAGAAATTTAAAAGTAAATAAAAAATAGTTCCTCGTTCGCACCACTGATATATCACGGGCGCGAAGTCAGATTTAATAAAAAATTAATATGACCTATAGAACACAAGATTAAGTTTTGGCACAACCGAAGGTGGAAAAATTACATATTAGGGGAAAAGCTACTAAGCAACAGCACAACCAGGGGGAGAGGGCATGGAGGGGAAAAAACTCGGGAGGTACGATCCGGCGAAAGCCTTGAAGCCTAGTCATAAAAAGTAAAGAAGAGAGAGTCGGTCCCTCTATGATCACACCACGTGATAGCGTGCGGTCATATGTATCATCGCTGCGCGCGCGCATGCGCGGACCAGTGCGGCAAACTCAACCTCCTTGCTGTAGACGCCCGTGTCATGGGCCGCGCTGACGCGCGCACTCAAACATACCAACACCAGAACACTAGGGACTGACTCGGAGAGCGAAAAGCGGGGGAGGGAGCGGCTTCATGAGAACTTGGCTTGCGAAAGCTGGCCGCTTGGCTTCGCGCTCCCTTCTGAGTTTTTTTTTCCCCTCCATAGGAAAGGGAACTGGGCTGTAGGGCTGCAACAAAAGGGAACTTGGATGCTGATAGTGCGTTATGGGAATTAGGTAAGGTTGCGGGCAGCGTGGAATTTTCAAATTGACCCAGATCGAGGCGAGCTCCTTTTCAGGCCCTCGTGGAGGGCGAGCTAGTACCCGCACTTCGCCTCATGTTCAGCCCTTGGCCTCCAAGCGTGCTCCTCTCCCCACTGAACGTCCGCCGTGGTCTCCGATCCTGAGATAGGGAATCCTAAGAAGGGTCACGATCTGGGCTGCTCTTCCCAGAGCCAGGTTCTCCAACCCCGACCATCCTCGACTACTCGAGATCCGTGTCTTCACTCGGCCCAAACGTGCTTCGGCTCAGTAAGATCGAATGCATAAGTTTGAAAGAGCTTGCCAGGGGCGAATTTAAGGGGAGAAGGAGCAAGGGATAAATTTTACGTTGGAAGTCCACCCTGAATCCCGTTTTTTTTTTCGGCGAAAAGGTCCAAGAAATGCATGCTTCTAAAGGGACAGCACCCGCAACCTCCCCCCCCCCCCCTTCCCCCTCCTCGAACCACCCAATCCAAGAGTGACCCATAAAAACACCCCTGCAACTTGTTATCTAGGAATCCGCGTGATGCGACATGGCAGGAGCGTATGAAGTTCTTGGGCGTTAGTCTTACAGCTCGTATACACAGCGAACTGCATTACTGCATTCAGCGTCCATTATTAAAGACAACCTGAGATGGCACGCACTTCGTTATTTCTGTGCACGTTAGATACGGCACTGCTAACGTAAACATTTCGTTGATTGCATTAATTTTACGCGAGAAAGAAACACTGTGTGCTCTGAGGGGAAGCGGAAGAAAAGAAGAAAAAAAATGTCATTCGATTTGGGCAATTAGGCAAAATACGGAGATATGCGCTTACATGGTGTATTTCGGTGCTGTTCTGCTCTGCTAGGTTAAGGTGGTTGTTGGTGCGTGTGTGTTCTTTCATGCAAAAGCGAAAGGAGGACATCGCAATTGACACCTGCCATAGCATCTGCCTTGTGCCACTGTGCCACTGCTCACGTGCTCACCGGCCACACCTTAGTAAGAAAGCCACCCGGTGAGCAGGCGAGCAATAGTGCAGAGGCACAAGGCAGGTGCTATGGCAGGTGTTGCCAGCGGTGGGACTTGGGTTGCGACCCAGGTAGCTCTTCCCGAGCAGCCTCTCACGATTAAACGGACTGCCGCCTGTGGGCAGGTGAGCAGCCTGCCACAAAACTTGCTTCATACAGACAGACAGACAGACAGACAGACAGACAGACAGACAGACAGACAGACAGACAGACAGACAGACAGACGGACGGACGGACGGACGGACGGACGGACGGACGGACGGACAGACAGACAGACAGACAGACAGACAGACAGACAGACAGACAGACAGACAGACAGACAGACAGACAGACAGACAGACAGACAGACGGACGGACGGACGGACGGACGGACGGACGGACGGACGGACGGACGGACGGACGGACACAAATGCGGGGAATGGACACTGTAAGTGCTAGCTCACTAAAAAATTTATTATTGCGCTAATACTTTATTTTAAATCTTGAACTTTGTAAACCTTGTTTTATTTCAGGCGAGAACTAGAGCCGTAGGAAAAAAAAGAGCGCTTGATTTGCTAAGGCCCGCCGACCAACCGCTGAGTTTGAGTGAAACCAAGCACACCAGGAGGAAAGGGGAGATTGAGAAGAATAAAGTAGGCCGGCTGCTGCTATGATAGCTGGCATTTTACGTGGGGTCTAACGTGCAAAAGCTGCATGTGGGTTGCTAAAAATGCCGTAGAAGTTAGTTCCGTATTGATTTGACTTGATGTCGACCCTCTGGGGTTCCTTGACAAGCATTTAGTTGCATCGCACAGCACATGGGCGATTTGGAATTTGCCTCCAATCGAAATGCAGACACAACGGCAGGCATCAAACCAGCGATGTTGGGCTCAGCAGCCGAAACGTCACTGACACTAAGGCACCGCAGCGGTGCTAACTAAGCCCGCATCATTCTTGGTCTTGAAGGGTACCAAAAAGACCGATACATTCCGCGTCACTAATGCCTCGCCACTAGTACGAGGTGTGCGGGCTCAAACTTTGTTTTGTTTTTTTTTAACAAGTCCATTTTTGTCTTGCTTCCTTCAAGCCTAATTTTTCTACTCTTAGTAATGCAACCTGTAGGAGGAGCATTCTGTGCTGTCATATCCATGTTCAAACCTCAGACGACAAGAGACGTTGCAGGGAATAATTGGCAATATTCGGTTTTTCTGTTCGGGCCATGCTCTCACAGTAACTCAGCTGAGCGGTACCCTCTATACGACCTTCACACTGCGCGCCGTAGTGGGGGGAGAGCGGACAAGCTAGCTGTTGCCGTGTGAGCCCACAACGGCGGGTTGCATTAGCTGATAGTGAATGTTTTCGTTCATTTCATATCTGAGCTCGTCTGCAGTACGTGCTGAAGGGTAACAACAAGGACGCACCTGCAGAATAGTTCAGAGCGCACAAATCGTCCCCGCGTTTACCTCGAAATAGCTTTTAAAGGCCATGTCCAGTTTATAGCCGAGAAGTTGCCAAATATACGACGGGTTCCGCATTATATCCTTGGCGGCGCCAACCCGAACGCAAACAGTGCACCTGTCACATTACTTTTGAGCTTGCGCCCTAGGGTCATTTAACCCTTCACTATCTTCATCTACGTTCGTAAACTAAGCCCATCGTTAGGCTGTAATCTCCTGCTCTCATACTCCATCCCCATAAAAACCAAGACGCGGGTTCGATCCCGGCTGCGGCGGCTGAATTTCTTGAAGGCGAAATTCTAGAGGCCCGTGTGCTGTGCGATGTCAGTGCACGTTAAAGAACCCCAGGTGGTCGAAATTTCCGGAGCCCTTCACTACGGCATCTCTCATAGCCTCAGTCACTTTGGGACGTTAAACCCCAATAAACCAAACCAAACCAAGCATAAAAACCGAAGTCCATTTTGAGAAGGTTATGCCTTCACGGAAATTTGAAGCATAGCGCCAGCCTTGCGATTGCACTTGTCCTATACCAGTGATCGAAGAGCGTCGTGTAGAAGAAGCGCGACTTGCAAGGACGCGGCGCGCAGTTCGATATATCGAACGAGCGGAGAGATTGTAGTTAGATGTACTGCGCGACTTTGCTATACTTTTACGAAGGATTTTCAAGAGGATAGTTTGTGCGTTCGATATAACCAATAATTCAAAATGTCCGGGTTCGATATATCCGGGGTCGACTATTTGCCAGGCGTTTCACCCAGTTTGAAATCGAGGTACTGTACAGATGATCGTCTCGTATAGGCAGGGGGTGCGGAGTTCAATCCCCAGTGCAGCCGGACACCTACAAATTTTTCAATGGGCACAAGCTTTCCCCTGGCCTGGTGCTTGGCTAGTCTGGAATGAAATGCTCTCTGTCTTCGATTGCATTCGTCCATTCACGATCTACTGAGTGCATTTAAATTACAATTATTGATCTGTGTCCTGACAGTGGACTGACCTACTGTCCCCGAATATTTGCGGGCAAACTTACCACATAAGCATTATCTGGAGGTGGCACTATACTGTCGAACCACCACCATGAGTAAGCGCTGGAGAGAACAACGAATTGTGAAAAACTAACCATAATTAAAAAGAAATGGTCAATTCTTGTATATTGCTGTATGATCAAGTATAACCGCCTGAATTTTCTAGGTGTTAATAGACCGATTTCACCAACAGCGCGCTACTCCACCGCAGAAAGAAGCTACTTGTTTGTGTACGACGCAACGTCAAACTTTCCAGAAGTCGAGTTACTGCACAGGGCCACGGCTCCTTCGGTAATCGGAAAAACTAGGTGCAATCTTTGCAAGGTACGGAATTCTCGTCGAGGTATGCACGGACAACGGGCCTCAGTTTTCTAGTCGCGAAATCCGCACAGTCCGCGAAAGCGTACGACTTCCGTCACGTCACGTCGAGTCCGCAGTTTCCAAGGTCAAATGATCTGGCCGAAAAAGGAGTGCTAATTATCAAACGAATTTTAAAGAAAACTTATGGGGCTAACGACGACTTCAGGCTTGGTGTACTGGCTTACAGGGCAAGCCCCCCTGGAGGACGGTCGGTCTTCGGGAGAGCTTCTTCGGGGACGCCGCCTGCGGACCCCACAGTGTGACCTTCGAAAAGAGCCAATTGTAGAGGTGAGGAAGAAAAAACAGACAAGCGTCAATCGCTCATCCCTCCCGCCCCTGCACAAGGATGACGTGGTACGCGTAAAGAAGGGCTCATGGTCACGCAAGGCCACAGTGCGGGCACCAGCAGGGCCGAGGTCCTATTATGTTCAGAGGGGCAGACGATAAGCTGCCGCGGCGAAACCGACAACTCTTGCTGAGAACGAAAGAGTACTTCCACCGCGAAGCATCGGAGGACGAATCGAGTGAAAACACTGGTGATGATGCGAGCACATCGGCTGATCCTCACCTGTCGTCTACAAACGTGCCACTGCCTGCGATAGCATCTAGGACATCGTCGCCATTCCTCCGAAGATCAAAGAGGTAGGTTAGACCACCGGAACGCTTGGGCACCACGGGGAACTTTGAACAAGTCACCAAGTGACGGCCAAAGAGTTTTTCAAGTGAGCTATTCATTGAGGAGGGGGATGTATGAGATATGCTTGTGCGCGCAAGTATCTTCGCTTTCGAGCACACATGTGCCAACGTTCCCTTTCGTGATAGCACTACCCTCACAACGTGGCTTTATATACGATGCAATAAACGCCTACTGGCATTCGTTCCCTCGGCACGAACTGGCGTCCATCACTCTGTCAGTCACCATGACTGATGCAGGCGGAAAGCTGCTGTGACCGGGTATAGCGCCAGTCAAGACGCCAAATAGGGTGGGCTGCCGTGCAGACACCGTCGCGAAGGGCTTCAATCAAGGTGGCTCTTGACTGCTTCCGATAAACGCGCGCATGCGCAGTGGGATTTGTGAAATCTGTCTGTTCTCTCATGAACAACACGGTAAATTCTAGTCAATGAAAATTATTTCTGAAAGGAACTCATGCGTTGTACCAGTGGCAGCGCCAGAATTGGAGATACAGTAGCTCCAACGGGCCGGAGTCGCTTGCCAAACAGAAGGCATTTAGCACTTTATTAACTGGCTTGGGTATTCTTTGGGATTTTTTTCTTGTGAAGCTGTATTTAGCATGAGTAAACGCTTACAAAAACGTGCGTTGGTATATAAGTAAAGGGCAGCTGTCACCAACTTAGCACGAGACAAAAGCAATCAGTAGACAGGAAAAAAGAGACAAAGTGCAGCTCCAGATATTTAGGGTGTTCCCAAGATGAACATAAAGTCAGCAATAAAATTCCAATACGGAAAAGTGTCAGGCAGGGAGACACGATCTCGCCAATGCTATTCACCGCCTGCTTACAGGAGGTATTCCGGGGCCTGAAATGGGAAAAATTGGGGATAAGAGTTAATGGAGAATACATGAGTAATTTGCGATTCGCTGATGACATTGCCTTGCTAAGCCACTCAGGACAAGAACTACAAAGCATGATCAATGAGTTAGACAAGCAGAGCAGAACAGTGGAGCTAAAAATTAACATGCAGAAAACCAAAGTAATGTTCAACAACCTATGGGAACAGCAGTTCGCAGTTGGTAGCGAGGTGCTGGAAGTAGTAAGAGAATATGTCTACTTAGGGCAGGTAGTGACCGCAGATCCGGATCATGAGAGGGAAATAACTAGAAGAATAAGAATGGGGTGGAGCGCATATGGCATGTTCTCTTAAATCATGAATGGCAGTTTGCCAATATCCCTCAAGAGGAAAGTATACAACAGCTGTATCTTACCGGAACTCACCTATGGGGCAGAAACGTGGAGGCTAACAAAGAGGGTTCAGCTTAAGTTAAGGACAACGCAGCGAGCTATGGAAAGAAAAATTATAGGTGTAACGTTAAGAGATCGGAAGAGGGCGGAGTGGGTGAGGGAACAAACGCGGGTTAATGATATCCTAGTTGAAATCAAGAGGAAGAAATGGGCTTGGGCGGGGCATGTAATGCGAAGGCAAGATAACCGCTGGTCATCAAGGGTAACGTAGCAGGGGACGGCAGAAAGTTAGGTGGGCGGATGAGATAAAGAAGTTTGCGGGGATACAGTGGCCGCAACTGGCAAAGTTCAGGGTTAATTGAAGAGACATGGGAGAGGCCTTTGCCCTGCAGTGGGTGTAGTCAGGCTGATGATGATGATGATGATGATGATGATGATAAAGATCAACAAGCAAGTGGCCCCTCTAGGACCAAAAGTGGATTTCGCCAGGCCGCCGCTTACCGACTTTCGGGGTACCTCCAGGTACCTCGAGGGTACCTGAGGGCCAGGGGGTTAAGGCGGAATGGCCATAACATACCAGCGGAATGATTCAAAGTTTGTTGAAAAGTTACAGAACCTGGAGTCGCACGTACACGCAGAGGACATCATGGCTTCCATTGAAGACACGGTACTCTTCACCAGTGTATCGCTGGACTTAGCCATTGCCACGCGTAATGAAACATTTCAGACAAACAGCAATCGCAAGTTGCACTCTCTTTGATATTCCTCAGTAGAGAACATTCCTACGACTCTACTTGAGCAAAGTAAATTTTTCGTACGCATCAGAATTCTACAAGTAGGCGCAGAGCATAACGATGGACGCGGCCATGTCTGTCACCTCCGCAAATTTCCTTGTCAAAAAAGTACTGGAAGATGGTGTACTAGAGTTCTTCACTCTAGTACCCAAGGTATTTTACCTTGGGTAAAATACCTTGGACGGTTTCTGTAAGCAATGAAGACACAATTTCAACAAGCATTAAACTCATTGGAGCCAAGACTAATATTAACGGCTGAATTCTAACAAAACAACCGCCTCCCTTTCCTGTATGTCCATGTCCAGCGCAAAAACCATCACCGTTTTTTCGGTGCGCAGGAAGCAAATTCACCCAAACCGATATTTGGATTTGGCGTCCAGCCCTCATCCCCCACCACCAACCGTGGCGGAGTCTTACTGGGAGTCTCTTCTGACCAGCTCGTCTGCTCAAGACCAGCGCCGGATAATCTACAGCGCTCGCTGGAGGATTGCGCTCCAGGCGCTATCCTTCGCGTTGTAAGTGCTCATCCTCACAATGAGGGGACATCCAAGTGCCATTTAGGGGGCTTCGCCCCCACTCTTTACATCATTGGCAATAAGCGTTTTCGCCACCACCACCCGATTGCTCACCAAGCCTCCGTTGTTGCCTCCTTAGCACGGCGCGGCACGCGTCTGCACTGAGAGAGACGCTATGGAAGACGTAATGAAGAGAGTGCACCGGGAACTTTAGGCCAGCGCTTACCCCAGCCTCTTACTTGAAAGGATTCAGGAGCAAGTTACCCATCACGACCACGAATCATAGGACGTTAACGACATAAGGGAAGTCTTTGCTTGTGCCAGCCCTGAAGGCATGTCAGGACCTGTTACGATTCTTGAGGGAACCATACTTATAACATACACGACAGGTTGTGACACGGCCGCATGCAAGTCCTTAACTGGCGCCCTTGGTCCTTGCAACACTCTTTCACCTATAAATCCTCTCTTCCCTTCCCCGCGTTTCCCCGGTGCAGTGCAGCACACTGGGACACAATTCTGGTTAACCTCCTCGCCTGTCCTCTTCTCTCTCTCTTGCATAGTTGCTTTCAAGGGTTAACTTGTGCATCGCTCACGCGCCGTTCGCGAACAGGCTTCGAAGCCGACTGATGGACGTAATAGAAAACTTACCGGATATGAACTTTCCAGGAGTGATCCAAAAGGTATCATGCCTGCACTGCAATCATGTTTGCGTCGGTGAAAGCGGAAAATGGCTAAAGGCACAAACGCGGTTTGAAAAGCAATAAGCACGCCACAAATACCTTTGCGCACACGGACATCAGACTATCTGCAAGAGCAACGCTTATATCTTTATATCCAAAGAACGGGACATTACGGCTCGGCTTTTACTGGTATCGCTATTTATCTAAATCCGGCTGAAATCTCTGAACGTAAATGAATGTAACCTGCTGACTACCTCTACGCCTTGGTCATTTCATCCCATTATTCGCATATAAACACGTGTGTGATCGTGTTCCTCTTATTGTGAACAAGAAGCCGTAGAGGTTTCCAAATGTTTTTTTTTTCTGTATATAATCAGTAACTCCTTCTTCATTCAGAATGAAAGCAGAGCAAACGGAGAGTAGGAGGATTAACAAGGAATAAAATTTTGTTGATCAGGTTATACAGAAAATTACTGTAGTAATTAAATTTGGAGACCTCCAGATAGCCGAATTACACTCCATTGATAAAAAAAAATACCGCTGCTTAGATATTCACATTCGCAGAAAAACACAAAGGAGTGGACGAAGTATACATAACATTTGTAATTTTCTATGAATGTGATTTCTAAGCACCGCAAAATTTCTTTATCAACGGAACCTTGCACCAACTAGTCCACGTACAACCTTTCTTACGTCACATCCCCACTAGGCTTCACAAATGCTTTACATGCTGCACAACTCCGTTCAAACCATACTTCACATGGTTCGCCACAGTACCATTCGAAAAATGAGCTAAATGACAAAACTAGTACAACTACATAAGCGCGTGTTTCGTATTCGCAGACGTCAAGGTCTGATGGGAAGAAGGCTCTAAAGAAGCTATTTCTGTGCTTGAAGGCTGCTGATTCAAGAACTCTCACCCTTATGAATATAAAAAAGAGCCAACACGACCAAGGACAGTCCAGGTGCTCGTGAAATACATCCGTCGAGAGTCTGTCCTTTTTTACGATACGTCACAAGCGTCTACGTTACGAAGAAGGGAAGTCATAATGCTTCAGCGTACACAATGCCCAACAAATGCCTGAAGAAACCTACACCGGAGCGAGCAATGTGTTGTAAACTGCATAGGCACTCTGCTTATAGAGATGTAAACAGCTCATCATTACAAACAGCGCAGGAATAGCGCAGAGTCGCTGAATAACCAGCAGACAATAAACAATTCTGCACGCAGGCGCAGAGGGCGGGGGGATTGAGAGAGCGAGAACGAAACGGGTACAGGGAGCCTGACCGAGTAGTCTATTGTGCGAAATGATACGGCACGCAGTTGCACAAACAGAGTCGCTCTTGTTGGCCCGTATAGAGCACTGCTTCTCGTTGTGTTCACACAGGTGGAGCTGTGCGCTGAACGTATTTACGACTGTGCGGTATTTTTCTCAAACGCGCCAGCACGCGATCCCATGCGACACGGCGCCTGGGCCATTGAGACTCGTCAGCCGTCACGGGCCGCACGGATATGCCGTGCGTCGCTCGGCGGCGTCGGCGACTTCGAGGCTGAAGAAGTTTGCATAATGTCGCGTGAGTGCGGCGACGCGTGACGGGAACCGGTGCCCGGCCGGCCCCGATTGGACGCTGATGGCAGGTTGCGTGAGCAGATGCCGTTGCGGGGACGTGTTTATGCTCCGGCGTGTACGCGTGCGCGCGCTCGGATCCGCCGTGTCTGCCCAGGGTTGTTTGCCGCGCGACTCGAATGCGAACCGGAAAACAACGCGGCGAACACGGCGCGCGTGTATAATACACGCCTCGCAGACTCCGGCGGCGAGAGGCGGCATAATACGGCCGGCCGCCCGTTCCGCGCACTTGATGTATATACCGCCGGCTGGGAATGCAAAAAGGAAAGCTCGCGTGCTCGCCAAACTGCGGCGACTGTTTACATTGGGGCTATCTGCGTCGCGGGAACCGCTCGCTAGATGTCCCGATGTAGGACAGGCGCGCGTGGCGTATACATTGCGGATTGGCGAGTGGACTTAGCGGTGATTAATAGGGCCCCCCACGCGAAGTTATTATGCTGGCGGCAGACAGCATACATTAGGGATACGCTCAGTGAGCCAGCTACCTATGAGTGCGGGGAACATCGACGCGCTGCGACCAGCAGCGTTTGCCGCGCCCAAACTGAAGCTCTAGGGCTCGAGGGAAACTGTAGTCAGCTGGCCGACCTCCGTTTCTCGTGCCGCGCGCTTCTTACCTCGGAGGGATTTACGAGGAACCGAAACTGCTAGGGACGCATTTCACTGCGACAAAGATCTGGCTACGTTCATGAGGCCTGAAGGTTAAATCCATTCGCCCTACGATAATCATTATTTGTGATCTCAAAATAAACTACTGGCCTGGCACAGTAATAAAAACTTGCAGTCACATCCTACTGGGCATGGCTGAGACTACGGCAGTAATGCATGCCGTGCTGCGCAGTGTGACTTTGTCGATATTGGCATTCTACGATAAGTATCAGCACCCAATATAACGGCACCCATGTTGTATAGAAATCTAAGTAAACGTACACTTCGTCTCGTTTATTCACAACCCGCAGCAACATTCACATCACGACCATTCCCAGTTTTTCATAAATTTGGCGATGTGGTAAATAAAACATAGCACACACATCATGTCTGACATCTCAAGATTCCCGGCAAGCCCATATCGATACAACTACCAACTCTCTGAGGCTAGAGAGCCAGCACATTAACCATATCAACGACAAGCAACATCTTATAATCATGCACGATCCTGCGCTCCCCTTTGGACGACGGAACGCGTCACGTCATAGGGTACGCCACAAAGCGCAGCCGTGTCGCACTGCAACCGGGCCTTTTGTCTCTCCTCCACATGGCGCAAGTACGAGAAAAGGGAAGAGAGGGCGGTGAATGAGAGCCGTTCACTCGCCATCTTGAGACCGGCAAGAAGGATGATTGCGTGCTCCCCTCCCTGTCACGATACACAATGGATGCATCCATGCCGGGTGCGTGAAGCGATGCCCGTCATGTTGCTTGATTGATGTCCTCATCGCGCTACTGCCGTGCATTGGCTATTCTTTTCTCTAAAACTGAGCTACACTCTGAACTGCTGAGGCAAACACGTCCCTAGCGCACTATATATATATATATATATATATATGAAATCTGCTCGGAAGGAGTAAACCAGCTTCTTTCCTCTCACCAGCACCTACGTACTACGTACTACGCCGAAACTGTGAAATGAGTTTATGGCCGTGTTTACTGCTGTCTCTATAGGAAGCAGAGCAGCCTGCGAATCCCCACTGTGGCCAAAAGGAGTTCGGGGATGATTCCACCCCCTCAACGTATATAATTGCATCACAGCTAATGGTCTCTAATGACTTACATCTCTCGCAGAATTCTTGCATCGCTGGTTCTGTTGACATAAATTAAAAAGACCTCCTGGTGAACGGCAGGAAGAAAGT
Source organism: Amblyomma mixtum (assembly GCF_055824585.1). Classification (NCBI taxonomy): domain Eukaryota; kingdom Metazoa; phylum Arthropoda; class Arachnida; order Ixodida; family Ixodidae; genus Amblyomma; species Amblyomma mixtum. The sequence goes on from NC_143014.1 coordinate 84,582,510, forward strand.
TATGTACTTGTACCTCAGCAAACGCTCTCGACTAGTGCCATTCAACAATTCAGCGAAGGCATGCACTTTCGTACATAAGCTTGAAGGTAAACTATAAGCGAAACTAATTTAGGTTCTATGCCTTTGGGAAGTGTCATTTATATCTTTGTAAGTGTGCTTCGAAACAGTGGGGCTTTCATTGCACAATGGCTGATCTTTCAGCAAAACGAAACACTTTCTGTAAATTCCCGTAGATATCTATTTCCCGCGAAACGTCACTACAGATTATTTACATCACACTGCAGTAACCTTACGAAGCGAATGTGCACCTGTCTGCAATCGAGCTGCATTAACTTTTTGTGACACGAATTATGCAACTGAACGGCACAATATATATTTGGGTAAACGGAAGGGCAAACCTTCAACATACACCATGAACTGGCTGCTGAATTGGGGTTTTCTGCCGTTCGCAGCTCTTTTTAGATTGTCCGGTCACCTACAGAGCTGCCCAAGATCTGATGCAACTGAAGTTTGGCTATTTCGACGAGTCGCGTGCAATAGAGAGGTTGCTTTGCCTGCAGGCTTCTCGAGAGCGCATGTATTCTGGCGCGATGTAGCCAAAATTTGTTGGGCCACAACTCCGAGGGCAAACGCGTTTTCGAAATTGTATTAATTGACAAATATTACTTACGATGGGCTACACGCCTCTCAATAATTAGGGCGAGCCTAACAGTAATAGTTAAAAAGGTAATTATTCATATTAGTTAAACACCTTGCTAGTTAGCACGTCTTAGCTGTATTCTGCTGTACTACACCGCTGACAATGCTATGCCGGCAAAAACGGTCTTCTAACTTAAAAAGCCCATTTTTAAAGATTCTGGAAGGTGTTAGGTGGAACGCCCTGTACATTTAAGCGCACTCGTCCAACAAGAGTCAAATTGTGCCCACAAAATCAAAGACACGACACTTTCCAACGGCCGTAATTGAAATAAAAAGATTTTAGCTTCGGCGACGACTTATACCTTAAAGTTCGAAACACCCGAAAGCAGAGAGTTAGTTTTGCTAGAGCAAAATCTGCAACGTTTGCTTTACGTTACAATACTCTGCTTATCGACCCCAAGCACTATGTTTTCGATGAGACCTCGCAAAACATAAACAAAACAATAATCACCCCTTTGCAATCACAATAGCAATCATCTCGTCAGAAACCGCCAAAAAGCTGTTCTAGAAATGCTCCAACTAGCCTTCCCGCTTCCGCTATATTGACTAACATATGTAGGTTTCTTTCCCAGCGTGAACTCATTTATAATCTCGTTTCATCATCTAGCAGCAACCTACTGATACTAACCAAACGCCAGTTGAATGGTACCGCCATGAATAATTAAGTATTGACTGACTGACCACAAGACGTCACTGCAACCACCTGCTCATACACATTTTCGAACCGTATAACTAGTATATTTAACTGCTAATATTTTTGTGCATAAGTTAGTTTATACGTATAACCACCCCCTATGTAAACCTCCAAACTGGGGGTCTTTAAGGTAATAAAGTGATGTGATGTGACTGACAAACTGAGCTCTTTAGGAAAGACCGCAAGGATGCACAAAGGAAGGGGGGGGGGGCTACTTATTGCAGTAAGCCAGGAATTACCTTGTTCTATAATTAACGATTCAGCCGACCTCTACATGTTGTGACTCAACTACAATGCTGCATAGAACACGATTTTATTCGGTGTTTGTTACAAGCCGCCACATAACAGTCATAATTTTTCCCTTCAGCTTAACAATTCACTACGCAGAACTTATCACAAAGCACCTGTAGTTCCTATATCTTTCCATTTGGCGATTTTATTTTGCCGAATATCGATTGGCATAACCAGATCACGCCTACACATAGCAATAGCGAAGCCAGGGACTCTCTACCAGGATTTCAACCTCACTCAGGTAATATCAGAGCCTACCAGCGTGACGCAAAAATGTGTGAACATTTTATATATGTTACTAACGAATCCTCCAGATAGTGTTTAGCCCGTTACGGACCACCCTGAAATTATTAACCGCAAAGCTGTTCATGTTAGCCTCGTGCTCAAACCAATCCATAAAAACCATGCCTAAAAGAGTAGAAAACAAAAAGAAGTGTTTTTTACGCATAGCGAATGTGTACCGCGCGGCTGAAAAATCATATACAACTGCTTTTCACCATACCAAGCATGCATTTTTTTTACTGCAGACTTATCTATTATGCTCGCCATTCACATCAGAAAATTCTGGAAATCCGTTAATCGGCAACATACGCAAATGATGCCCCTCGTAGATAAATCGGGCGCAGCCATCACTGGTGCTGAATGCGCTACTTTGTTAAACGCTGTGTTCTCACCCGTGCTTACTAACGAAACTGAAACATCACTTTCAATGCCACATTTAGTGATAGAGCATGCTATGCCAGCAGCGACGTTCTTCTGACCGGGCATTTTATCCTGAATTCAAAATACCAAATTTTCATCATAATACAGTACAGGCAATATCAATTCGAAGCTTCTAAAGAATACTAAAAGTATCCGTGCCGAATATTCGTGCTTACTTTTCATAGTCACTTTCATTAGGACAACTTCCGAACGATTAGAAAAATGAAGCGGACGTCCCAGTCTACAAAGACTGGAATTAACGTCCCTTACTTCGCGGCCTCCCATTAAGTGTTCTGCAGCGTTCTTATAGCCGCCGCGGTGGCTCAGTGGTTATGGTGCTCGGCTGCTGACACGAAAGACGCGGGTTCGATCCCGGCCGCGGCGGTTGAATTTCTTTGGAGGCGAAATTCTAGAGGCCCGTGTACTACATGATGTCAGTGCACGTTAAAGAACCCCAGGTGGTCGAAATTTCCGGAGCCCTCCACTACGGCGTCTCTCATAGCCTTAGTCGCTTTGGGACGTTAAACCCCATAAACCAACCAACCGTTCTTATAGGTATTACTGAAGATTATGAAAAGCGTATCCTGACAAATACGAATTCGGAAATGCACTGAATACAAATTGTCCACGCTTTTTCAAATGTCTGGGGAATAGAACATATCATAATCAAGCGTTCCAAAAATTAGTGAGCGAAGTAAGCTTAGTAAAGTGTGATCCAGATCATTTTTTATGTTTCCTGTCACTCGTGTGATATTCACCGTAAGGCAAAAACAAAATGCTCTAAAATAAAAGCACACTGGGCGTGAAATGTGACATTCCAAAAAACTTGCCGCTTTCCAGTATTTCTTGGAAGTGAACTTTCAAGTTTTTCTTTGTTTCTAAGTGTTAACCTCATTTTGTTCTCAATAACTGGCGAGCTTAGCCGCATAAAGTGTTGCGCTCGACTTTCTCCTTCTACAGAATCCGCAACAAATTACACCAGTAGGCCAGTGCATGATGAAGCCCTGAGGTCATACGTCGTGGGTTCCCCCTTAGCGGTTACAAGTGTTTTTTTTTTTCTTGAAATCAATAATGCTCGATTGAGTAATTTAGTGTGCAACGCTCACTCTCTGTCTGAAATGAGCGCTTTATATTGGAGGACTGCGGGTATGCAGTGGGGGCAGAAAACTGTGCCCTTTGATATGACACCCCTCATATCTGTATTGGTTTTTTAAATGCAGGTTTTCGGCAGCGGGTATGCTCTTTCCACAGGCGATTTCCACAGGCAGAGTGAACTCAGCCAACCAGCAGCCATGTAAATGCTTATCTCCAGAAAGAACGCTTGTTCAACTTTTGCTTCTAGAAATAAGCACTGCGCGACAAGCCGCGAAAAGGAGCCCGTCGGCCGACAAACCTCGGTGCAACCCAGGACCGCAGTCGATCACAGCAGTGTCTTCACTGCGACTAAACTTATCTGATATGGCTACTGGCCAATAATGTGAGTGGGAATTAACGGCTTATACCTGGCACTGGCAACGACCCCTAACGAGGCACCGCATGAAGTCGCCGAAATGAACAAAATGAAAGGCCTATTCGCCACATACTAGTAGACCTATGTATATTCACGAAGAGCTCGGTATCGTTCCCCCACAATCTTCGTGTTTCCTCTCCATTTTTCGAGCCGTTCTCTCCCGACGTTTGCGTACGTCCGCATCGATTCACACGCGTTAGCGCACAGGGAACGTGTACAAACGTTCAAACATAGCGTCCTCTTAATGACCCTGGTACTGGAATAATGAAGGTAGTGCGGTTTCGCGATACGTTCTGCATTCGTTTGGGAGGCAACGCATAGTGGAGGCTTTACATGCATGCCTTTTTCCTTTCCTCCTTTCTCATACGCCTCAGCTGCTATAAACAGTCATAAATCATGAAGACAATAGCACAGGCCGCATTATGCCAATATATTGCAGCAGTCGTTGGAATATCAGGTGCGCTTTACATTTTCCTAATCGGTAGCGCCATATCGCTACAGACTGAAGGACGCTTGTTATTGATGGCGTGTACGCGTACATTAATAAACCAATGGCAGAGTTGCATGGACCGCGGTCGTTTAGCCATTCGCCCTAATGTGCTTGTTCAATCGATGAGTTCTTTTCCTCATCGGACAGGCCGGCCCCGCTGTTGAAAGCGCTCGCCCCCACCGTGTAAACACCTTAATCATCGCTGCTTTTCCCGGGATCCGCGCGTGGTATATACGAGAAATGAAGCAAAGGACTTGTTGGTTATGAAGGATAAATGTAACGGGCAACAGATGCATGCTTCATCACGTATACGTTGTTGAGTCATGATGCTGCAGACAGCTGTAAACGTCACGCGGGATGTTGCAGCTCATGCCACTTTGACAGTGCTTCACGGGCGTCGATTATAATGCTGCATTGCTCGTTTTTAACTAGCTATGCAGCGATTCATCGTCATTAGACTTTCCAAAATGTATCCAATCACAGTGTGCCAGCTGAAGCTTGCTGCACATTCTTTCTTCAGCCACTTTCACTTTCTTCATCGTGCCCTTCCTGCCGAATGTGGTTCGAGCGCTTCATGGACAAGATGCATGTACAATGGTGAAAACAGTGTGATTTCATAAGGCGTGCTCATAGAAAAGATATTTCATAATCTTTCTCATTACCTTGAGTAAACGGATTAAATAAACGTTCAGGAGTACACGCTAACACCTTAACATTTTAAGCTACCTTAACACAATGAAAAAACAATTCTGCTAGGTGGAATCGTTCATGAAACAGTTTGCACAGTTTTTTTTCTTTTCTACGCATACTCACTGGCCACGCCGTTTGTGTGGCTGTTGAGTTCAAGTAACGGCCCTCCTCTCAGCTCTCTTAATTACGTAAAGAATTTGTCCCCCCCCCCCCCTCCCGCCCCACGATTTCTTCTGGGCTTAGAGATAAACTATTTGGCCACATAAATATTGTCTTTTCGAGCTCTAAGAGGATGACAGCTACGCACATTTGTGTTCTTTTGTCCCTGCCTCTGTATTCTGTACACTTCAAGCTGATATACCTTTTTATTATTCACAACAGCGCACGAAACACGGACAAAAGGGGGGAGAATCGACAACACAAGCGCTGACTTCAATTCCAGAAACACTTGTGCCAGTCGGCCTTCTGTAGTGTTGTCAACGAATGAACTCGATTTCCTCAACGGTGCCCATCTTGATTGACAGCGTGATTAAGGACGCGTCCAGTGTTATCTCCTCTGGCCAGAGTTTTTTTTTTGTTGTTGTTGAGCACGTGCTTATTCTCACGCCTTGTATGACGGTTCCGTTTGTGTTTGTTTGTTCTTTTCGAAGATGTATATATACTCTTCCCTTCCCGCAATAAATTTCAGTTGAAGTCAGCGCTTGTGTTGTCGATTCTCCCCCTTTTGTCCGGGTTTCGTGCGCTGTTGTGAATAATGAATAAGTACCAACTCGCCCAACTTTCTTCACTCATCAATGGTATACCTTTCTCGCTCGTTCTCTGGCATCTTCAGGGAACCAGTGACGATGCATGACACTTTTGTAACAAGTATGTGACCCATGCGAATCTGACACGTTACTGACATTGTAGGCGTATCGTTTGTTGGCCTAGCTATCCGTCGACTGAGACACGAAGCGTTCTGCATCCTTATTACTATAAGTGAATATATCTTAAGTCTGCAGTGAAGTATGCTCACATTAATGGCAGCCATTTGTTCCTCCGAGAAAAGAAAATAGCCCGCTGTTAAAGCTATTCTTAATCTAAACAAAAAGCTAATCATAAGACGGAATTGCATCCACATGTGTTCTCGCGGAGTAATGGCTCCCACGGACACATTCCATATTGCGCTCTGATATTACATTTCTCTTAACTCTTTCTTTCGCTCCCTTCATTAACCTACCTATGTGTACCGACGTAGTGGCTCAGTGGTTATGGTGTTCGGCTGCTAATCCGAAAGACACGGGTTCGATCCCGGTCGCGGCGATCGCATTTCAATGGAGACCAAAATCCAAAAGGCCCGTGTGCTGTGCGATGTCAGTGCACGTTAAAGAACCCCAGATGGTCGAAATTTCAGGCGCCCTCCACTACGGTGTCCCTCATAGCCTGAGTCGCTTTCGGACGTTCAACCCCATACCAGTACCATACCTACCTATGTGTACGGTAGCTAACCAGGCACTGTATCGTTAGAGTACCTGCCATTTCATTCGATGGATGGATAAATGGATGGATGGATGGATGGATGGATGGATGGATGGACGGACGGACGGACGGACGGACGGACGGACGGACGGACGGACGGACGGACGGGCGGGCGGGCGGGCGGGCGGGCGGCGGGCGGGCGGGCGGGTGGGCGGGCGGGCGGGCGGGTGGGCGGGCGGGCGGGTGGGTGGGTGGGTGGGTGGGTGGGTGGGTGGGTGGGTGGGTGGGTGGGTGGGTGGGTGGGTGGGTGGGTGGGTGGGTGGATGGATGGATGGATGGATGGATGGATGGATGGATGGATGGATGGATGGATGGATGGATGGATGGATGGATGGATGGATGGATGGATGGATGGATGGATGGATGGATGGATGGATGGATGGATGGATGGATGGATGGATGGATGGATGGATGGATGGATGGATGGATGGATGGATGGATGGATGGATGGATGGATGGATGGATGGATGGATGGATGGATGGATGGATGGATGGATGGATGGATGGATGGATGGATGGATGGATGGATGGATGGATGGATGGATGGATGGATGGATGGATGGATGGATGGATGGATGGATGGATGGATGGATGGATGGATGGATGGATGGATGGATGGATGGATGGATGGATGGATGGATGGATGGATGGATGGATGGATGGATGGATGGATGGATGGATGGATGGATGGATGGATGGATGGATGGATGGATGGATGGATGGATGGATGGATGGATGGATGGATGGATGGATGGATGGATGGATGGATGGATGGATGGATGGATGGATGGATGGATGGATGGATGGATGGATGGATGGATGGATGGATGGATGGATGGATGGATGGATGGATGGATGGATGGATGGATGGATGGATGGATGGATGGATGGATGGATGGATGGATGGATGGATGGATGGATGGATGGATGGATGGATGGATGGATGGATGGATGGATGGATGGATGGATGGATGGATGGATGGATGGATGGATGGATGGATGGATGGATGGATGGATGGATGGATGGATGGATGGATGGATGGATGGATGGATGGATGGATGGATGGATGGATGGATGGATGGATGGATGGATGGATGGATGGATGGATGGATGGATGGATGGATGGATGGATGGATGGATGGATGGATGGATGGATGGATGGATGGATGGATGGATGGATGGATGGATGGATGGATGGATGGATGGATGGATGGATGGATGGATGGATGGATGGATGGATGGATGGATGGATGGATGGATGGATGGATGGATGGATGGATGGATGGATGGATGGATGGATGGATGGATGGATGGATGGATGGATGGATGGATGGATGGATGGATGGATGGATGGATGGATGGATGGATGGATGGATGGATGGATGGATGGATGGATGGATGGATGGATGGATGGATGGATGGATGGATGGATGGATGGATGGATGGATGGATGGATGGATGGATGGATGGATGGATGGATGGATGGATGGATGGATGGATGGATGGATGGATGGATGGATGGATGGATGGATGGATGGATGGATGGATGGATGGATGGATGGATGGATGGATGGATGGATGGATGGATGGATGGATGGATGGATGGATGGATGGATGGATGGATGGATGGATGGATGGATGGATGGATGGATGGATGGATGGATGGATGGATGGATGGATGGATGGATGGATGGATGGATGGATGGATGGATGGATGGATGGATGGATGGATGGATGGATGGATGGATGGATGGATGGATGGATGGATGGATGGATGGATGGATGGATGGATGGATGGATGGATGGATGGATGGATGGATGGATGGATGGATGGATGGATGGATGGATGGATGGATGGATGGATGGATGGATGGATGGATGGATGGATGGATGGATGGATGGATGGATGGATGGATGGATGGATGGATGGATGGATGGATGGATGGATGGATGGATGGATGGATGGATGGATGGATGGATGGATGGATGGATGGATGGATGGATGGATGGATGGATGGATGGATGGATGGATGGATGGATGGATGGATGGATGGATGGATGGATGGATGGATGGATGGATGGATGGATGGATGGATGGATGGATGGATGGATGGATGGATGGATGGATGGATGGATGGATGGATGGATGGATGGATGGATGGATGGATGGATGGATGGATGGATGGATGGATGGATGGATGGATGGATGGATGGATGGATGGATGGATGGATGGATGGATGGATGGATGGATGGATGGATGGATGGATGGATGGATGGATGGATGGATGGATGGATGGATGGATGGATGGATGGATGGATGGATGGATGGATGGATGGATGGATGGATGGATGGATGGATGGATGGATGGATGGATGGATGGATGGATGGATGGATGGATGGATGGATGGATGGATGGATGGATGGATGGATGGATGGATGGATGGATGGATGGATGGATGGATGGATGGATGGATGGATGGATGGATGGATGGATGGATGGATGGATGGATGGATGGATGGATGGATGGATGGATGGATGGATGGATGGATGGATGGATGGATGGATGGATGGATGGATGGATGGATGGATGGATGGATGGATGGATGGATGGATGGATGGATGGATGGATGGATGGATGGATGGATGGATGGATGGATGGATGGATGGATGGATGGATGGATGGATGGATGGATGGATGGATGGATGGATGGATGGATGGATGGATGGATGGATGGATGGATGGATGGATGGATGGATGGATGGATGGATGGATGGATGGATGGATGGATGGATGGATGGATGGATGGATGGATGGATGGATGGATGGATGGATGGATGGATGGATGGATGGATGGATGGATGGATGGATGGATGGATGGATGGATGGATGGATGGATGGATGGATGGATGGATGGATGGATGGATGGATGGATGGATGGATGGATGGATGGATGGATGGATGGATGGATGGATGGATGGATGGATGGATGGATGGATGGATGGATGGATGGATGGATGGATGGATGGATGGATGGATGGATGGATGGATGGATGGATGGATGGATGGATGGATGGATGGATGGATGGATGGATGGATGGATGGATGGATGGATGGATGGATGGATGGATGGATGGATGGATGGATGGATGGATGGATGGATGGATGGATGGATGGATGGATGGATGGATGGATGGATGGATGGATGGATGGATGGATGGATGGATGGATGGATGGATGGATGGATGGATGGATGGATGGATGGATGGATGGATGGATGGATGGATGGATGGATGGATGGATGGATGGATGGATGGATGGATGGATGGATGGATGGATGGATGGATGGATGGATGGATGGATGGATGGATGGATGGATGGATGGATGGATGGATGGATGGATGGATGGATGGATGGATGGATGGATGGATGGATGGATGGATGGATGGATGGATGGATGGATGGATGGATGGATGGATGGATGGATGGATGGATGGATGGATGGATGGATGGATGGATGGATGGATGGATGGATGGATGGATGGATGGATGGATGGATGGATGGATGGATGGATGGATGGATGGATGGATGGATGGATGGATGGATGGATGGATGGATGGATGGATGGATGGATGGATGGATGGATGGATGGATGGATGGATGGATGGATGGATGGATGGATGGATGGATGGATGGATGGATGGATGGATGGATGGATGGATGGATGGATGGATGGATGGATGGATGGATGGATGGATGGATGGATGGATGGATGGATGGATGGATGGATGGATGGATGGATGGATGGATGGATGGATGGATGGATGGATGGATGGATGGATGGATGGATGGATGGATGGATGGATGGATGGATGGATGGATGGATGGATGGATGGATGGATGGATGGATGGATGGATGGATGGATGGATGGATGGATGGATGGATGGATGGATGGATGGATGGATGGATGGATGGATGGATGGATGGATGGATGGATGGATGGATGGATGGATGGATGGATGGATGGATGGATGGATGGATGGATGGATGGGAGCGCCCCCTTTGAAACGGGGTGGTGGGAAATGCCACCATGCTCAGCTTTTCTTCTTTTTTGTTTTTTTTGTTTACTGTGTTGGCAATTCTTATTAAGAATCGCCACCATCTTTACCTACGGTTTCCTACAATTCTAACCTTATGCCACATCTCTGCTTTTCAGCCGCCAATCCTCCAATCGCTTTTTGCTGACTTCCACTGCAGATTTATTTACATGACCATTGTTATCTTTAAACCCTAGGGCCTCAGGAAGAGTGACTGCGCCTGCATCGACATCCGGATGGATACAGTCACATTTGATTATGAGGTGTTCAATTGTTTCCACAGATCTACCACACACTGCACATGTGTCATCTTCTTCGTTTAATTTCTTCTTGTAGCTGCGCGTTCTAAGACACCCTGACCTAGCTTCAAAAAGTAGGGCACTGCCTCCTGAGTTATCATAGAAAAATTCTTTCCTGATCTGCCTTTTCCAGCATCGATATAGTTCTACACTATGTTTCTTTTCCATTGAATTCATCCAATTTTTAACTTCATCCAATTTTTTTTCATTATTCTGACTCTAAGGCTCCACCTGCACCCTCGTTAACTTAGTTTTGTGTTGTCAAGGGTCCAATCTTCCTACCCCTCTCTGCCGTAGTCTATATGCACACGAATTTTGATCGCTCTGATTTCTTTGAAACATTGAAATATTTATTTCGTTTAATAGTGCAATCGTTGAGACGGTAACGCAGTCCAATGCAGGCCATGCGCTGTTATCGCCAGCTGCTGTTAATAGCTCGTTTGCTGGTTGAGTACAGTCGATGGTGGCGTCGCAAATCATGTGACCGCTCGCAGATCACATGACTAGTCGACGATTTTGATTGGTTGAACTAAGAGCGCCTCAATTGAAGTTGGCCGCATTGAGGAAACAAGAAGTAAGAACAGTTTGTTTGTTTTATGAGGATTTAACGTCCCAAAGCGACTCAGGCTATGAGGGACGCCTCATAGTGAAGGGCTCCGGAAATGTCGAGCACCTGGGGTTCTTTAACGTGCACTAACATCGCACAGTACACGGGCCTCTAAAATTTCGCCTCCATCGAAATGCGACCGCCGCGGCTGGGATCGAACCCGCGTCTCTCGGGTCAGCAGCCGAGCGCCGTAACCACTGAGCCACCGCGGCGGCAGGAAGTCAGAACAGTTCAAAAGAAGTCAGTGGGTCGCAACACACGCCAGGACGACGCAAAAATGTTCCAGAGCTTCTGCTGTGCCGAAGCGACAGAAGGATCGCCTTCGTAAGCTGTGGGTGAGGGCCAAAAAAGTGACGAACTGTTTATTCAGCGTTGTCTCCAGGATATATTCCAGTCAAGCTTCAACGACGCCCTTGGATACTAGGTCGGGGAGGAAGCTTGATAGGTGAACGAGGTTTGGCCGAAGATAACGATGATCTCTTGGTCGCTGTCCTGGCCGTCGGCGCTAGAGGGGCAGACGCAATGTAACGAGTACATAAAGGCGTGTTCACTGGCAGCGCTTGGTCTGCATGTATGGGAACAAAATATGGCGTAGAACGCATGAATTCCTGCTGTGGTGCAGTCAAGGTGTAGCACGGATTAGACCACAAAGTTTACAGCGCAGAAACCCTAGCTGCGCTGTAATTACGTATTACCGAGTATCAAGGTCGTTTCTAGCTGTTAATACTTATCCTAAATAGTGGCTTCAAGCCCATGCAGGCGATAAAAAGAGTTCGCGTTATGCGCGTGCTTGTATACAGCGACAATGAATTGAAGAAACTGGAAGTCGTATTTCCACTGTGCCGCCGTATTGCCTCTACGTATATAAGTTATGCGGTGGTGCTTTGGTGCCACTGACCACCCTTTTCTGTGCTACTTTTTCGGGTAATTATGCTGCAAATTACGCTTTGTAAATTCAAAAATTGAGCGACACTTTTTTTTTTATTTGCAAGCTCAAACAGATCGAATGACGTGGTCACAGAACCCATAGGCACGCTCACGACACGGAAGTAATGAAGCAGAAAAGAGCAGTTGTGTTTTGTGGTTCGTTGTTTTAGATCATGACGAAACAGCGCAACGAAAAGACATACGATGACGAAAAGCGAACCCCTGACTGCCAGCCGAACAAAAGACAGCGAGTGTTGTTCTCACATGCAGCCCGAATCATTGTTGCTGTTTTTGTATACATGATGAAACTGGTGAGCCTGAGCTGGAGGTGTCCGTTCTGCGCCCAGCGCTAGAACACAAAGCCGAGTGAGCGGGGCTAGAAACTTTGGTCAGGGCACGCAGCGCGCTTTAAGGCAAAAACTTTAACGAAAGGCCTCCTTTGCTCAGAAGGGTTAATCCCTCCTGTGCATAAGATATGTGCACAGAGAATTCAGAAAGGTCTTTCACATTTATCGCCATTCGGGTATGGCTTCGAAAATTTCATGTGAGCTCTGATAATGACAGTGCCTTATGATGTTGCAATTCTGAAAATTTGTTTACATCTCGCATATTTAGCAATGAGCAATCGACGAGTCCTTTCAGTTAATGAGCGCGCGTTTTCACCAATTCGTTGGTACACTGCCTGTTTGGCGGACCTGATGTCGTAAGCAGAAAAGATGGGCACTTTAGACGAACACCGCAGCGAAAATTTACAAACCGGCGTGGGAATTTTTTTTTTCCATTGTGAATGATTGACGCATCCCCTGTTAACTCTGCCGAGAAGCAGCGCACGTTTTTGTTTTCTGTTCATGTCGAAGACCACTCTTACTCCAAGTTAGTCTCCGGGCTTGTGTTAGCAGACCATCAATATTCTTGCGTCACAACGAAGTCGTTTCTTTGTAACGTATATTAGTCATCCTATTACGGACGGTAAGATGGCTTGGTGTCATCAGTGTTTTCTTTTCCCATTTTTCGCCTTTCTCGCCTTTATATATTTAGTCGCGTGTATTTAAACGTACTACATGACAGTCAATGCCTTGTTATTCCCATGCCTGCGCTGTTTCTTCGTCGCTAATGAAGCAAGAGGCGAGGGAGACGCTTCCACTTGGACAGAGAGAGAATGATAGGAGGTAAAGTATAAGGCAAGGAGGTTTACCAGAGAAAGGTACCGATTTACTACCAACTTAGCTTAACAGATATACTTAACAGGAAAACTGTAGCACCTATATTTATTGACAAAGAAATCGCCTGTCCAAGTAGAAGAGTCCTTCTTAGCACCCCCGTTATTATTGCACTTGCGGACAGTATATGTTTGCGCCAAGTCGAAGAAGCACAAAAGACCCCACCAGGTAGTTTACTATGCCTGCCAGATGTTGTACTGCGCAGTTAAACTGGAAAGACGACGCACAGAATACCGCTTCCACAGATCAGCGAATATTTTCTTTACGGCATAACGGTAATAAGCATATGCGTTGGTAGTCAGTAATTTAACCCGCATTTTGCTTGTGACTGACGACCGAAATGAACCATATTGTATTGAACCGTGGCGCCCTCTAAACGTGTTTTATGGGCCATTATGGGCCAATAGCAAGCACGCCGTAAAAGAAGGACCGAACAACCCTGCTGCCATCAAGCCTCTCCCAAAGGTGAATAAAAAAAAGAAGCATCCATGACGCAATCGCACTGCACGATGCCTCCGTTTTTCTATTCGGCAGCTACACGTGAGCGATGCAAATGCCTGCGTTCACATCACTGTGATCCAATAGTTTAATTGGTGCAACCTAGTTCGTTATTTGGCATTGAAAGCTATGCTTTAGGCCAAGTCACTACAAAACACTGGCATCTACACCGGGTATTTCTTGAAATACCCCAATGACCAAAAACGTCCCGACCTTCCACCAGCTTGCAGCTCAGGCTGCACTCTAAACACAGTAACCTATAAAGTAACTTTTGGACGTGAGTAACTTTTGTCACAAAGGTTACAATTGATGTTTTTTTATGTTTTCATTACGTTTTCTTTATTTTTGTGGAGCCCAAAGGTTACAACGGCCAGAAGTCAACCGTTTCAAAGGTTACGATGAAAAAATTGCCAAGTAACCTTTGCGCAGTAACTTTTGGTCAGCACGGTAACCTACATGCGTCGTCAAGCCAGGAGATATACACATATAGAGGACGTATGCTGCTTTATGTGCGGGAATGTGCTGTTCGGATGCAATGGGGCTGCGGTTTCGACCGCAAGGGAGATGCTTTAATATGCCGGAGATATCAACGTAAGCTATCGCATGAGCCCGATACTGCTGTTTTGGGTCGCAGCCACATTGAATCGCGTCTTATCAGATATCTGTCTTCACATTTACCAAAGAAGGCTGCGAATGCAATGCAAATGCAGTATTTTGTGGCTGAATATATATGAGAACACATCTTGAATGTTCGATTCCTATCGATGAGCTTTGCAAAGAAACCCAACGTGCTACTTCTCTAAGCATGGTCTGTACCGATTTTATTGCGCGAATAAACGTTAATAAACAAATATTTCAAAATACATGTAATTTCTCGATGACTCTCATAGAGCTTATTTCTCATCTTTCTCGAACCGATACGCGATAACAACAGTCGCAATTAATAGTAAAAAAGCATAGATATGGAAGGGCAGCACCTGGGAAGGCGACAGCGGACGTAACCGCATTTGCAGGCCGCCGAGTGCGCGACTCGACTTCTCTTCATGTGGCTCTCTACATACGCTTCCATTGTATCATTTCAGGTGGCAAATATATATCACAAATCAAAACGTACTGCTCCCACAGTACGAACGGCGGCGCCTATAAGAAACGAATAATTGGCAAAGAACTGCTCAAAACATGGCATGACGGCCGCTCCAGTATGCGTGAGACGCGCATGCGCAGACGGCCGGCGCTTCACCCAATGAAAAGCAGCGCTTCTGTTTCAAAACGCTTGGCATTGTTGAACGCCGGCAGGCACGCCGGCAAGTCTGGACGGCGGGAAGGCTCGGACGTTGCAGCGTTGCGGAGGCTGCTTTGTTCTTGGAACCGAGAGTTGGAACCGTTCGTGAACCACGCCGTCTTTTGACGGCGTTTCTGCAGTGGTTTGTTTGGAGTAATGTCGCTAAGCAGCACGGACCTGTGGGGTACGCTGCGCGGCAGCTGCAACGAACCTCAATGTGACTGTAGACGCTACGTCGTTGTGTGCTCGACAGACAGCTCCGCGCCCAGCGCTATTCGTTGCGACTACTGCAATCACGTTCCAGGGGTTCATGGAAGAATAACGGACTTGGGTGAGTGTCCTTTTTTTTTACCATATGCACAGTAAGGGCCTGCGAAGTCATTTATTTCATGCTTGTCAAAGTGCGTATTTTCTTTGTTTGCCAAAGCAGCTTCATTTCTAAGCCTCGTTGAGTGCACTTCGAAGCGAGACCTGGTTCAGTAGTTTGAGTGCCTCATTCACCTATTGCGCGGGGTTTCGTGCCTATAAGTTTGGTTATCCAGAGTATTGGTTTTAGACTATTGTTGCCGTACGTCATTTGGGGTCATTAGGTGCGATAATACGGGGGCAATCCAGCGCTAATTCTTGATCGTTTGCATGCGTGTGCGTTCGTTTTTTTTTTTTTTGCATACGTACAAGATAGCACGCTTAAAACGCACGGCGGTACTTTTTTAATTAAGGATGCGATTTGGGCGAGTTGGTATTGTAAGCAATCTTATGACGCAATTCCACATCGGCGCTACACTCCCGCCGAGGCGGCGGCAGTCGTTTTCTCGACTCAAGTGGCGATCACGTGAATCTGGCTCAGTGCGCCGGTCGGTCCCAGTGCCTGCCTATCCTCTTTCCTCTCTTCCCGGCGCCGTCTGGATGCCGTTTGTGTTTGTGATGGTTGTTTTTCGCGAGTGCGGCGCGTCGACTCATCAGCGTTGGCGGCGGGAAGTGTAGCGCAGGGTGTGTGGTGCACGGGCGATCTAAGCGGACGTGTGTAAGACAGTGCGAGACCTATTGAAGTGCGCTGGCAAGAATTAAGTTGTAACTGCAATATATCCGTTGTTTATTCTCACAAATTTGTGTGTGCGTCGAGTGTCCTTACTCGCTCCCCCTCCCGTTTTGGTCATCTCTAAAAGTATTGATTCATAGTGAAAACAGCGCGGGTAAACGAGACGAGCAAAGAAAGACACAACACATCGTCTCGTTTTCCCGCGCTGTTTTCACTAAGACGCGGTACTTTTGTTTTGAATCTGAATTCTCGAACTTTGCAAGTCGTTTCATTGATTATCGATTGATTGGTGCACCATACGATTTTGGCAATACAACTGGGCCCATTAAAAAAATTGGCTGTGGTTTGACCAATGGCCATCCCGAGTAGAATTGCGGAAGCAACAGCGCAGCAATCGCAGCAGCGGCGCTGCGATCAGTTAGGCACTGCGATGTTCTTTGTATACCATGTTTCACTCTCGTGAGAATATCAGCCATGCTTTAAGTATGAATGGTTGCTCACTGGCTCTAATTTAACATTCCACAGATCCCACTGCCTGAAGAGTTGCAAGTGACTGCACCTCATGTATATATACCTGTGCTGAATGTTTACGCTGGAAGTAGTAATGAAGTGATCTCCATCAGGAACGGCAACCTAGAGCGTGCCCTCATCTTCTGCCTGGTGACATATTACATAAAAAACCTCAACTATCCACTGGCATTTTCCGCCATACTCATCCTGCTGTAGAAGATTGCCCTGCCAGACACTTCAGTGCCATGTGGACTACTGACGAACCGACTTAAGAGTTTGTTCATAATCTTGAAAAAGAATAATTTGTTCTAATTTTCAGAAAAGATATGTGTTTCAACTGTTCACTTTCTAATATGCTCAAGTATGTTTTCTACAGCTAAATTGAGCAAGTTTTTTTTTTTAACTGCAGTACACAAGTTGATGTACTTATACGAGTATTGTCAGGCTTATAGCACTGTTAATGTTACAAGTTATTGGTCACGTCATTGTGCATCTTTGTTAATGAAGTGACTGGAGGAGTCACAAAGGGATTTTGTTTATATAATGTAGGCAAGTTGGGCTGACTTTGCTGATGTTATGTACCTCTGAAAGCTGTTAGGTACATGTATATCTGTGGTTGCTGTTTAGCCAAGATGTTTAGATCGATTGATTGTTGTTTACGTTTGTATGCGGCCGCAAGTTTTAAAAGAACTCATGTTATCTGCACTGCTTGGACCACCTTTCTTGATCTCTAATTGTATAGTCATTTTAATCTTGTGATAATTAGAAGTCTGATTGTGTGATTAGAAGTGTGATAATTAGATATGTGAACAAAATATTGCCTTCTCTGATATTTTTGCCGTTTATATTTTGTGTCTGTTGTATCCCGTACACAATGACAAGTTGACTTGGCACTTGGTCTTGGTCTTGAATAATAGAGCTTTTATTTTGTTCTTTTTGGTATTAGAATTACAGTGCCTATTTTTTAATTTCCATTGCAATAAGAGTGATATGCTGTAGCCAAGCTCTACTCGAAGCGAGACTTCATCTGAGCATGCTTAATTGAGTTGCTTGTTCAACGTGGTTCTGTTTGGCATGCCAATAGTAATACTGTAATATGGGCCCATATTTAAGTGCCTTGCATGCCCATTTATTGTGATATATTTGTTTGCAAAAAGTTTGCAAAATTGGTTCCTTGAACATACTTGCATCTGCTACATTCCTTAGTTTTTTTTTTTAAATGTAGACAATATTTGGGAAGTTTTGTTGTTTTGTGTTTCCTGTAGTCTTGAAGATGTTGGAGTCAATGAAAAATTTGCCTATCATATGCCAGTGTTTGTCATTTTTCTCCTTTTCTAAACCATTCTCTTCTTTGGCCAATTTTTGTTCCGTTCAAATTGAAATCCAGCAGAGCTCTGTATTTCATCACCTTCAGCAAGTTGCAACGACATTTTTGCCATCTTTAGGCCATCCATTGTGGCGCACAAAGGTTACACATTTTGGAGCACGTAACCTATGGCTAACTCAATGAAGTATACCTTTGTAAAGGTTACAGCGCTAAAAAATTTGCGTAACCTATGCGTAAAAAGAAGTAACCTTTACCGTTTGTAACTTTCACAAAGGTTAAAAGTGGAAAGGTTACATTGTGTAACTTTTAAATTATAGGTATACTTCAATGTGAAAATGTGCACCTTTACAAAGGTTACCTAAAGGTTACCGTGTTTAGAGTGTGTGGACAGGCCAGCCGAAACATCGTACACGCGGCGTGGCACTACCTGCACAACGATGCACAACAGAACCACCGCAAGCCACCACACGTGCGATCTTATGAAGAGTGGGTGCACCCCTTCCACTACCTGAACGGCGCCCTCACCAACCTGTGGCGCTTCGCCTCTGAGTGCAAGCTCCACCTGGCTACCTGAGCGACCCACGATCAAAAGATGAAAACACCCGCCACTACAAAACCTAATACCCTTCGCCTCTCCACCCAATTGCCTCGGGCCTTCCCTTCTGAAGCATGAGGATTGAGCTGCAAGGCGAACATTATATCCGTGGTAGTAACTAGTTCAAATATCATTAGCTAACCATTATGCGCTAATCAACATCTTAATATTTTGTCTTGGGGCCCACACTGTTTCTTTTAGGTCACCGCCCTGCTAAAACTCTCTATTCAAACAAGGTGCCCGCATCCAAAGCGACGCTTGCGTTTGTTTTTTCTTCTTTACTTGCATCTTGCAAAGCATCTATGCCACACCACACAGAAGCGCTTGTTTTACACGAAACAAAATTCAATTTTTATGTTACTTTTAAGCTTGGCATGTATGCTTCATATATGCTTGCAAAGAGGCACGTTCTTAAGCACAAGGGCTTACAGTGGCTGCCTAGTGGTGTCAACATGATCTCGCTCCGAGTAACAATATGCGCTGCAGCGTGGTGGTCGAACATTCAAGATGGCTTGGGCAATGTCTGCTTAAAAGTTTCTGAAGAATTACGCTTGTAAGCTGCATGTACTATAAAAGCTACTGTGTTGCACAGAGAAAGGCTGGCGAGTCGATTTTCTTTCCGTTCTGCGGCTTGTTGGGCATGGGAGAAAAACAGTGTGTTGCGCACAGCGCAGTTGCGACATGCTGTGAAATTGAGCAGGGAGCTTGTACGACAGCTTCGCAACGCCACGTAATGAGATAAGAAAAGGTATGCTTTGGGGACAATATCAGCGCGTTATTTGCGGACTACGGGAGCGATTTTTTCCCCGCTGGTATATATTATGAAGTTCGAGAAAGGAGTGCAACAGTGGAAACTGAACAGCTCAGCACTGCTGTTTCACGTGATAACAACGCTTCGAATGATGTGGAAAAGAAGTAAAAAACAAAGGCATGTAAAGATACGTGAGAACGAGACTAAGGCCATGGAAACGCTCGCACTTGTGCGCACTGTCCCCGCTAATCCAAACCTGGCCAAGGATGATGTCAGACTGGTGGGGACCTTTTTTTGTGTGTGTGCGTGTGTGTGTGTGCGTGTGTGCGTGTGTGCGTGCGTGTGTGCGTGTGTGTGTGAGAGAGAGAGACAGAGAGAAATGCTCCATCATTCTTTTTGTCAATTACTAGGGGCAAATGCATTCAGTGCAAACCAAGTACGGAAGCAATGTGGTTTTAACGCGTAACCAGAAGAAGTGGTTTTTCTTTTTTTTCATGCAAACATTAGATCTGCATGTGCACATAAAATATTTTTTTTATTTCCAGATTTAGCTCACGCACCCAAACTAAGAGAGAATGAGTTGCAAACCTATAATGACGCTTGCATGCACTTGAAGTGAAGTAATAAGCGTATATACAAGTCCACATTCATAACTGAGACCATGATCCGCCAAACGCAAAGTTAATGCGTCTGCACTGCGGGAAAGAACGAAAATGTTTTTAGTACGCCACAACTCGCTCAGAAGCATTGCTTGTTTTCAAAACATAAAAACACAGGAATCGTCAACCAGTGTTTTTTTTTTCGTAGGAGTAACCTGGATGCAGAGAGGTGTGTTTATCCTAAAATTTGGGGAAACGTTTTATCCTTAGCCTTTCCTTTTCCTTAGAGTTTTGCGCATGAACATAAAATCTGGTTTGTGGTGACCACATCCGCGCATAGTTCACATGTAGATTTCTTGCGTTTTGTCAGGATAAAGTTGCATTTAAGGTGCGTGTGCCCAGCACGAAGACGACATAAAATTACTTCAGTTAAACGTTATTCACGTGTGCATGACTTCCATTCTTCTACGGTGAAATTTGCCAGCTGTCGATTATTATTTACTCAATTATTCTATGTAGGCTGCCATTTATTCCTCACCTTACAACGTGCTAACTTCATGTAATCTTTATTAGGCCTGTTCCCGAAGTTGAATGCGGTGGTCCTTCCTTCGTTTTCTATACATGATTTTAGTTTCGATACCTGGACGCCGACATGTTTGTTTTACTCGAGCGCCGCCTACCGCCGACGCCATCTTGGACTGATAATTTGCAGCCGGTGGGCTGCAGACGAAGCAGCGTGCGGTCTCTGAAAGTGTCATTCGCCCGTTTTATTCCTGCCAAGCCTAGAAATTTTGGATGGGCGTTCGCCTAGTGTCCATCCTCGTGTGTGCTATGCCATTAGCTCCTGCAATAATCAACTGGGAGCAAGCGACCATTCCTCGACGCAGCGAAGGATCAGCATCGGTGAGTGCCATGCTCGCAGTTCACGCGTGCTTTTTTGTCGCCGGTTACCTCTAGGGCGAATGCGGCACGGTGTTGCATGTTAGAAAAACGAAAGCAAAATGTGTTGAAACACAATATCGCGGAGAGCAGTGGATATCCAGTTTTTCGTGGAGCGCAGTTTTTCATGAACGCTTTCGCTGCCTGCTTGGACATGGCGAGTGAGACAGTTTAGATGCTGAGCTTGCGACAGAGTACCCCGTTTACAAACTGAACATTTTGGAAACAGCGAGTACATGACCGAAACGAATCCACTTCAGATGATTAGAATGTTTGTTTGCGGAGATAAGCGCGATGAAATTAAAATTCTGCCCCTCCTGCCGCTTGCGTAGGGCTGTTCGTACTACGAGCGATACAAGCCAGTTGACTGAAAGCAATTCGCATTCTCGCCTTCTCCGCTCCCGCCAGTACTCACTGGTGCACAAATACCAGAAAATGTGCAATTACACGATCTAATAGGTTGGTACGCTAATGGAACGCTATTACCACTTACTGACAGGCAGAATCGCCGCACCTGTGTTGAGAATTCCAATCTCAATCGGGTAGGGGCACTGCTCAAGTCGCTGCGTTTGTTGTATCTCTGGCACGGTTATGCATAGTGTGGATTTTTTTTTTACAGTGCATTCGATGCGATTTCAGTCGAATAATTTATTACAATGCGGGGAAGAGTTTACCGTCCTGCGCATGCCGTGTATTTTTCATCTTACGTTGCCATGGCTGCATTTTTCCTCACTTTGCAGTTGGGTAAAAATTCATGTCACCGCTTCTATTCATGCCATGCTGTGCAAATTAAAGTATTATTTTTGCACTAACGACATGTTTATTTTTTTCAGGTGGCGATCCCCACTCCCTCCCGATATTGACGATCATGTGGGGCGGTGAAACGAAGTTGTGGCCAAATTTGTGAAGTCCTCACATAGTGTACTGCTGAATTAAAAGAACTCTGCCAAGGCCGTCCAAATACTTGATCTTTTAAAATTCTGCACAGATTGTAGTTTGGTAACCCAGGCGCTGCGCTTCGTTCCGCGCCCGATATTAGGCACAGGCAGTGGGTTTGTTTCTGTCTGCATATCGTTCACAAAGTGCGCTAACGTTTAAGCTTTTTGTTGGCGCAAGTATTTTTTTGTTCCACAACTACGCCCACTGCCAATGCAACTCGGAACCGGCGGAAAAGCGGTGAAGAAATGGACACTGCAGACGTGCTGAGACCTTCACATAACATGGTGCGCGTACATACTGGCAGCGCTTGTTTTTTTCTACTTTCGTCGACTATTTCCGCCACCGACAATAAAACAATGATATCTACAAGACGTTGGTCTCTCGTACAACATTGCTGCTTTTGTTATACAGACGCAAACACGCGCTTGACCGGTAGCTAAGCAGCCGCGGACGTTGCTCCGCGCGCCGGATTATCAGCCCAGGGGAGGACGGCAACAGTGGGGTGTCCCGCAGCGCACGTGTTTGAGAGTATTTCTCCCTGTCCTGCCCGCTCCTCGTAAAATGGTGTATATTTACTTGTTGTGAGCTAGAGCAGCACACACGTCCGCTCCTCGCTGTCACCAATTCCGACGTGGCTCGGGACCCATTGAAATTTTATGTTATGACTTTTTGATGTGACCATGTTATTTTGTGTAATATATCAACAATCAGCGGTACAACAGATTTTTTGAAGTGCAGTGCTGTGCGTACGTTGAGGGAGTCGATGCAGGCAATGCTGTCATCGATGTTCTCGTTTATTCTTTTCTCTGCAGAGACCAAGACAGTGCCATTCGGCTGTAAATATTGATGCATACTGAGAAAGTTATTTTCCTCCAGTTCCCCTGCATTACAGCCCTTCCGACGTAAACTGCGGTTTAAAAGCTGTCTGCATAAAACTCAATGTAGCTGTCATATTTTTCTTTTAGTACGAGATATACTTGCATGATATGTTCTGGGAGTATTTGTTGTATGCTTTTTGACAAGAATACAGGAACAATATGTCAGTAAAATTCTTCCCTTTAAGCTAACGTTGTCTGTATGTTCTAGAAAGTGGAGAATGAAAGCATGAAGTTTATAAGAATTTATGTTCCCAGAATATTGCCAGGAAATTTAGAAGAGTTTTTTTACCTCTGTTCATCATAACTTCCGCAGGTCTAACCACATGGAAAAATGAGTAAATGGTTTCTGTTTCGTAGTAGCGTTGTGCACACATTTGCATACCAGCGCAGAACTACCTCTGCGACACTAGCTGCATCAGAAGCTTTGAAGGTTCGAAGTTTTCAATATTTCTTTACTTGCTAAATACCCTGCACTTTTATAGTGATGCACAGCTATGCACTTACGAGCCGTTTTTACTCCATGTTTCTTACTTTCGCGCCGATGACATTGGGGTATTTTTTGTGACCTTCTCTTTAGTGGTCACGGCTATGCACTATTTATCTCCGCAACTAGGTCCCAATATACCTATTTACAGAAAGTTTAGTGTTTGTTGGTACACTTCACACACTCTGGATGTACAGAAAACTTTTTTCCGAGGAAATTTAGCACATAAATAAGTGACACAAGTGGATCGAAACAACAATGTTGCAGTATTAATGCAGTATCGATAACATTGTTCCCTACAGTAGTATAACCACTATTCGAACTGGCGCCATAAGCTCGAAAGAAGGTCGCAACTAGCCACTGTAGTGCACTTCAAAGATCTTTTAGCTAAAATATAAGCACAGACTTATATAAGCAGACAGATTTCATGGTATTTTCATCCGCGTTAAGCACAAACTAACTAGGACAGTGCACGCAAAAATTACATATATAAGGCTGTGTTGTGTGGGTTTAATGGCGCATAAGTAGCTAAGGCTATCGTGCACCAAGCTCAGGTGTATATAAGGAGCGTAACGCATGATATTACGAAGAATTATTCTAAAATTACCCCGTGTATGAAGCTTTTCTCTAACAGAATTTAGTCTCAACAATCAGCCTCAGGCAAATACTCCTGAATTTCGAATACGCGGTTTTCGAACTCCATGAGAATAGTGCTGAAAAATCTACTCCAATTGCATTCAAAATTTGTACCACTCGACATACCTAACATTTTATCGAAGCTGGCAAAATGATTGAATCTTCAATGCGATGCCAATGAAAACAGCAGCAGGATCACACGAGGTGTGCGTGGGCTGCACAATCAGTAGTGCAGATCGAGTTACTGCCCTTTAATAATATTTATTTATAAACAATCTATAGTAACTTTCTTTGATTAGAAATTTCGGTAAACCCAGCTAAAAATTAAAGCTATATGCGTACTTTGTGCTTCCTAAAGATCGTTGTTTGGTTTACACCACAAAGCGAACACTTCTCATTTAGACTTCCTACGATTCATTGGAAAAATAGAGAAAATACTTTCTAATTGTACATAATGTTATAACTATAGGGCCTTCGTTTCCTGGTTTTATTTTTTTAGAATTTTGGTGGTAAAAATCGGGTGCAACTTTTTGCGATCCACTTCGGGTACAGATCGGGTTATTCAAGAAAACGTTCCATAATTTGTGTTTTTTTCTGATCAGTACCTTATCCAGCAAAAATAATTCACTATCAACGGTCTTTTTAGTGCGGGACATAAATCGTAAACTGTAAATTACGTGGTATAAAGGTACTGAAGCGACCCGTGATGGACTGTGAGGGACGCCTTAGGGGAGGGCTCCGGACTAATGTAGACCATCTGGGGTTCTTGTACGGGAACTAACACCGCACAGTACACAGGCGTTATTGCATTTCGCTTCCATCGAAATGCAGTCGCCGCAGCAGGGATTCGATCCTGCGACGAACAGAATGCCAAGACCACTGGGCCACCGCGGTGGTTAAATTATAAAATTCTTTATTTTTTTGCTCATTATTATAGTAAATAATAAAAATGGGCAGGTTACACCATTAGGCTGTATGCCAAATCAGATATTTTTTTTTATTACAATTATAACGTCCTGCACATTGCAGTCTATGCTAGTCCAGCGCGGCTTTGATCTTACGTTACAAATACATTTATGCAACATTACAGCGGCCATTTTCAATGCACAACAGCCTTGGATCAGAGCATCGAAAACGTGAATGATGCCACTAAGACGTCCGGTCGCTACCTTTATGTTATGCATGTAGCACGATTGCCACTCCGTTCTAAAATGTACTTTTGGAACTCATATTAAGCCACGTTATTAATAATAAGCGTTAAAAAGGTTAACAAATAACTGAAAACACCGATCTGAAAACGAGTGCACATCACGCGCTAGTTTACGTGCGGTGCTTTCAGCTTTGTGCGCTCGCAAACTACATTTTTTTTAGAGGCGCATTCAAGTGGCAATCGGGCTTAACTCAGTTTTTATGAAATATTCTCGCAGTGTGAGAATTGGATGAAAACAGGTTAAATGAAACCAGCGCTGACACAATTATTTCACAGTCATCTTATTTGAATTATGACGTCACCTCGCGCTAAAGAATGCACTTTCACACCATTCTAATCCAATGAAAGGCGTTTCGAAGTAACGAATAGGTACTTGAGTATGTATCCTGCTTGCTGACAAGAGCACACGAATGAGAAGAAAACGAAGTAAGAATGGACAGGAACCACAGATCTGGGATCATATATATATACCTGCAGAAGTTACATGAACAGCGCAATGCGGCAGTGCACTGGCAGTTACGATAACCTGCGCGCAAGGCGCCAATCAGCCTCATTTCTCTCCTGCGGCAAACAGGCTGTGCTGATTTCACCCCCGACATTTATACCTGGCGTTCTGTGTCCCAGTATGCCCAAAACAGCACTACGTGACTGCCGTTCAAGTGTTTCTTTTAATGAACCCAAAACAGCGGCTTTAAAGCTTGTTAGCAGCAAGCTCTGCCAAACTAAGCTCGCATTTCCCTACTGCCACTGACGTCGTGCTACATCTGTTTTCACGGAAGACCTGCGCAGCAGACATCACACGACAATGCGCTCGCACATGCTGACATTGTCAGGACTCTCGCAGCGTAAACGCTTGATAGATGCAATTGTGTAACATGGAAGTAATTTTTAGAGCGGCATTAAAACAAATATTTCTCAGCGATAAACGTAGTCTTTTACAGGAAGTGCTGCAAAAGTGAAGACAACTGATAACGGGAAAAAAATAGGCGCACGCCTACAATATCAGATATTTTCTCTCGAGAGCGAAGTACACTTGCCGAGCAGGTAATCCACGGTAAGTTACGCTCTACGTGTGCTTTTAGCCGACCAAGGCTTTTGGCTGGGCTCGTCAGGATATCTACTACAGCAAGCTTGACGAACTGCGCTGCCCACATAGAGCCACCAGAGGAGTAAGTATATACCAGAACAGACACAAGAAGCATGGTGGAAGTGTATGATATCAAATGAATTAGCTGCGGAGGAGGAAACCTATACAAATGGAAATTCCCCTTTGAGTGTGTTCCTGGCCACATCGGCACACCCGTAAACGAGCAAACAGGCGGATTGCATGCAGGAGCGGCTAAGGTGTAGTTCCGAAAATCGGTCGAAAAAATCACAAGCAGCAAATATCTCAACACAAGCCGTCAATCAAAAGTTTTGGTCCGCTGGAGATTGAAATTTAAAAATGCCGTTTACTTGTCATCCAGGACGTCCAACAGACGCACTTTTTCATCGGTTTAGCGGCCAGTTGTATTCTTATATATGGCTCAGTTCTTCCATCATATAATCCTGCGGACGCCCCAACCTGAACATGCGAGCGTGTCGCATGTTCTTTAGCTTTAGCAGGTTCTTTAGCTTTAGCTCGCCTCCTCCTTGAAGGTTGCCCATGCATACGAAAATCAGCGGCTCGTCAAGCGGGAACTGCTGCACCAACCTACCAGATCACCTTTATTTCCCTCTACACTCATGCCTCCGTACAACAACAAACGTGTGCAAAGCGAAGCGTTACGTGTCCTTAAGAACTTCTGATGTCCCTTAATCACTTGCAATATTCATTGTCACGAACAAACTCATGAGCAGTGAACATGGCGCAGGCTTAGTGCCTCAGCTGTTTTTATGTCTTTGACGCGCAAAATATATATTGGGTAGATCACTGCGCGTTGGGAAAATGTGGCCAATATTCGTTTCTTTTTTCAATTCAATTCAATTCAATTATTTTATTTCCTTTTTCAGAGGAGGAGACAGGACAAAAAGCCGTGACAACGGCTTGACGCAGGTCCTGCCCCCTTACAAATTGGCCGACATACAGATACTTTTGTGGCAAGCACTGTCCCTTTTCAAACTCGCTGAACTTTAATAATAATTTCAATGTTACATTAGCCCCAAGGTTTTGGAATATCCGGCACCACCGGTTCAGTCTACCTCTCCATTTCTTTCTTTATAAATAATTGTTATCTACCTGAGCAGCAAAGTTATTTCATTTCATTTCATTTATTGAAGCCTTAAGGGCCCGTGGGCATTACATAAGGCGGGGGCAAGAACTGTGTGTAACAACATATGATACCAGCTCAACAAAAACAAAAACAAAAAAGCAATGAAACGAAACAGAGCAAAAAAAAACCCTTAAAGGAGACAGTAACACAGGATCAGATTATTCGTATATGCACTTATAATATCACACTAGGTGACACCCAATACTATCCGGCTCCGACAAAGAACAAAGCAGCAAGAGTGAGTGCCATTTTTCTTTTTAACTGCGTGCACTTCGTTCAGCGCAACTCCTCGCCTAAATAGATCAACAAGCTCGCTTAACTGTCAGCAGCGCGGCTGAATGAGATCTGGAACGGAAAAGTTCCGGCACACTTGCCCGTCGCACGCAGCTTCAGTAAGCAGTAGGGTGGATCCTTTGGAGCGCGACGCGGCTGAACACAAGCTCTATCTCCTGAAACGATGTATATACAGTGCACGCTAAAAGAAGCGCGCTATTCGTGCTTCGTTGCCACGTGCCGTATGGTAATGCACTGGAGCTTGTTATTATCAATGAGCATGCGAGTGGTAACTGCGTTCGTGACACGTATACGCCGGCCTCAACATTATGCGACTGGCAGTCTTAATCGAGAATGCAGGACCGCATTCGTCCTACATATCCGCTGCGTCAAGAGATTCCAATAACGCGAGGGGTTCAAGTCAGCTCCGACGACGGGCCCCTTCATTGTCTGCGAATAGCGCGCTTCGCGAGCTGCAAGGCCGCGTACCAAGCGACGCGTGCGCCCCGCGTCGCCCGCAGCATAGCGCGACATGTCGGAGCAGCCGGGCTGATTAGGTTTCCCGGTTATGTACAGCATCAGTCATTGTGATTTAGCCTTGCGACACGACCCACGCCAGTCGTCCCACGAGGACGTATTCCTCCATGACGCAAGCCTGCTGGGTGCGCCACAGGTTGTACGGGGATCATTTCCGCGTACGAGTGATAACACCGCCGGAGTATATACATGTCGGGAGAGGTTTGTCGTGCTGATTTCTCCGGACTCGTGGGCTCATTTTCAGCGGCGGGGCTTCGCGGCTTAAAACCGCAACGATACGGCACAGCGCCTCTCGAACGCTAACCTTTCAATCCACGTACGCCTTCGATTATCCCGATAGCAGATTCCTTTCCCGAATGACAAGCTAGCGGGGATTTTTAAAAAGTAGGAAGAACGCGGGAGTACGGTCAATATGCGCCGATGGACCCGTAAAGAAGACAACGGTTTACACCGTAACGAGAAAATTAAAAAAAAAACGCAGCGCTTCGGTAGACCATCTCGCAAGTAAAGTCATCTTCGCTCATGACGGGTGGAATTTATAGTCGTCTCGAGAAAGACGGAACATGAACAGCCAATCGATACACCGACTTCTCCCTGCCTATGTACCTTGTCGGGCATTTTGATCGACAAGGTGATCGAGACGACTAAGCAGGTTATTTACGTCCCTTTTCTGTCGCCGCTTTGCGAGCCGCGCATTTTTTAAAGGGTCGCTATGTAGAGGGAAATTGAGAGAGAGAGAGAGAGAGAGAGATAAATACGACTGAATTTTAAAAGTCCATGTCTTAAGACGAAAACCAGATGCCTGCTTGACATATCGTCAGAAAAACAACGAATGCTGTTGATAAAAAGTTGTGACAACGCTGCGTCCGCCATTTCTTGCCTATTTTCGATAAGGGCATATTTAGAACCAAGGTTTACGCTTCCACGGGGTTTTACTGCTCCACATGAGCAAAACTTCGACTAATGAACCCATGAGACAGCAAGACCTGGAGATTTATAGGTGCATGTTGCGCAGAACTCGAACTGTGAGCATAAGGTCTCTGCGCAGTTTATTTATTTTTTATTTATTTATTTATTTATTTATTTATTTATTTATTTATTTCACTATACTGCAAGCCAGATTGACCCAGGCAGGAGGGTCACACAATACAATTATAACACACAACATTGTTGATGACACATTGCATGCCACGCAAAGATTGCAAATACTTTGCCGTGCAACACCAATAACTCCGTTTCACTGAACGACTATCCAGTCCGGTATTTAAGTAACTTGATGGGGGGGGGGGTGTAAAAAAAGGGGGGGGGGCAGGTACAAGATACGTATACCTAGAGTGATAGTAGCCGCCACAAAGGAGATCGAAGTGCGATTTTCCGTTATTTCGTTCATTACGCGACCATAGTGCGTATGGGCATCTGCGTGCGTATGGGTGCGTACGGGTATTAGAGTTAAAACGTGTGAACATCCTATGGCGCCTGCTTTCACAAAAGCGTCGAACAAAACAGAAAAACATGAGAGGGGGAGGGATGACGTAATAGAAATATGCATTCAAAGTTTCAGTATTCCCATTCGCAATCGCAATTAAATATAATCGTGATAAATCAAACATCGCGTACATGACAATCCGCGGCTCATTTTGTTAGACCATCAAGGACACAGGCAACACAACTCGATTGTTTCTGTGAATGCTTCCATTCATTCGCAGAAACAACGTGTGTGCATTGACAACGATATCTATGTTCCTCATATCCTACACACATTTGTTTCAAGAGTTACAATGCTATAGCGCTCAGCGAGATCCAACCGCGCTGCAACCAAATGGAATCGCGCTTGAATTTCGCGGTAGCAGCACAATCGACGGCAACCGAATCACTAGGCACGACAACCTTACCTTCGCAGGTCGACTCCGACAAACGAGAAGCCTGGAGGTGAGCGACTGCCATTCTCAGGCAGCACGCACGATGGCAACGCCAAATGAACTTGATCGTCCAGCGCAGCGAGAGACGTTTGGATGCATACGGCGCCTTCCGCTGCGCTGTAGCCTCTCTGTCGCGGTCCACCACGTCCGCACGAACGAAGCTGGACACCAGCTCGAGTGAACCCGACACGTAGAGTGCTGGGAGAGCCGTTGGTGGGTCTGTCCTTTTCTTTTTTTTTCGCGAAGTGCGCGGTGCATCGAGAGCGGACGCAGTTTCGTCGGCGCAGAAAGCAAACGCGCAAAGCTGGTGCGACGCCCTTAAAAGCGTTTCAGGCGCCACTTATCTCCCGGGAGGCTCATGCACGCCTTAAGTGGCCTCGCGCCGTTTTCTCCGCGACCACGAGACTCCCCCCTCTCCGTAATCAGGGGCCGGCCAGCAGCCGAAGTATTTTCTCCGTGCATGGTCCAGGAGCCGATAACGCGGCGTGAGGCGCCTCCCTCGGGCTCCCTCGTGTGCGTTCGTGCGTTCATACACGGCGCCAATGCGACCGGCGCCTGCGCAGAGCTTTTTGGCTTGGCGAAATGTTGACCAGCTTGTTTGCTTATCGCGACCAGATGGAATTCGAGAACCGTGCGCCGAATCGTCAACAGCGCGCTGGTGTCGGCGGCGGATGCGCAGACATGCATAAGGCAAATGAACGCTGATGTACGCTCCGCTCCCTCGGCTGAGTCAGGAGTCAGATCTGAATTTCGTTCTTGACTGAAAGATAAGGCATTCGGCTGCCGTCAGTCGTCGATACGTGTAAAAGTATGATGCGATGTAAACAGCTGGCAGTTCCCGACATCTCGAGCGAACACGCTGCAAGGAGCCGCGTCAAGCAGTAGCAGCAGTAGCACGGCCGCTAGATACAAAGCGCAAAGCGAGGTCGCTTTGCGCTTTGCATCAAGCGGCCGTGGCAGTAGTCACATGCTCTTCGAGCGTGTAAACCGCAGTCGTCCCCGGCAGCTGAATTCTTATGCTGCATAGATTCAAGATCCTATATTCTTCATTCTTTGAAAATTCATCACAACATTTGCGGTCTGCTGCCTGCAAAAAGTGTGGCAAGGAGACACGGTGTGCCTGTTGTCTTCTCGGCTCCCAATAAGCCGGGGAGGTTGTGCCCACGTATTTGCAGCGCCAGAAAACGGGGATGCCAGAGAAACCATGAAACGCCGCTTATCAAGGAATCCGTTGAAGTGGTGCATTTTATTCTTATGTTATGTAGGGAAGCACAACATCGGCCGAAATGAAAGTTGTGTCAGTGACCGTTTAGGAGAGCACGGCCGAAAATTAGGAGCACGCCCGAAACAAATTCGGCAGTGAGTGCTTTAACACCCCGTATTCATCTCTGTTTGTGGCTGAGATTGACTTTCTGGAGGCGGCTAACTGCTGACCAAATGAAATCCAAAACTAAAGAAAATTGATTTAAAGGGCTAGACGCCTTGCTTGCTTGCGAATGCGTTCTGCTATCTTGGCTCTGTCATCAGCACTGGTTATTCATTTCTGCCATCTTCCTCAGGCAACACTTCGGCCTTATGTGTGACCTTCCCCTAAGAAAACTAGTTGTCAGTGGGCGTTTGTGTGTGTGTGCGTGTCGTCTTTGTCGGGGTATGTGTCTGTTCGCGCTAAAACGTTTTACAAGACTGCTGTGCTACATAAATAGAAATATTACTGACGTATTCCTTCTGTTTAACGACGTTTGCAGCGTGATGCTATAGCTGAGCTTTTAATGCGCAACGAAACTCCCTCCTTAATGGTTCCATTTTGCCGCTACAAACACGCGAGTCGGTACTGATTTTCTTTTCCTAATGTTGTGTTCTCATGTGAGAAAGCACATTCACCTCGTGGGTCCATACTTCCTGATTTCCGCGCAAATTTTCGAAATATGTAGTTTTCGGCAAGGTACAAGAGCAAGAATACATACCAATAGAGAATTTCAAAGCGCATTTAGACAGAAACTAATTTCTGCGCTTTTGTTGCAGAAGTTAATTGCAGCATCGTTAGCGGCCTGTGAAAAATATCTCGCACATGCACGTATTAACAGCCACACAGTCTTTGAACTGTAAGGTTAGCAAATAATCAGTATGGCTATAAATCAAAATCCTCCACCGAAATGTCTATTAAAACAGAAACAAAAAATTTTTGATCACATACAACGCAAAAAGCTTACGCTCAGAATTTTTGTTGACTGTTCTAGGACCTTGTACATGATTAATATATTTATTATTACTAAGGAGGTTTCTGTGGAAAGGATTCGCGGGAAGGAATCTGATCTTGTAATAAGCTATAGATATTTAAAAAATCGTTTTCAGTGCACGGGCTTGTTCTGATAAATATGAATCTAAGTATAAATCTGTTCATCATCAAGCATGTTAGCATACCGGAGCCTCTTCTATTTAAAATTTATACTAGTGATCAAGTGGAAATTTCTTGGAGGACAGAATATATTGCGTATCCAGAGTGCACTAAAATATTCATATCAGGAACCGATGCAATGATCTGATAAGAAGGGCTAATGGATTTTGTAGCTGAAGTACATAAATGGTCAAGCATGAACACGTCGTTAATAAATACCAGTAAAAATAAAAGCTGTTATTTTTCGAGGGAAAAAATGCCCATGCGAACATACGATGCGACGCGACAAATCTGCGTTAGCATTACTAGCCTTTATCAAAAGTTTGGAGCCCAGGAGGATTTGCTTCGAAGCCGTGTAGTGGGGCTCCTGCAGAGTCCGCGGAAGTTCTTAATTTTTTGAGGGTGCACTACTAAAAATCTTCTTACCTTCAGGGGAGTTTGGTGACAAAACACGCATTACAATCCACGCAGTGTTGCTCAGGAGCACTCTCTGGGCTCTAAACCTTTGGCGAAGGTGTACATTTCATTTCTACAATGATCGCCTTCCCTTTTCGTCTCTGAATTGTATTTCGCCGTTGCTTTTTTTTGCGTGAGTTTCGCGTGTGTGGAGGAGTCTGGAGGGTGGCAGTGAGTGGATATGTGGTGGGTAGGGTCTTCTGAAGGCTGGAGTTTGGTTGTTGGGGATGGTGATGGGTGTAGCTTCTGTAGGATGGAGGTGAGTTGATTGGTGATGGGTGACTGCTCATGGACGGTTAAAGTGGGTGGAGGGCATAGGTGGGTAGGCTAGTGAGTGGAGGGAGGTCTTCTGGAGGGTGCAGGTGGATTGTTTATGGTGGACGAAGCTGCTGGAGGGTAAATGTGGGCTGTCTGGTGGTGCGTGGTGGATTATGAAGCGTGAAGATGAGTGCAGGCCAAATGTGGGTGGGTAATGAGTGGAGACCACTAGGAGTGTGGAGCGGCATCACACAACACGAGACGGACAGATGTTGTAAAGATTGTAGTGGTAGTGCTAACGTATTAAAATTATCACCATGCACTTGACGTTGACATAATCCTAGATTGCAGAATAATAGGTAGTACCCAGACGTTCAAAACATTAAGCATATTCATCGATTAACATATGCTCTGGGATCGTCACATAGAGCACCGTTATATCAGTCTTGCCCAATTGGAAGGAATTCTGCGGAGATTTGAATGTAAATTGACGAACAAAGCTAAACATGACTTAACCATGCACTGTTTCAACCCAATTATCACTGCCGCAACCTAATTTTGGGAACCACTACTCTGGCAAACATAACTATAAGTGTTGCTGAGTAATGCATTAAGAGCGATAGATGGCGATAAATGCTACAAATTTATAGTTCTCAGCACGGCTATTTCTATTTTCTCGATAGCATGTTCAGAATGCTGATATGTTGTATGAATACCTATTAATTACAGTTTATAAGTCTCAAATCTGCTGTAAAGTTTCCTGTCCCGCATGTCTAACCTCACAGAAAACCCAGCGCCTCATCCAACTCGCCATCCTAAGAGTATTGGTACATACCACGAGCAAGCAGTAGCGTATACATTACCTTTTCCTCTGAACCAGTTTGATTTAACTATATAAAGGAATGAATGAATAAGTTTATTTCTGAATGGGGATAACTTTCTCCTGATCCCCGAGGATTCATTTGATACGCTTCAATAATCTGTGCGTCATAATTGCGTGTAAACCTTCAATTCAAGTTGTTATGTCCTCGAACAACTTCCACCGTAAACACTGGATCTGAACCCCGGAACCGAAGGGAAAACCTAACTGCTAGCGCACCTAGTTCGCATTCGGCCTAACTACGCAAATCGACCGTCAATTTTTTTTTATCTTTTCTATCTCACGAAAGTTCCGTTTTCAGTTAAAGAAGTGTACATGTCAATAGGTAACCCATCGGCACAGGCCAACTTCAGTTTGTCCTCGGTGCCCCTTTAGGGTGAAAGCGCGGACTGCGTTCGTTTATGAAACCATTTTCAACCGGAATATTCACGCGCGGTGTCCAGTGCCATACGGCACCGTTGTTCAAGAAGCCAGCTAAGGTGACAAAAATGACAAGGCTAGTTATTGTTTCAGCTTGTTGCTGCTGCCCAGCTGATGTTGTCTGCTTTCACTGTGACATCCGCTTTGTAGATTACTGACAGTGGCATTTTACCGCTACATAATGCAGTCGTTGTGGGGTACGACAAAGTGTTGTGCACTATGTTGTCGAGACCTGCGTCGGTACAAGCAAGGCGCCTTTTGCTCTCTTTCCACCATACTAATGCAACGCGAGGGAGAGGGGAAGCATCGACATACGTCCAACATTTCGCAAGGCTCGTGGTGAGGCGCTGAGATTCAATTGTGAGCGCCAAGTGACGTTGCACGGCAGTGCTCGTTTTGCCAACAACCGGTTCGCAGTAATGGCACCGCTCTGCTCGAACTGTGTAATTTCATTCGCGTGTATTGCGCCTGAATCTGCACGTCCCAAGCGCTCGGGGGTATCTTTGCGCACGCTGTTGGCACCGGATCAGCTGTCCCTTCATCGCTAAGGAAATTAACGCCAAGATCAGGGCGAACAAGGGCAGCCGTGTCGACATCAAAATTGCATGCCACGAACCAAGGGGAGCCTCTAGCGCGAATGGGCTCCCGTTCATTCCCCATTCCGCGCGTAGCTCCGTTCGCAGCGGCCTCTCTTCCGCGAGAGGCGCTGACACTTGGTCGGTGCATTAGGGCGCGCGTGGATCGCATGCAAAGAGGGCCCCGGGCGAGCCGCTAATTGCGCCCGCCCGCGCGCGCGCGCCAGCCCCGACGGGCGCGCGCGTGCGCGCCGCGGGAAGGCGGGTTCGCCGGCGAGACCGCCCCACCGCTGTGGGTCCTGGGCCGTTGCCTCGGCAACGTCGCATCGAGCGCGACCACAACACGAACTACCGCGGCGGCGGCGGCTGCTGCTGCTGCTGCTGCTGCCAGCCACCGTGGCTCCCTTTCCTCTCCCTGAGGGCCGCGTCTTCCGGCGCTGTTGCGGTGCGGCGCAGTTTCCGCGTGTATACCTGCGAGACCGCAGCTTCTAATTTATTTTGTTTTCCCTTCGCGTTCCTCACGCGTTTGGCGAAAGGCACGTGGGTGATACGGCCGGCATTACAACCGTACAGGAAGAGTCCCGGCCACAAATTTGAACCGAAATCCTGCACGCCCTAAGTAAACAACAAAGCGAGAAGGAAAAAAAAAGCGGCTGGACCATGCCCTGGGTCCAGGTAGGCAGATGGCGACACCAGTGGTTTTTATGCCCTCGGTGCCTTCGGACACGATTTCCAGCTCCCAGTGACAGTGGATCACCCCCCGCCCTCCCCCCCCCCGTATGATTTGTACCAGGTCCTGCCTGTAGCCGCGTAGGTACAAGGCCTGCTCGCAAAGCTATGAGGTGGGAGATAATTCATGGAGGGAAAAAGTGCGCGCCACAACCGGGCAATAAGTTGGTAAAGAGCCCAATGCGACCTCCATTTTACAGAAATAAGCCTAAATGCTGTTAGATTTGTTGATAAGTATGAGACCCTGGAGATACTTTTTCCTTTTCATCATTTCCTATCTACACATCTTACCTGACTTAATATTCCACATTTACGAAATAATGCGCCATTATTTTGCTATCAAATTACCAGTGTTTTTCTGTCTTTACTTTAGTTATCCCATACTCCTTATATTTTGCAGTAATTCTGAAACAGCTGAAAGTGGACATGAAAGTCAATGGCCTGCGCTGAAGTCGAAGCCACAACTTCGCTAGAGATGCACTGAGCTGGTCGCATTCCCCTAGAAGGAACAGCCCATATGGCCAAGGTGGCAAATTCGTTTTCAGGATCACTAACACCACCGGAGACCGCGTCTGATGAAGTTGTGAGTTAAGTGATGAAGTTGTGTGCACCTGTTGCGAGAGAAGAACAAAGCGTGGGAGACTTCCTTGCAGTTACTGACTTTACTGCACTCAGCAAAGCCACGGTGTGCCTGCCCTGTCGACTACTTCGAAGCCGCTGAGTCGATGCGCTCGCAACGTTATTTTGGTCGCCGCTGAAGAGCGGCCGAGCACGCATTTCATTTGAGTTCGAAAAAGTGGCGCCAATAGCTGTTTCGTTTTCTTATGACAAACTTTGACAGAAGTGGAATTAGGCAAGTGTAAAACAGTTGGAATTCGTAATGCACTGCCACCAATTTGAGTCAGGACGTACGGCCGTGGTTCAAAACTCTTCAGGTCAGAGGGTCTGAATCTGACCCGTGTTTATAGTCGGACACTTACGGCGCCTATAAAGCGGCACATCTGTGAAGGGCGCAGAAAACTTCCGCACTCACCCTAATGCACGTTTAGTCAATCAAGGGCACTTTAAGTGCCCCACTGTACAGCTCGAAAACAGAACCTCTGGTCCGAGGAGTTTTTGCTAAGGCTGTGTATACGTGGAGACGTGTGCAACATGAGAGGGAACAGACTTTTTGCATTAAGTTGCGAATTTTATAGTTGTTTCGCCACTAAATATGAAAAGACTATTGGATACTATATGGCAAGAGGAAAACTCGTCAGAAAACACAGAAACTGAGCTTTTGACGCATATTTATAAAGTAATCAAGAAATGAATGCCAAAACCTTGTTCCCCCTCATGCTGGTAGCGACCGTACGTGACTCGACAGACGTATTGGTGCCGTGGCACAAGGTACCTAATGTGCTCGCTCCATATATATTGGAGGAGGCAAATTGGATTCCAGACAGTGGCTAGAAAAATTTTCTTTTGACAATATGCTCAATAGCAAGGGACGAGGACGGACGTTTCAGAATTATCCATTATTTCTGGTAAAACTCGAGCTTAATTGAAATAGCACATGCTTGAAATAGCGCTGGTTCCTTAAAAGTTACCTTTGAGGATAAAATCAAGGTACAATCCCGCGTTCACACACTGCACATAAAAAAGCGGTTAGCTTTCTTTTTTTTTTTCATTATATAAATCTCGGACACATGTGTGTGCTCATTTTTTTTTTTTTTTTGCGTGCATGCGCATTCCTATTCGATGACAGAGGAAAAGTTTTGCGCTAATCAAGAAGTCATGACATTCATTTCGTGTTCGCCAACTATGAAATTGGTGCCATTGTTTCGTATTTAATACGCTAAAAAAAACTCATTTTATGACTCAATAATTGTGCGTTTTGTAATTGTCATTTCCGCATGAAATATGACCCGATTACCGTTGAAGACTCTCAAGCTAGCACTAAAACAAGATCACTCTTCACCAGTATACACCGTACTACGACACTGTTTTGCGCTTCGCTCCCAGAGAGTAGGAAGAGAAGCGCAGAAAACTGCCGTTGGAAGGGAGAAAAGCTAAAGGACCCCCTCACGCACCAATTCCGACTGGTATACTACTGCCGTCTCCTTCGGCGAAGCACACGAGGTTCGCGGAGGTCCGTGCACCGAATAAGCCTGCTGAGAGAGCGATCTTCGCTTGCCACGGCCGCGTCGTATATGGCAGACTTGCGCTTTCAAGCAGCTCCAGCTTCCGAGAACGAAACCGGGCGGTAAGTGGCGCCGTATTATATAGCTGAACGCGCTCATAAATAACGTAACTGCTTTGCCCGGTCAGTGGCGCCACACGCGACAGAGCCGCGAGCTGCTGCCGCTCGGATGGAAGCGAGCGTCAAGATGAGCGCCTGAGGTTATGTTCCATTTAATTAGGGCGGGTCTGCCCCGGCCACGTCCGGCTTCCCTAATAACAGCTGTCACAACGGGAGCATTCAGTTACAAATGGTGTTCCGCGCGAAACGGCCGCTCGTCTTTTCCCCGCGGGCCAAGCTGCCGCACGCGCCTTTCGCCTCTTACCGACAGCCGCTGCCCGCCCAGCGCCGCCCCCCGTTTTGCCTGCTAGCCCGGGGCCAGAGACTTGTGTGCGTGCTATTGTTCATCGCCTTTCGGCCGAGAAGGAGAAGGAGAAATGTTTGGAATGGCCTGAACATCAGCGGGCCGACAACGCGTTACGCTGCATGTGTGATGCCTTGAAATTCAAGTTCCCAGGCCGTCTCGTATGGAACCGGAAAGATCGTCTTCGCCGTGCGGCAGGGCTGCTGTCGCGCATGTTGAGTTTTCATGTGACACCTTAAAGAGTCAAAAAGACGACGACGATAATGAACTTTTATGACGCAAAATGGCATCGATGCGCAACGACATAAGGTGTTTTGTCTACTTAAGGAGGGGTCAGAGACCCACTTCCAAAGCATTTCAGCCTAAAGAAGCTGTGCACCAGGCCAGGGGTAAGCTTGTACACCGGTGGGTACACCGGTGGGTACCCGGTGGCACTGGGGATCGAACCCCGCATCTTCTGAATGCGTGAGAAAGACCAGCTTCTCACCATGGCTCGCTGACTGCTCTGGTGACACGCCAAGTGTCCTTGAGAACTTTTTAAGAGCCCCGTACCCGTTTACGGCATGTACAGCCGGCCAAACCTTTAGCTGGCGCGCGCGATGGCCGCTTTTTTTTTTTTGTGCTCCTGCCCTTTGGGATGAAGCAAACTTACAAAAAGCTCAATATTAAACACAGGCTTAGTGAGCATGTGCTTAAATTCGATATTTTTGCAAGTTTGCTCCGTCATAAGCTACAGGAGCACAGAAAACGCGCGGCCGTCACGCACGCCAGCTTAAGATTTGGCCGGCTGCGCACTCCCCCATCAAAAGAATACGGCCCAAGGTGTTTGCTTATGAGGCCTGCTCTATGCCTCGTTAGTCATCCTAAGCGACCGTAATCTCTCGAAAGAGTAATGGTCTCGCGTCCTCGATCCTCCCAAGCTTTGGAATGCTGGACGCGCTACGGACCCCCCTAAACAACTTATAAGCATATAAGCATACCCCCTGGGCTGTATACTTTTGTCTGGGGCTGTACGGGTTAAAAGTCGCGCATGTTTCGTATATAACTGCTTTGGCACAGAAATGTTCGCCGCTGGCAGCCATAAAATCAGGTATTTTAAGCTATCGGGTTTTGTTAGCCCCTCCTCGAACCCGCATGAATTCTTGTAGGTACATAATTTTACTTTTTGCTTTCGTCTTGTTTTAACACTTGTCTTACGTACGCTCTTCCTTGTCACAAATTTTCTTCTACATATAAGTCTATAGATATGTCTATAGCAAAGAAAAATATTCATATGAGTATCAAGCATTTCCAGGAAGTATGATCACGATTTGCTCGAAACGTGTACATCTATTTGGCGATCTTCAGAGTTCGAGGCTGAATTGTATGATAACATGAAAACGCAACAAATAACAACTGACGATAGTGTTTACAGAAAGAACATATCTTCGAACTAAAGAAACGTATTTTGGTGCTTTTCTTTCTTTGTCCTCTGAAGTGTTTCACGATATTTATTACAATGCTAGCTGTGGGACCGCCATTGTGAATATTAAAATATTGCTTTGCAAATTCCACTGATATGTGAAATGTCTCTCATAAAGCTTTTCGGCGCCTTTATTGAGGTAATATCTCTCTCCATGGAACCTTTCTTGAGTTATGAATTCCGATTAGTGAAGCTGCTATCAATATCTTGAGCTTTTTCTCACTCCAAGACCTCCCTCTTTTTTTTCTCCTGGCTTTTAGATTGCCAAAAGAAAACCTGATGGTTTCTTCAGGAGGACACAAAACGGTTCGCCACTAATAATTAGTTTTGTTGCTGTAATGTCGGGTAAAGTCAAGCGGCACAATTGATGCCCAAAAATCACAGGATAAATTTCACTTGTCCCGCTGCTTTCAAGCAAGATCCGAAGTGCTTGCATTTTTTAACCCACAATCAAATCAAACCGGATAATACACTATACTCATAACTGCGATGGGACCCTCTGACGGCGCGTGTTGCGTATAGCAAATTCTTCGTTCATCGACTTGAGATTTATCGCTGAGTTGTGGACTGCTCCACCCCTTCGTGTGCAAAGTTCCGGGCATCAATAACCCGTGTGCCCTTTCGCCACCAGTTACGAGGCTAAATGGGTGCGCGATTTCTGACATAAACGTGGCAGCACCCCAAAAACAAGCAATACACTCAGTGATGTCGGCTAGGCGATCTACAAATAGCTCGCTCAGCAGCTAAGGGGATGCTTGGGTAAGTGACTGCACCAAGAAATAGCCAGCTCGAGATTGTTTTAATGCTATAGTATATATGAACCTTCAGCAACGGATCAGCATAATTTCCGGTGGTGCTGAAAATTTTGCTTTGTGCTTCGGGTGTCCCAATAAGCCTCGCATTTCCGGTCTTTGCTTCACAGCGCGAAAATAGACAGGGTCCCAACTCAATGCTGTGAAAATCAACCTTACAAGCTGTACATAAAATCTTTTTGCAGAGAGCGAGAAGGCCATCCACCTTCATCGACTGAGTATAGACGTACAACATCAGCCGTCGAACCATTCTTGCAGAAATGGCTTTAGGCGGGATATCGAGCTTCGTCTCCACTCTGTGTCTTGTGACACTGCGTTGATGCAGCCCATGTTTGTACACAGTGTAGATGAGCGTCAGTATTTCTGAAAACGGTTTTGTGACTAAGGATAGGCAACTTCGAGTAGAACGCGCATGCCTCTATTGTTTTCCCCAGCAAGATCAATGCCAGACACTGAAAAGAAATGCGGAGATTCCTTTCGTACGACAACCCAGTCTCGCAGAACCTATTGTATAGCTCGCCCTCATCAAAGTCAACGATTGACGACTAAGTGAAAACATTGCATCGAGTGCTCATACAGACAAACACCATACAGACCTTGTCAGTTGTTAGTGCAGCAGTGTGTCCCGTCGTTGTCTGATACCTTGTACTGGTCAAGCTGTTCCGTTTAAAAGCCCCTCGGCCTACTATTCCAGACAAAACCTATCCTTGAGATATAACCTTCAGCATCGAAGTAACCAAACCAACAGGAGCTCCTCGAGAACTGCAGGAAATATAATAATAGCAGAAAACTAAGTGCGAGCAAGAACATGAAGACAGAGCCGTTGTGGAATAGCGTTTAAAACCTTCCCGTCGCATGTGCAGCTTTAGCCAAAATAGGTACATTGAGCCCAGGAAGGGTTTCCTTCAATGTGCCTCCTCTTGCATCGTCCCCTTCTCAAATCTCTCCAAGCCAACAGGAACTTTCGTCTAGCTCAGCGTCACACACCAAAGATTTATGCGCCACATTCAGGAAACGGACCTCATTTCCAAAAACGAATCATGATGAAAAAACGTTGTATTGAGGCTTTTTATTTTTCTCAGTTTATTACACCCACGAAAAAAGATGACAGCACAAAAGCCGTTTCTAACAACGATGAAACAATTCTCAGCGTAAGCGGCAAAGTTTTGTAATATGGAAGAGAACGCCTTATATAACTAAGTCGTGCGCTCTAATCTCGTACAAAATATGCGCCTGTTTCTTAACGGGAGCATACCGCGCTATCAAAGCGTGGCTTTCGACCTGCTACTGTGTCAACGTGATAACAGCGTCTTCTGGTACTCCATTGTGACGACGCCGAGTAGAACATAGAGCCAGACGTGTTTCTTCATGGCTCACCACCTTTCGTAACATGACACGAATTAAACTTACGAAATTCCTAGCTGCTATACGAGCAAGCAACGCTTCCCATGGGCATACAGGGGCGGCTCGCTCAAAGCCGCAGCAGGGAGCAACGAAGAGGTCGGCGTTGTTGTCGACCGCTCGTTGCGGCGCTGCCAAGAGCACTGCCACCCCATCCATCATGCAGGAAATGCGCCCGGCAAATCGATCCGTGGTTTTATCGAACGCGTCGTCGCCAACCCCGTCCCTTTTTATCGTGCAGCATGGCGGCATAAGCCTGGGTGCAGAATCGGGATGACATAATCCTGCTACTAATGAACCTCGCGTTTCCCATCTAGCTCTCGGCCAATGCTGTATACCGCATGCAGACGGAGGCTGCGCCCAGAGAAGAATATTGATGGCTCTCTCCGACGCCGTACCTTTCGGCTCCGCACGACGAATACAAATGACAATGCAGCTCACGCTCAATTAATCACCCGACAGTTTGCGCTGCGGCCTGCCCTGCTGCCGTTTTAGAAATCACCCCCCACCCCCTCCTTTCCTCCCACTATCCGCTTATCCAGGTTATACGTCAGCCTTCTTTTTCCCCCTGCAGTGTGCCGTTTTCAACCGCCGTTGTGGAGTGCATATCTCTATTGAGCGCCAGGAAAAGATAACGGTACGCTTGCTCGAAAATTTGGAAGGTTCAGCCTCCTGATTTCTCTTTCCATTCTCCACCCTATTTCCTGCCCGTTGGAAAAGAACCTCAAACTGAGTTCTTGCTACATGTACAAAGTACGATTTCCGCTCCTGTTGTATGCGCTACATCGTTAGGCACACAGAAATTGAGATAGGAAGGGTTCTGCCTTTCGTGTTATAGGCCTGGAATCAGGGTCTCGGATGTCTAAGTTAGAAGCAAAACAGCCTTCATTTATTCAAGGGGATCGCATTATCATTATATGTATACTCTGGAACGGAACAGCAAAATTGTTACTTTTTTTTCCAATTGCGTTGCAAGAGCTAAAAGATGTTTTCTCTTGAGAGGAGAGCTAGTCACACCGCTGCTGCTACCTTGTTGGTCCTTCTGTTCAAAGGACTGTATGGTGCATGCATGTTGCAGTGCTGCAAAATGACAGCTTTCAGGTTAGGTTAGCTATCAAGAGACCATTCAATAGTGTTTTGTGTTCTGTCGTGCGCACTATGCTGGCTCATGCTTTGTCAGGGCATACCTAATTTATCTGCATAATTTATTGCGCCTACAAAACATCCTAAACAAAACAAGAAAGGATCCCTGCCCGTGCAGCATACACGCGGACTGCGTCTAGGCATACAGTGAGCTCATTAAAGTTTCCGAGCATCCACAGCGAACCTATTGCCGCTCAACAGAACATCTGAGCGGGCACAACACTGTCTATGCAACATGGTTAATAACGGTGCAGAAAAAAACGGCATCTTTGAGCACAGCACATGATGTACTTTCATTGCACTCGTGGCAAGCGTCGCAGGTAGCTACTTATATCATAAGCGATAAAAAAGTGCGCGCTGATGCCAGTCGCTCAAAAGAAAGAGGAAATTCGAGTGTCAATTTCACCAGAAAGAAAGCCGGACATTTAGACTCCATTTCTTTAAACTTGATTAAATGGCGCAAAATGGCTAACTGTAGGTGAAACAGAATAATCGTCATATCTTATGCAACACTATTTACTACAGTTCCAACGGACTATAAAATAGATTTGTCGCTTCAAAACCTACAGCAATCATCTAAGAAGAATATGTAGTGCGCAATGTCACCTTCTGTCATCCCGTTACTTATTAGGGCACATAAACATAATTTGTCATAGCTTTAATTCAATGTGTTAAGTAGAGTCTGCATTCCAATTTAAAAGAAAACTTACCACTGCGAAAAACACTACATGCATATGATATGCCGAAGGTGATTTCGGCGACCGGCCTATCTTCTTTACCAGAGTAATAAAATTTTTAGCATGTCGTGAATGTTTCAACCCT
The DNA here is from genome assembly GCF_055824585.1 of Amblyomma mixtum. Classification (NCBI taxonomy): domain Eukaryota; kingdom Metazoa; phylum Arthropoda; class Arachnida; order Ixodida; family Ixodidae; genus Amblyomma; species Amblyomma mixtum. The sequence continues at coordinate 84,626,864 of NC_143014.1, forward strand.
CAAAATATTCAGTACAATACCAAAAATAACATTGCGCATATGTATACGTGAATAACACGGCTCCATGCGTGAACTGTTCTTAATCACGAGCGCAGCCTGATTAAGAAAAATGCAGGCTGACAGGCAACTTTGACTCAACAACTGTGCAGTTCTCGCCTGTGTTTCAATGCAAATGCCAGAGGTCTATCGAACTGCCATCCGACTGCAGGGATAATATTTCGCTTTAAGCGCAGTCTCTCGCTATTTGATGGTATTAGTTTTGTAATGATGAAACGCTGCGAGCAAGCAAGCTCGCACATTGAGAACATTCCTAGATATTTCATTTTGTACTTGTAAGGAGTATGCAGTTTTCTTCGAAAGTTCGGAGTGAGAAAAATTAAGTACCGAGCCTTGTAGTGGGCAAGTCTTTATAGGCGAATTATTTCGCGCTCCTGTCCAACTGGAACAAAAGTATGGAGAGAAAAGAAAGACGAAAACAAATACACCCCCCATCCCTCCCCCACCCCTCCCCCACCAACGCCCCTACCTTCTCGGAATTGAAGGAGTACAACTGCTTCTTGTAAGCTGCATTATGGGGTCATGCTGGCCGCGAGTACCCTAGAGACTTTTATGCAACCCCTCAAATCCTTATGTGATCTCAATCTATATGAAAAAACACCGAAAAATCGTAGCTAGTTCAAACGGGCGCCGGCAATGTTGCTACCATTTGAGTACATACCAAGAGCACAACCATTACGAACCCCTGCGAGTACACATTGTGCCCGCATGACGCCATACGGAATGAAGTGTTGTGTCGTACAAGATTGTGCACCATTTAGTATTACTTAATACCTTAAATATGTTTGCCAAGCACGCAGGAATGCAGATATGCAAAATAGGGTTCGTTCTCTATGTCTTTATTACCTACTCGAAGCCTGGACGCTCACAACCCCGCAAAAAACCGCTGCATCGTCTCTGTACCTGGAAAACTAACTCAAATGATGCTCATTTTATGACCGCATTAATACAGGATGCAGCTCACCGCTCATTACTGTCTCGGAAACTAAGTATGAACGCAGACGTTAAATTTCTGCGTACGGCACAACTAAAGCCTGTTCGATTCATGCAAGCTGTCGCAGATAAAAAGCCCTCTGCGCTGATTCATCATAGTAGAAGCGCAAAAGCGTGCATACTATGCACCTATAGATGCAGTTATCCTCAACGAACCAGGCACTTTTTTTTCGCAGCCGATTGTCACCTTTTGGGAGGTTTGGATGCCCCCAGAACTCAGTCAACATCTCATTCAAGCAAGACAATTTCGATGCTCAGCGCAGCAGACCTACTCACCACATAGGACCGCTAGATGGCTTCGTGGAGGCAGACAGGCTCTGAAGTCGTCCTAACTCTGGCCATAGCAACACGTGTTTGTTCAGCTAGCGTATGTGAGACGACGTAACGGCGTCCCGAACGGCCTCATACGGGTCCCGGTAGTGCTTGAAGGCCCGCAGAGATTCAATTGCCTGCCCCTGCCTGCCTCCCACGGACACGTGGACGTAGCCGACGCGATGGGCTTATGAGATAGCGTTGAGGTCGACAAAACACACAAAACCAGTTCCTTGACGCAGCTGGGCACTGCGAAGGCGAAGAGTCAGACGTCATTTATAATATTGCGAGCTGTTATCGGACTCGTCTCCCCCTCTGGAGAGACAGGTTGAGTGATGATTTGGGGACCACCGTTGCGCGCCGGCACTGCGCTCGCGTGATGCCCACTTGGCCGGCTCTTGCAAAATCGGGCCACGACATGTCCTTCCGGTGGGGTGGCCTCCACCAACGCTTCGCCCGCGTGCTTGGCTTCTCGAACAGTTCTCTGCGAGTATAAGAAAAAAAAAACAATTTGCCTCGGCTCTTGGCGATTTGTCAGAGAGCGCAGGTCTGGCTCACGTGGAGCAGAGTTCCACGGCAGTTTCGTGATGTCTGAATTTGTAAGGAACTTCATGATATTATGAAGCCTGAAAATGTAACAGCACACAGTTTACCAGTGCACCAACACCAATGGCGACAAAACAAAAGAGACCATTCGTTTCGATTTAAACGACTCGCGGTTGTAAAGTCTGCTTCGGATTAATTTCGACCACCAGTGGCCGTATTTTGGTCTTCTCGGATCTTTTTCTTCCTTTGCTTGTTTGCCAATAGTCAGTCCTGCATTTGATTGTTAAAAGGGACACATTGCTATACATTGCTATACATTGCTATACACATTGCTTCCGCTTCACCAATTGTGCATCCTGAGCTCTCTCGACCATGAGCATAAATGTTAGCACACGTGGGTTTTTGGATTTCTCCTCCGCTGGAATGCGGCTACAGTGGCCAAGGATCGAGCAGTTGGAATGACCGGTTCAAAATTATCTGAAAGTTTACTATAAACGCGCGATGTGGGAGGATGACAATGGAAGAAGCGGAGTGCCACCTCTTTTGGGACACGCCACCCTTTTTCAAGCCGAAATATGAAACTCTTGAACCATTAAGTCCTCAGCAATGTATCGTTTATGCTAAAACTTCAGCATCACAGTTTTGCAGCGTCCACCACAATCAAGACTTTAGTTTGAGCTAGTCGGTAAACAGACATCGTATATGGAATACAAGGGCGCAAGAAAACGAGGACCAGAACACGCAAAAGATAGGACAAGCGCGAGGACCAGAACACGCAAAAGACAGGACGAGCGCGCGCTATTGGCGCTTGTCCTGTCTTTTGCGTGTTCTGGTCCTCGTTTCCTTGCGCCCTTGTATTCCTTTTGCCCCGGCAATCCTTCTTTAAAGCTGGAGACATAGTCGACTCCGGTAGAAACAATGTGTTTACCAGTCATCGTTGTCCGAGCCAAAGACAAGTGACGGCTTATTCCAATAATGTTAAATTAGACGAGTACATATCATTGCCCATTGTACGCTCAGAATCAATGGCAGACTGATCACTTAGGTTTAACTTGTTCGTATTAAAGTCCTCTACGACAGTTCATTTTTACAAAAAGGCCGAGCAAAACACATGTCCATAGCTGGCCCCTTTGCTTCTCTATCCCTGACCGTCATTTTCATCGGATAACAAGAGATAGGCTCACCGCGAATGGTTCACCAGTTTTGCTGTGCCGAAGCGAACCCAATCAACTTCGTATTGATTCTGACTGCATGCAGTATACAGTGGTCACCTAACGCCTGCCAGGAGGCTGTCTGAGCAAATTACAGGCTCATAATCGTGAAAGAATAGGTACGGTCTGCTTTAGAAAATTACATGCCAAATTCCTTTTTGTAAGCTAAGGAAAGATAGCTTTCTCGAAAAGCGCAAACGAAAAACAAAACGTCATGGGTCATCAGCCAAAAAGAGACAAAAACTTGTCTCGCATAGCAATCTAAGGTATAGTGCAAGAACAACAGTTGGTTTACGCTGTTTAGGCTAGCAATTAAGATTTCGTTTCGACAGCTGAAGAATTCTCAGAGCGATTTCAGAACAACATCTGCAATGGGCAGCGAGCAGTCGGATGGAAGGCCGACGCAAAACGAGCGAAAACAGAAATATCAAACGTCTTTAATATTTGAAGCCGCCACTGGTGCCATTAGTCGGACAGGAAGTAGATGCATGAATCCAGGTAAAAGCCAGAACGTACGATTTCTTCGCGTTGACCTCGCGCAGTTCGCGCAAAGTGGACAACAAAAAAAAAAAGAAAGGAACTGAAGACAGAGAGGCATCCGTCACATGTGCAAAAGAAGCAATCCATGCAGTTTTATCGCGGCACAGGCGGTAGCCATTCATTCTCGCTCGGCTGATAGATAGCGCTTGCCGACCAGAGCTTTCCGCGCGGAAGGGGACGCTCCGGAGATAGGTCGATAGCAATAATTGGGAGGCGCATAGGCCGGCAGAGGGGGAGAGAGGGGCGAGTGCAGCGCCTGCTGTCGTAGCGAGCACGGCTGCCGAGCAAGCCACGAAAGCGCAGCTGGCACGCCAGAACCAGTTCACGGACGGATAGCTCGACGTTTTATGACAACCCCCGAGACAGCGCCGCTTCCCTCTTTCCGGAGAAGGCATAAAATTTATGAAGAACCGATCTGCAACAGCCCTCAGTGAACGTGAATTCAAGCGGGCTGTTTAGCAACCCTTGGTTGAAAGCTTATTTCTCTCTTTCTCTCTTCCTTTTCTCTCATTCTTTCATTTCCTTCTTCCTTTCCTTCTTTCTTCCTTTGCTTGTAGTACGTCTTTCATTATGTTGCTCTTCGAGCTGCGCTCATCAAGCTGATATCAGGATGTCACGACTCTGGTCTTTTCCGCCCCATTGGTGTTTTTCACGCATTTTTTTCAATACTGCTGCCTTTCCTGACATGTTCAACTGAATCTGTCACTTAGTAAATGTCACTAAGCAGTAATTGAGAAGTATGGGTTTCGTTGCCAGTTCGCAGACAAATTTCTAATTCAATAATAGGTGACGGGTAATTATGCATGTTGAATGAAAAATGGAATGAAATCGTGTGTCTGCAACAGAGTGTCCTAATTTTACGCTTTCATTAATAATCCCCCGCATCAATATCTCACGACGAGCAGTTTTTCATTCGGGACATCCGATAGAAACAGTAAAATGCAATAAAAAAGTGAAAAATCAGTAACCTTTATGTGCTACGCTACAAAGCTGCTCGCAGACGCAGACAAGTCTCCCAGTCCAGCTGCTCATAGAGACTGAAATTCCCTCCGTCATTTCGAAAGGGAGTAATGAGTTCCACAAAAACGGTATTAATTCTGGCACCCTGAGGTCTCCTTATTCACCACTGACTGCACTCGCTCTGCGCGCAACTTGGCAGTGAGGTGCTGTGCGGCACAAGATAAGGCTCATATATACATGTGCACGGTGTGCGCGTAGCTCATGTACACAAGCACACTGCGAAAATATGCCTTTTTTCGTATGTTCACGTCGGGAAGCCCACAAAGATCGTGAGTACGCTGATTTGCCACTTTCTCTTGTTCGCATGCATTCTCTTCTACGCGTTGTCTTACGGTGCGATACTCGACAAATGATTGGTAAACGAGGGGAAACTAAAAGGCAAAAGTGTGGAGGTTTTTCATCCTTAGACAAGCCAATGTAGCATGCAGCAGTCGACTTGCCCCCGAGCGAGAGATTTTACAAAGAAAAGTAATGCTGACTTTTTTTTTCTGAAATATACCGTTCTCTTTCATGCTTTAAACCATATAATGAGATAGTACATATTATACAGAAGCGCCAAAACATGTGATGCTGCTCGCCAATGTCGCGAAAGAGCATAAAAAATGCGAAAACGGTGTTTTTGGGGAAAAATAATGACTTAGAGCAACATGAAAACTGCTCTACAAATTTTTTGGATCTGCGATTAAAACCCGCAATGTATATTCATTATCTCTAAAAAATTTTCAAGTGCAATAGCAAAATATTTGATTTTTTGTAATTTTTTAGTTAGACGAACTTTTGCACTCCTCTGAGAAATTCGAAGGGCTGTCACATGAGAAAAAAAAAATCTCTGCCTCTCCCGTAACCGAGAGTAGAGTAAGCATGAAATGTTTACGGGCATAACACGAAGCGTACGCGGACACGACGAGACGCAGGCCTGACAAGAATGTATATGCAGCGCGTTCGAAACTGTCTAAAGTGCGTAGAGGCGAAAGCGTTTTCCACACCACTTTGCCTATGTGACACTGGTGACGTCATCACTGGATTGCGTCACACATAATTGATGACGAAGTAATGACAAATTACTAATCAGTGACTAATTGCTGATTAATGACTAAATCCTAATTAACTGCTAATTAATTACGCTTAAGCTTCGTCTTTAGGAGTGGAACGCGACAGCGTGTTGTAGTGCTGCCAGGCAGTCCTCGGAACGCCACCACCCGTTCGGCGCGATGCCTTGCCCTTTGAACGCGACGCTTTTTGAGGGAAGGAAATTACGCAGTAATTCTCGGTCATCTCGGTGGACACCCGAACCACACCGTACAGGAAAGGAGGAACGACACCACCCGTTCGGCGCGACGCCTTGCACTTTGAACGCAACGCTTTTTGAGGAAAGGAAATGGCGCAGTAATTCTCTTTCACCTCGGTGGACACCCGACCTGGAAGGAGGAACGCTAACAATCGTTCGGCGCGAAGCTACCGGCACTTGTATGCCGGTCCTGTAGTAGGGCTTAGAGAGTCTCGTTAAATCTCGTACAGTGCCCGGATGCTCTCGTTTCAGTGCCCGGAGGAGTGAAATTCAGTGCCCGGATGAGTGCAATTCAGTGCCCGGATGTTGGCTCTCGGTCTCGGCGTGACGTCACCGCACTGCCGACAACGGGAGCTCAAAGCATTTCATGCTTAAAGACTTTTTTCGCCAAAGTTATTGAGTGCAATTATCTTAGCCGGTTCAATAAAAAGCCACAAACTTTATCGAAAAGATCGGAGGGGGTCAAGCACAAACTCTGGCACGTTTTAAATGGTATGACCCTATATCTCCCTGGAAAGGTCTTTCCCCCCCACTGGCATTAGCAGTGGGTTCAGTTTCAGTCACAAATTTGTTTTTCTTTATTTACCCAGAAAGCAGCACAATGGAGCGCTATTGCACAAGTGAGCATATAAGATTATACATATATAAAATAACATACAATGCGGTCTTCAACATTGGAATCTGCTCAAAATAAACATAAACGAAATACAAGCTGCACCTACAAAATAAGAACAAGTAATGACGCGTAGGGAACAAAAATAAAGTGTGAACAAAACGACCGCACTAAATGTTTACAGTTGGGTTGTAGACATGAATACAAATGATTATGTGTCTTCAATGGCTGTTATACAAAACCTTCGGAATCAAGGAGCGAATGGTTCCAGATAAGGCGTTCCAAGTTTCAGTGGTGCGTGGAAAAAAATTGAATTAGAACGTGTTAGTACGTGCGTACAAAGCTGTCAAGCTCGTGATGTCTTCTGGTTGATGCTTTTGAACAAAACTTCAAATTTACAATCACAGATTTCAGAACCACTTATGTCGGAGCGGTCATGACCGGGATGTAAACCAGCCAAAGAGATATTAAACCAGCCAAAGAGATATTAAGGCGCAGATTTCATCGACCGGGATGATCACGGTGACGGCAACAGTAGCGGCAATTTCGGCGGGTCGTTTGACCCCAAGATGACCCCACCAAAAAGAATGACTAGCTGGGAAGTGGTCGATGGAGCTCTTCCCACGCTCGGCTCGGTGCCAACGACCTTCCCTTCTAAGCGACCGACGATGTCGGACGACAAGGGAAGAAAGGATTCACCTCGTCTGAGAGGACCCGGAACAATTCCCAGGAAGCCAGCGCAGCTGCGGCCGTGGCGCCATCATGCCACACCTGTGTTCGAGAGACACGTGCTGTTCGCGGTAGTGTTGCACCGCAGTGCGAAAGAGCTGCAGACTTACGTTTCCTCCTCGCCAGTTCCCCCGGGTGGACTCTGCAACAGGTGTCTTCGTTTGATGTGTTGTGTTGTGCCGACCTGTGCGTCGCGTTGAATTGCCGCCTGGTAAAGGGGCAGAGCCTGAGGCTATTTGACCAGCACCCAAAGTGAGAACGAACGCTCTGGGCCTTGGGTAATAGGCTCGTCCAGTCGCCCGACGTTATGAACTCTTAACTTTTGATTCCTTGCTCTTCTTTTGTAAAATATGTAAATAAGTGTCTTCTCAAAGTGCCATTAAACCTGCTTGTTTTTCGTATCCCCAACCTTCGAAGCTTCAGTGACTGTTCCTCATCCCGGACGAGCCCCCTTGGTGATGCAATAACTGGTCACGCTACCCGACTTATGATAACTGGTGGCAGCGGTGGGATGCTGCTATCCTAGTTATAACAATTGGTGGCAGCGGTGGGATCCGAAGACCCAACAACTGTGGATCAGCGATGGGGGATCTGAAGCCACAGGCGACATCTGGATGGAAGCTACGGGACTGACGGCGTCAGCCATACTCGACAGGGTGAGTGCCCGATGTTTGCCACTCATTTCGCCAGACCGCACTAACACTGGCAAATGTTAGGTGCGGGAGTTTAGGTATCTGGGAAATGAAATTTTGACAATTTTGTCTTTTGATCGCTTCCAGCTAGAGCTTGTAATTTAGTGGGTATTAGCGGCGCAAGGTGTGATCCGCGATGGACAAGTTCAAGGTAGAGGACCTCCTTGAAATTCTGGAAGATCTGGGCATTTCAGTAGGCCCCACTAAAACAAGAGAAGCGATTTTGGACATTATGCGGGCAGAGGTGGTAACGGTCGAGGAGGCAGACGAGACATGGGAATTGATTCTGGAGCGAAGGCTCCGCGAGGAAAGGCGAAAACTTCGCGAGGAAAAAGAACAAGAAAGGCGAAAACAAGAAAGAGAATGGAAGGAGAAGTGTAGTGAGAGATGGGCTGAACTAGAGAAACTTCGCGAACAGCAGCAGCAGGAGCTCACGCGTATAGTTCAGTTACGGAATTGGGAACGAGCGAGAAATCGTTTGAGACTTTTTCAAAGAGGAGAAAATTTCAGAACTTTCCTGGCAAAAGTCGAGCGGACTTGCACTAAGGAGGAGCTGGACCAGGGTTACTGGTCAACGATGTTGGTAGCCATCCTCCCATGTGATGTAACCGAAGTGTTAGCGCGCCTGTCTGACGAAGAGTTCAACAATTATGAAACTGCGAAGAGCGCACTTTACGGTTATTTCGGCATTCGTGGAGAGGCGGACTCTACAGTCCGAAGTGATGGAAGCGGGCAGCGCTCCCATCTGTGTGACAGCGACCAGCCTAGGAACCCCGCTTGGTCAGCTGGGGACACAGCCGTTGCTCAGGGGAGTAACGAAAGGGCAGGCTCGAGCCCAGAAAGGAACGCCAGTTCGACAGCTGCAGGGGCAGCATTTGTCAATTTCGAGGCGGCGAAAAAAGGTTGTAGCAAACTCGACGAGAAAGGCAAAGCAGCTATCTCTAGCCCAGAAGCAGAGGCTGCTGTGATAAGTCAGTCAGTTATTTTTTCTCAGGAAGAGAGTAGTAAGCTCACAGGCCAGCACAATGAGGGAATCAAGGGATACATTTCTTCGATGCGGCCGGCGAGCAATAGTTGCCAATTGTTGGAGACGGTTTACAGTAATCAGAGTGACCGGGAGTTACCTGAGTGCGCCGCTGAAACTCCAGGCCAGAACGCAACGTTAACCAAAGAGTGTGGTTCAGATGGAGTTGCGGGCCAGGTAGTTAGGATCATGGGGTCGGATAGCAATCCTCGGGATAGTAGGTTGCTAGGCTCAGCGGAAAGTAACGTACAGCCGGAACAATTTGGGGCTACGACGTGCAGTGACTCGTTGAAAGCTCGAGCGGATAGCCTAAATTCAAGTGGGAAAGGCGGCTCGGTGCTGAGTCAAAAAGCAGATGTGAAGGGTGAAGGCCCCGAAAGAAAGGGAGGTGAGCAGGACAGAACAGCTAGGGCAGTTTCCGGAAACGGCGGCGCGCAAGGAGAGCCAAGCCAAGGGGTAGTCGGCAGGGAAAGGACAAAGGCCGGGCCCAAAACACCGTAAGGGTGAAGGCCGGTCAACAATGTAACCGTCCCAGACTGCCACCGCGGCACTCCAGATGCGATAGGCACCGCACGAAGGCCAAACTGACTAGACGGGTTCAAAGAAAACGAAAGCCACCTGCCCCATTGTGGCGACACTGCGGAAGTTTTTGCACGAGGAGTGAAACTCGCAGTGGGCCACATAGAAGCGCGCACTGCCACCGCGTGAAGGAATGCAGCAGTACGCGCGCTTGGAAAAAAACGGGAAACGAGGGCACTCATGAACTGAGAAAGGAAGGCACGCAGGCATTTTTTTCACATTCGATCGTAACCCCCTTCGCACTCAACTTTTCAAGTGCCGCTGAGGTGTTGGAGATGCGCGGCCGAGGACAGAACAAATCATTGTCACGTGGCGTCTGGAGCTCGCAGGGGTCAACGCTCGCTTAAGACCTTCGGGTTTTGTCGTGTCCCGGCTGCTAAAGCTTCTGTCCGTCTGCGACCGTGCAGGGCGCGGCTGAAGAAAGGAAACCAGTACCTTCCTTGAGTCACAACACGGCTTTTCAAAGAGATTTCGACTTGTATTCATACACCTGTACAATGTTAGTTTGATGTTTATACCTGAGTAGGTTTTGTACGTTTCTTGATTTTCACTCAGTGATGTAGCTTTTCATGATATTTCTGTTTGTAAAGTAGCTAAGTGCTGCGTTGCGCTGAGTAAGGGAAACGAGCTCTGACGAGCGCAAGTGCAGCCAAGTAACTCGTGGGCCAATGTGGCGTAGTCCCTCGCGTGGGCGCTACGAGATTACTTCGAGCTATAAATTTTGTCAGCTTGTTATGTGGCTCTGCTAGTAAGGTTACGTGCAGTAGTTAAGTCTTGCAGTATGTTTTAAGTTGTATTAAGTTTTGATTGGTGCTAAGTATGCAAAGTTATGCGATGCAAGTTTTGCACATTTACGGCAGGTGTCGTAGTATTTGCCGTCATGAAAGACGGAAAGGAGGACAGCAATTGTGCTGGTTGCAAAGTGAGAATAAGTTGGGGCAAAATTAGGTCTCTGTCTGACCTCTCGGTGGATTCCTCCCTGCCCGGGTGACGTCCGAGATTGTTTCACCTCACCAACCGATTCCAAACCGATTTATAATTTTCTGCTGTCATGACCGGGATGTAAACCAGCCAAGAGATATTAAGGCGCAGATTTCATCGACCGGGATGATCACGGTGGCGGCAACAGTAGCCGCAATTTCGACGGGTCGTTTGACCCCAAGATGACCCCACCAAAAAAATGACTAGCTGGGAAGTGGTCGATGGAGCTCTTCCCACGCTCGGCTCGGTGCCAACGACCTTCCCTTCTAAGCGACCGACGATGGACGGACGACAAGGGAAGAAAGGATTCACCTCGTCTGAGAGGACCCGGAACGATTCCGAGGAAGCCAGCGCAGCTGCGGCCGCGGCGCCATCATGCCACACCTGTGTTCGAGAGACACGTGCTGTTCGCGGTAGTGTTGCACCGCAGTGCGAAAGAGCTGCAGACTTACGTTTCCTCCTCGCCAGTTCCCCCGGGTGGACTCTGCAACAGGTGTCTTCGTTTGATGTGTTGTGTTGTGCCGACCTGTGCGTCGCGTTGAATTGCCGCCTGGTAAAGGGGCGGAGCCTTAGGCTATTTTACCAGCACCCAAAGTGAGAACGAACGCTCTGGGCTTTGGGTAATAGGCTCATCCAGTCGCTCGACGTTATGAACTCTTAACTTTATTCCTTGCTCTTCTTTTGTAAAATATGTAAATAAGTGTCTCAAAGTGCCATTAAAACTGCTTGTTTTTCGTATCCCCAACCTTCGAAGCTTCAGAGACTGTTCCTCATCCCGGACGAGCCCCCTTGGTGATGCAATAACTGGTCACGCTACCCGACTTATTATAACTGGTGGCAGCGGTGGGATGCTGCTATCCGAGTTATAACAGCGCGTATATATAAATGCGTTGTCGCACCCCGCAAGACCGCCGCAAGACTGCCACGTCTCAGGTATGCCTCACAACACCATAGCAAACACTGCAAAGATTGAAAAGATGCTGCTTGACGTACCACGATTTTAAGGTGAAAAGCGCAATTCCTCGGCGCTTACAACAACCAAGAGAGGACCAATCAGAATCAAGCAAGATTTAGCAACACCGATAACGACTATCTATGAGCTCTTCGCGCAAAGGCTTCCGTGCCTTGCGTGCAATTTATACGGACAGGCGCTAAAAGTAAACGCACTGCATAGCAATGCTTCCACTTAAAAAAAAAATTGTAGTTCGCTTAACTACCATTACCCGATGACATTGCGATAGCACTGACTCGTTTCAACTGAATTTCACTGCTTCTAATCTCCCGCCGTTTCGTGTGGTTTACTGCATGCTCGTCTGACGGCGCTTCCATGCACGTGGATGGAAGATGATGAAGACAGCGACTTCCAAACTGCACCGTGACAGACTGGCAGTTTAACGCAGTGAACGCAGGTTGTCAACGAAGATGACGACTGCGACGTTCCAAGCACAGCCGGAGGTGGTGGTGGTGGAAAACATTTATGTACAGATACACTTCAGGAGGTTATGCATGAGCTCCCAGAGGGGCCAGCCCTTACAAGTACTAGGCGGAGGTCCCTAGCTCGGGACAGCAGGAGAGACTGGCAGTTTTAACATGTGGAATGTTAAGCTGCGGCGATGGCGTAGTGAGTGGTCTGAAGCACCGGCCAGCGGAACCGTTCTGTTGGCGCCGCCGCGTGTTCGACTTCCGCTCCCCCGGCTATGAAGTTTTCTGTTTCTTTCGTTTCTTCCCCAAGTGTAAAACCAGTCACCGGACGCCGAAGGTTGTCAGCTGCAGTGAGGCTCTTTTGCTATCGGACAACACAGCAAAGTCAGGTCACCTTCCGTAAACATTACAGGTTAACTCCGTACGCTCGCAGATTCACTTGGAACGGTAGTGGCAGCAAGCTAAAGGCTTAAGTGGGGAACGTGTAAATGAAACGACAGCGCTGTCGGGAACTTTCACCGCGCTATGCAATTATACAATTAAATACTTCGTGCTCAGTATAAGTATTGATGCAAGCATGTACCCACCTCAACGGCTCTATGGCTATATGTTCGGCTGATGAGCCTAGGTCCACGGGATCGATCTCGGCTGCGATGGCCGCACTTCGATGGAGACGAAATGAAAAAGCGCCCGCGTAGAAAAACTTTGGTGCTCATTAAAGGGGCAGCGCAAAACTTTTGTTGTCCATCGTTCGGTCGTGCTGCCGTGGACGTCTTATCAAAATGATTGCTCCTTCACACGCAGCTGCGAACGCAGAATCAAGCTCAAATGTTTGCTTGCTCTTTCGTTCGACCTTTTAAACCTCTAGCCCTGTTGGCTAAACAAGTCGAAGTGTATAAGTTGCGCAGGCTATTCGTCAGGTGCCTTCGTACGAACGACAAGTAGTAACTATAGAGAAAAAAAGTCTAAAATATCAAGCAGATGAAGTGCGGCTGCGCAACGGCAGCGACCATGCCGGTCGCATGCGCAATGGCTGGAAGTATACGTTCCTCGCGAGGTAAATAAAGAAAAAGAACTCACAGCGTCATGAAATTCGGCGATAGCTAGCGAAAACATTTCCACTTTTTTTCAATCTCTGCCCCTTTGACATCTCTGCCACATGATGGTACTGCAACTGACAAAGCAGCCTAAAGAAGCACTACACAAGTCATGAGCAGGTAAGCCCTATTTAACATAAAGCTGCAGAAGACAAGACATCTGCAAAGCTATTGTATCCAAAACATATGCTTGGTCGTGGTGCATTAGGCAATCGGGTGCTGTAAACAGGTAACATTCAATTGATGAGATACTGAAGCTAAAGTGATCTATGCTAAGCACTGCTGGGTAAACTTTTCATTCATGGTAGTGTTAACTTAGTGTTCGAGTTGTGGCCAGACATTTGAGAGTCTTTGGGCTGGTAGAATGACTTCATATTTATTGCTCCATTCGAATAATATTGTAGCGTTCTGCCGAGGCAGCCAAAGTGAAGAAAGTTTAAACTTAATAGCTTCTGGCTGATTCAGGCGGATGTACAGATATACACTCGTACAGCAGTCACACAGCTCCTAACACACCTGCGTGTGCACATTTCTCTGCCTGTGTTACGCGTTTACCAGATCACGCACCTTTGTACATTTTTGGCATAGAACAGCTCACAAGGAGATAACTAAGATATGATTTACCTGTACATATGGATGAGTATCTCCTCAGGGGCACAACACTTCTTGCTTTGCCACTGAAAGCAAAGTTCTGAGCAGATAAAATAGGCTTGGTGCTCATTTTTAGTCTGCGCTATTCACAGTGGAAGAAATACATCTCCTTTCGCTCCACTTTATGCCATTGTAGTGAGGATGCATCAAACTAGAGACTGGCCATGAGCAACGTTTACAGATACTTGTTGGCCATGAGGTGATTGCAGTATTTACTTAAGTCGGAATATTTCACTGGGTGGTTTTGACCCCTTTTTACCTACTTACTAAGGTATCCAGTCTTTCACACATGAACTGGAAACTGCTGCTGCACGAGCACTGCTTTTTGCTGTCCTGCTAAAATATACAATTATGATGATAGGGGGTGCCATTATGCTATTTTAATCTATGACCTCTTTTTGCATGAAAATCAATGCACACATTTTTCAGGCGTGCCAAGGAAATAAAGTTAAAAGATAAATTCTCATGGCGCAGTTATGATGATTAACACAAACATGTATTCCCATCACTTCGTGAAACAACCATGACCCTTGCAAAAGCATCTTGAGATGTAAAGACTTGAACCTTGTAACTAGACATAGTGCTCTCCAGGCAACCTCCTATCACACACTTGCAAAGCCAACATTTATCTTATCTCAGTGATAAAAAATTGAAATGACCTTTGGCCTTGTGGTATCTGGACAAATAGCTAACCCACTGGCCATCCCCTGCGGATCTGTTACTGGGTTCCTCCAGCAACAGTTGCCATTTCATCCAAACCAGTGGAACCGTGAAGTTAGCCACCGATAATACCAACAGAAAACCATGCACTATTTGTATGAACATTTTGTGCCATGGCTGAAGCAAAAAAGTTCATTTGAGCGCATTTTTGTAAAAACTTCATATATAAACATCAAAGCAACGGCACACGGCCAAAGAACAGAAGCAGGAAGAGAAGGACAAACACAGCGCTGTGTTCGTCCTTCTTCTCTTCCTGCTTCTGTTCTTTGGCCGTGTGCCGTTGCGCTGAAAAACTATGAGTGTAAATCGAGAATACCAACTAGCCCAAGAACTAACTCTACCGAAACATCAAAGCTTGCACTGTTTGCACAGGGTAGCAACTGACGCATGGGCTGGATCCGCAGCCGTCCTTCTTGCCCCGCGGCCATTGCCCCATACTTGTCCCCATCTGGCCATATTCGCTAATAAATGGGGCAGCACTTCCCTCACCACTTGGCACGACACTCTATTTGCACTGCAGTGAACTGTGTCCTGGTTCATGTTGATTTAGTAAGAGCTAACCATGCTTTCATTGTGCACAACAGTTCCAATTCACATGAGATATGTGACCTAAACCTCTAGTTTAGTCTTGTTGCATGATACCTGTTGGAACATAGGATTGATTTACTCGTGCCTTGCACTCGAAGGACGTTCGATTATGCAACATCCAACACTTGTAAATCTTCAAAGGAGCACCGTGACACCACAGCGCTTACCCAAGAAGCGTAAGTGAGCACGATAAAGAACTCAGCATTGTGGTGAACGGCATCAGCAGTCATGTAGCCGAGGGCAGCACCAACACTGCAAAGTGAAAGGGACGCAGTGACGTCATAACAGGTATCACAAAGTCCTAGAGAGCATGCATCGGAGGTCATGTCGTCCAGGTAAGCACCAACACTGGGAAACGTGAACGGGCAGCAGTGACGTCATCACAGTTATCAAAGAGTTCTAGGGAGCGTGCAACAGCCGTCATGTCGTTAAGGTGTTCACTTACACCGAGCACAGTGAAACGGAGGCTAGCAGTGAGAAATATCACAGTTATCACAGCATTCTGGGGAACGCGCGCTCAGCCTTTTCGTCGTTTGAGCACTGACATTGAGCATATTGGCGTCATCACAGTTATCATTGGGATTCGATCCCCGCGGTTCGATGCCCAGTACCGCAAGGTACCCACCGGTGATACAGTGGATATAAGCTTTCCTGTGACCTGATGGTCGGCTCCTTAGGGGTGAAATGCTTGAGAAGTGGATCTAAGACATCTCATCCCGAGTAAACGCAGCAATCTTGAGTCATGGTGCTCTTTCGTATACGTTTCCGGACTGCCATAAAAATTCATCATTATCAAGAACATATCACGCTAATAAAGGCTTACCCGTAGATAACTTCACTCAGTACAACAGGTGATGTGCTGAAACTTGTTCATTAAGAACACTATTCTTTAGGAGCCGTTTAGATAGGTACTCAATCACAATTTAGTAAGACAGAAGAGTCCCTATAAGCTCGTGAGTTTGTGGAATTCACTCCAGAGGTTCAATACCAAACAGTTCAGACTCTGAGGTGCTGTCATAACTTCCCAGGCTGTTGATAATTGACCGGAGCTTGTCACCAAATCCAAGCATCTTTCTGAGGTGGGCTGCGACACCTTTGACATGCTGCACAGCGTTGACCCAGTTCTCTGGCATGACTTTATCCACTTAGCAAGCAGAAACGTTCGCAAATCGTTCGTCTTGAAAGAGGTGTTCCGCGTTGCCACTCCAGTTTTGATCCGTGCCCAAATCAGTTCTATAGGGTTAACTCACATTAGTATGGGAGAAGCCTGAGTACAACACACCCAGAATTTTCAGAGGCCACATCGCAACGGTACTTATAAAAGTCAGTCTTGACGGTGGCTACAATGTCAAGCAGCTGCTTTTTGGTCATGTGTGATGTGGTCATGACGCTGTCCATTCCTGGATATCTGCTTTCCGACGTTCTCCGCACGCATCGAAAAAAAAAGGGCGTATTGTCCGTAACAACGACGCTTCGCGGTGGAAGCCAATAAAGAACCGAGCTAAACCAAGTTTCACAATAGTCGCCATCCATTTCTTTATTGTAGTTGCCTTTTTTTTTTGCCCAGGATCCCATCCAGGTAACCTTCGACAAAGCCCTCCTCACTGTCAATGTGAGTCACAATGAGTCGCTGCCCTTTTCCTGACGGCTGTTTGAGCCCCGTCGTCAAACCGCGTAAGTACGCTTCGCGTGCCGACATGACCGCATTATTGGTCCACACGTTGAACACTGCGTGGCCAGAGGTAACCCACGTCTCGTCCACGTAGAATATTCTGCAGCTTTCTTCCATGTACCGGGGGATATCACTAAGGTACTCAAACTCCCACCGCAGCAAGTTGTCGCGTACAACCAGCAAATAGTTGCGTCCCCGTTTTTCGCTCTTGAAGCGAGATCCAATAATAGGTGGCGGATGGTCCGCGGCTGAAGGGTCGGCATATCTGGAAAGTTCATCGATAAGAATTCAGCAGCAATCTTGTGCATTGTCGGAACCTCACTGCGCCGGAAAAAGTTGTGCACGCAGTTCCTCAGTGCGGTCAGTGTGAAGCTGTCGTAGGTATCAACGCGCCTTCCCTTCTAAGCCGCTTCCATGAAGGCGTACGTAGTTCTCCGTCCTTGTTCTTGGCCGCACTCCGGACATCAAAACTATATGCTAGCTGAAACTGGTAAGATTGCTGACCATCTGACAGATCTGAGTGATGGTTTTGTTGTGCTGCTCTTTAACTGTCAAGTATGCATTCAGCACGACTTGCTGAGCACCATTGCGCATAATATTCCTTCTGCTGTTCTTTTTGTTGGAGCTGGTCGGTGTTATCGCGTTAGTCTCCAAGGCCTGAGGCACACATGATGACGGCGCAGTCGATGAAGGCGAACTCGACGAAGTAGCTCGAGGGCAAGGAGATGCATAATCGGGATCAGATTAAAACGCATCCGCAGGAAAGGCATCCATGATGGAAAATGAAGTATGACTATGCGCTGAATAGTTTTGTACCATGAAAAGTATTAATAAGTATTAAATATAAAGTTTTATTGAAAATATTTAATATATTTGTAATGATGTAGATTCAATATAAAGTTTATTGCAAATATTTACAATATTTGTAATGTATTACGAAAATAAGATACATTGCGGTTTTCTCTCCTCATGAAAATAGGGTGCGCACCGAATTTTTGCGTTGCAAACGTTGCTTTTTTTTAGCTCAGTTACGATGCGAGCTTTTAATGTTACGTTCTAACAAGTCACAGCTTCGAAATGTATGCGTGTGAAGTTAGCTTTTTGTAATTACCTTTTTATTTGTATAACCGGAGATCTTGAACGACGGACTATTTGCAGCTTCACGGCGGAACAGTGGCTGACGGTAATTAGGCTGTGGGCGGGGTTTCACTGCATTCTTAAGTTGTGTCCGACTATAGTTGCCAAGAGAGGAGAAAGAAAGGCTAGAAGAGAGCGAAGGGTAACTTTCAATTCCCTATAAGTTCTTGTTGGAGGAGATTCCCGAAGCGGTGCACTTCAACATCGAATGCATATCGCATGTTTTGAAAAGTGTTTCAGGGCCCCTTTAAAGGACCCCTGACCACCATCCGGCCGAAAATCTTACTCGAAGCGTAGTCAGACATCGTCTCTGGAACGCGCTGCCACATTCTTTTTTTTTTTTCAAAAGTCTTATTAAATAAACAGCAGGGTTCCAGACGCCACCGCCAATCCATTTTGCAAAGCTTCTCTCTTCCGTGCCCTCTCCCAGTCGGTTCCACTCACCTGTTCGAGCGGCAAGCTCTTCACAAACTTCCTTTTCTCCTCCGCTTTTAGGGGGAGGCGCGGCGTACGTCAGATTTCTACGTCAGGGCCTCAACTCGCCAGGTATTTTTCTCTTGCTTTATGATTCCCTGAGTATTTACAACGGCATTTCCATCCGCTTTCTGTCGTCTCGAGACAGCGCCTCATGACACGTTGCAGTATGCATGAAAAACAATTGTCAGTAGTAGAGGGCGGCAGCACGGAGAACAGTGAGCAGCTTCTTGACGAGACGCTGTGCCAACGTGCACGGTAAAATATTACAAGGACGATTAGGCTTAAGTTCACGGGAGTTTAACTTCCTAAAGCGACTCAGGCTATGAGGGATGCCGTATTGAAGGTTCCGCAAATTTCGGCCACCTGAGGCTCTTTAACATGCACTGACATCGCACAGTACACGGGCCTCTAGAATTTCGCCTCCATCGAAATTCGACAGCCGCAGCCGGGACCGAACCCGCATCTTTCGGGTCAGCAGCCGAGCTCCATAACCACTAAGCCACCGCGGCAGCAGGAGGACGCTTAAGCCTCACCTTAGGAGTAGACGTGATAGCGCTTTTTCCTTCTTTTTATTTTTTAATTACTATAACATCACTACAAATCCCCAAAACACTACAATGTCATACACATCACCACGTATTCACGGTGCCCCTCTAACACGCTTGAACCAACGACCCTTTACGGCAGAGTGGTTCCAAGTATTATGCCACAAAGGGTCGTTGCATAAAGGACTTACACAAGTGTTATAAACAGTAGAATCGTCAGTGGTCTCCGCATTGTGGGTCACGAACTGAAGGTATTAGCTTATGCGGATGACCTCGCGTTTTTCTGCGCTGATAAGCCAAGCATCGATGAGGTTATTCGTTTACAGGAAGACTTGGATTTAGTGTCAGGAGCTCAGACTATCATTCTAAGAGTTGCGGCCCCTGGTTTGGAATGTGGGGATCGACACCTGCTGAATATGCTGGTATGCAATGGACAAGTAGGCCACCCAAGTACCTTGGCGTTTCTTTCAGTGCTATGCTCAGACTTTTGTCCCCCATGGTTTCTCGATTTTTGGCAGGGCGACCAAAGGTAATCTGTTCCTTGCCACTAAAATTTATTATGTACTCCAAATTATTAATTGCACAAAAATCTACCTATATCAAGTGTTTTGCAAAGTTTTCGCCACTTCTGTGTGGTATTCGTCTCTTGAATCTGTAAGGTGTGATATTCTTTTCTGGCCTGTAAGCGCTGGCGGCCTTGGTATAGTCCGGCAGACAGTTTCTCGTTTCATAATTTCCTGTGACACTATACGCCCAATAGTGCCAAAAGTCCTCAATAGTCCCAATAATTTCAGGAACAAATTGTCAGCCACGGCGGACCTGAGATATTTAAAAAAAAAATAATATAATTATTATACAATTAACTAAAATTACTTATTATTTTTAATTAACACAGTCTTGTCGTTAGTGCTAATGGGGAGTTTAAAGCCGTGGTAAAACGATGTCTTATCAGTTTTTGGAAAGAAGAAAATTCATGATCTAAAGCTCTGCAGCACAAGGAAAGCCGGAGCTTTTTTCAGCCCAAAACCGAAACTGTGTGCGTCAAGCGCGCAGGAAGCTCGGTGCAAACTGAACGTGCGCTGACGACGTGTTTCACTGCCTGCTGAACCAAATTCGAACTTCCTGCCTTCCTGTACCACGCCATGCACATTATGGCAATTGCTTTAGTTCGCCTCCTAGTTCTTTCCGTACTCGTTCTTTCGCTTACCTTTCTATGATGAATGCGTAGGTCAAAGAAAGAGCCAATACTTGCCAAGTTTTCCAATTTAATGGCTACATGCGCAAATTTTATGGCTAATTTACGATTACCGTAATGGCGCATAATTTTACGGTTTATCTTCCGCATCCTTCTCAACAGAACTTTAATTTATAAGGCATGCAAGTATTACACGTACGGTAGCCGATTGTATGGCGGTCACCTTTTGTTAGAGCACATATTTTCTCAAAGTTAGTAAGAGATCCGGCCGAACCAATCAAGCTGGGACGAATAACGAACAGTGATATGTGGTCGCGAGTCTTCGACATTATGACGGTACTTTTAAGGACAAGAAGGCTTCAAAGTTACACACGGAATTCTAGAGCTAAATCTTAGCAGAACCGAGTCCGAAAGGTCCCAGCAGAACGAGAAAGGGCCGCACCCAATTCTGCTTTTCTGTCAAAAAAGCCAATAGGGTAAGATCCGAACTGCAAGGTGCAATCGACACGAGATGTGCCATGAGCATTCATTCAGTCAGAACTTTCAGTAAGGCAAAAGCAGCAGCATTATCATTCCTGGCCCGGCTCTTCGACTTCTAAAAAATTAGTGCTGGTAAGGTGTATTATGAATATTGATGGTAAAAAAAATATGGAATGAAGAAAGAACTTCCTGTGCCCTTTCCGCATTTTTGTATTTTTGTCTGTAAATTTAGGCCTCCTATATATATGCTGTGCATGACTGTGGACACATAAAACACGAATGTCTCTATTGAAAGGGAACAGAATCTGGCTCATGGAGGCCGAAGTATGGCGCGGTTCATAACGGCATAGGGGCATGCTAACTTCGGAACAGACAACACAAAGAATACACCAGGAGACACAGCCACCGACACGCGGGCACTGTTGCTTACTAACGGTGGCTAGCGCTACTCAGAGCTGAAATGCACCGCGCTGTGACTGAACCTCCCTTAACCACAATTTCTTTATCTGTCTGTTCGCGTTTGCTTTGTCAGATTCGCACTTCATTTCTCCGCGACCGTGCATTGCAAATACATGTCAGAGCGACATTTGGTTAGCATTCAGAGGAAAGATGCGGCATCTTTCGCTACAAGCAAGAGACGGAGATTGCTAGGCAAAATACAGAAATACCAAACAGTATTTAATCTAATATCGCTCTGACGCTTTTTATGCTCGCAAAATGTAAAAGGCCTCAACACTGCTTAAGTTTAATCTGCTGCCGGTAATGAAAGTTTCAATTTAAGTTTTAAAAAAACGTGTGTATATATATATATATATATATATATATATATATATATATATATATATATATATATATATATATATATATATATATATATATATATACTGCGAAATTGAGAAACGCTTCGTTTATTGGGAGTCGACGTTTCGGACAGAGCCTGTCCTTTTTCAAGTCTTGAAAAAGGACAGGCTCTGTCCGAAACATCGACTCCCAATAAACGAAGCGTTTCTCAATTTCGCATCTTATTTTAAACTAGCAACCAAGTACGTTTACCTTATTGTGCTATATATATATATATATATATATATATATATATATAGCAGAAGATTTGACAGCCGTCGCCGTAGCTCAGCGGTAGAGCACCGGACGCGTAATTCAGAGGTCGTGGGTTCGGATCCCACCGGCGGCATGTGGTTGTTTTTTCTTCTGCTTTTCTAATCAGTTAGCTTTAAGCGATAGCGTATTCAGCAATATTCTAAATCGAACAGCCCAAAATAAATAAATAATTTTAAAAAAATCCCGTTTCCCTTGGTTTCTGTGGCTGTTGGCTTCTCTCATATATATATATATATATATATATATATATATATATATATATATTCGTAATAAGCAAAGCCGAAGTTTAACGGGAATAGATGAACAGAAAAAAAAATGCAGATATACACACGAAACGCCGGGTGCCGCTGCCGGGGAAATACGTACGCACCGACTGCCCACATAAGCCCCTGTTTTATATGGAGGTTTCCTACTTCTCCGTCTGGTCCTTCTCCCTCTCGTTCATCTTCCAAAACCCATATGGATAGTGTGGGTAACCTTCCCCACCTGCCTACGCGGGGCCAGTAGGCATTGTGCGCTGTGCGAGACCGTGCATACAGTATTTGAAGAGAGTGGTAGCTGCTTTGTTATCCAAGAGAGCAAAGGATACGAATCGGACGTTCAAGCCATACAATGCATTTCCGCACAAGGGCGTCCGCAGAACTTTTTCCAGGGGGGTGCACCCGATGGCCGGTTATGGGGGAGGCGGCAGCTGTGTAGTTGTTTTCTACTAGTGCATAAATAATATCCGTAATTCCAAGGGGGGGCAACCGCCCCCCCTTGCCCCCCCTTCCGGACGCCCATGTTTCCGCATTTAGTAAAAAGTAGCTTCATAAGTATATGGAATAGCACTGTGACACTATGCCTAAAATAGAAACTCATTATGAGCTTATCTAACTTAAGCCACACTGACGTGATGCCTTCATAGACAAGTTACCCATTCGCCGTTCTCATTTAACTATGTGTGTGTGTGTAACCATTATATTCTTGCACCCCCTTTCTAGACACTCACAAACCGCACAGGCGCCAGTACTATGCGCTACACTGTTGATCACAGCGACCAGAAGTTTCTGCCAAGAAATTCCGCGTTATCAATATCATGTGGGGCGTCTACTAGTCCTTACAATCGTACAAGTGCGGTCAAGACGATATCGGGGACAAATTACTGATGCTTATTGAGCTACGGAGGAATCGCTATAGAGATAAAAAAAAAATAGAGGGAATAAGAAATAAGATAAAGAAGAGAAAGCTTTCCAGACACGGCGCGAGACGCACCGTAGTCACCGAAGGTGGAGGAAAAGGGAGCAAATAAGACGTGGAAAGCTCGCAGGCCGGGCGCTGAGGCTCAGACACGAATACGTCCGCCCTGCGCACTCGCAGGAGCAGCGATTACCAGCGTTCTTCTTACGCGCAGCTAGCTTACGTCTGCGTCTCGCGTTTCGAGAAGGTATGGTGATTAATGTTTCGTAATGGCGAAACATCCGTTCGACTCGAGTGCTTGTCGAGGGCGGAAATCTGTGTAATTACGCCCCCTGGCGCGCCCCTCTCTGCTTTCTCCCGGTCACTGCCGAGTGGCTCCGCAACTGAGCGCGTGCGCGGGCCGGCTGGGGACGTGGAGGATGTTATATTTATAGCGTAATTAAACGGACATGGATTCGTACTAATTTTTTAAGTCTCGGTGCAGCGGTGTGCGTGCGATGTTTATAGCAGTTCGTCTCTCACTTAGATGTTGGCCACTGTAAGAGAAAGAAAAATGCGCGAGCACTCCCGTGTCTGGCAGTTGCCTACACCCGGGAGACAAACAAGCAAAAGCAAGCCTCACGTACAGTAGTAGACTTCTGCACCTCAGACAGGAGCAGGGGTACGCGGAAGGCGCACGAAACGAGCGAAAACACATCTGCGTGCAGAGTGGCACCGCACCGCTAAAAGGGTGCAGTCGTCAGCAGTCTGTTTGCACAGTGCACCTGGGGCGCAATAAATAACTGCAAGCGAAATTCGCCCATAGGAGCATCGAACATTTTGAATAATCGCTAATACAATTCTTTATTTGAGGACGGGAGGGGGCTCGCGTAACAACGCTATTACGTCGAGCGATGAGGCGTGTATCACTAATTGGCCTTTCGTGAAGTCGGAGGGATTTCGTACGGGCCACGTGGCGTCTTGTTGCAGAGCCTATAGAGCGAAGATACGTCATGCGCGTAAACAGCTCCAACCCTTTTATACCGTGGCGAATGCGTTACACCATAAGATGAAGTTTTGTGCCTCCGTTGTTTTTCTTTTCTGCTGAGTAGCGGTCAAATGGCAATAGCGCATCCTGTTCGCGTTTTCCTAAAAAAAGAAGAAAAGGAAAGTCAGAAGGCGGTGGGTTAAACAAAATTGCCCCTTCCGGGATGAAATATCGTTCTGTTCTGGCTCACTTGTTTTTTCGTTGCTTTGGAGCTTCGGCAATAAATCGAGTGCCGTCGTAAAGCCGTTCTCGCTTAGGTCGCCTATTTCGCTCGTCAAATCGTAGGAGGTAGTAGAGTGATCGGAAAAATATCCTCATAATATTTAATGCAACCCAGCTTGCTTTCGTGGCATCTCGCGAAAGTTACCACGCGAAGAACGACACATACTCCAAGATCGCTTTCACAACTGAAGGCGACATTAAGCTTCTCACTAGGGGTGTGCGAATATTCGAAATTTTCGAATATATTTCGAATATTATAATTTTAGTATTCGAATTCGATTCGAGATCCAAGTATTCGTGTTGTTTCGAATATTCCACCCGACGCGAATATTCGTATCTAGCCGAATATTCATTGTGAGCACCGGCGTTCATTTCGATCCGCAAGCCCTATCGACAGATACATAACAACATGGCGGCGCCTACACGGAAGGAAAATACTTTCTTCCTCCAAGGGCCATGCCGTAGCTGACTGCGCTGGTGAGCTTTTTGGTGCTATACCTGCGAAGCTGGTATAGTCAGAGGTGTGCACGAAGTACCTCGCAATACGTGCCAGGTCAGTGCCAAGTGAGAGGGCATTTTCTGTGGCTGGAGGAGTCGTTTCAGTTAGAAGGGAACTACTTCTGCCTGAGCATGTGGTGCAGCTGATTTTCCTTCACGACAACCTTTTACGTCATCCCAGCAACGCGCTTTTGTGCTGATGGCAAGTTAGCTTTAATCAATGCTGTGTACTAGCCATCTTCTATGATATTTCCACTCTTCTAAGAATAATGTTCGAGACTTTGATACTTTTTGTGCAGCCACACATATTTTGTGTTCATTTATTCATAGATAGTTGAACTGTGATGTTCTTGGGTGCCCAAATAAATGTTTTGTAGTGATTAAATGCGTCTGTCCTTGATTATTCGATATTCGATTCGATATTCGGAGCTAAGTATTCGTATTCGATTCGTATTCGAAAAATTTGATATTCGCACACCCCTACTTCTCACAGTACTTCTCTTAAAAAAAAAAACAAAAAAAAAACAATGCGTGTGCTAGCGCACTCTCTGCGGCTCCGTGAGGTGGCGCTACAATGCTTGAGTGCTAGCTTCCTCCTATTCCGGTTCTTGTTCGGGGTATTTTCATCCGCAGTCGTCAAAGGATTAAAAGTTTCACTGCCACTGGGACAGGTTTTTAACGTCTCCGCAGTCACAATAGCGCAGCTAGTTGCAGAATATGTTTACATGTAATAGTTAAGGTAATCTGCTACGTTCCTTCAACGGCGCACCCTGCTTATGCTTATGAGAACAAAAGTAACTGCGCAAAAGGACGGGACAAGAGAAAGAGAACCACACGGGACAAACGCAGACTGACAACTGATTTATTCCACCTACACCTCTTTCCTTCAGCAGCAAAGCGCATGCGCACCAACCACAAAAACAAAAAACAGAAGCGACACTCATCTCGTGGAATCAAGGAACTCGAACTCCTTGCGGTACAGGTGTACTGAAGCATCGCTAATGCACTCATCAGGCCCTAACCTCGCGATTTCCAAGGCCTCGATAATTTCTCGTTCTGCTTATGCTTGCACGTTCA
Source organism: Amblyomma mixtum (assembly GCF_055824585.1). Lineage (NCBI taxonomy): Eukaryota > Metazoa > Arthropoda > Arachnida > Ixodida > Ixodidae > Amblyomma > Amblyomma mixtum. Next base: position 84,652,552 of record NC_143014.1, read on the forward strand.
GCGAGCTGCTGGAAAAAAAAGTTCCTTGAAGGTGTATCAAGCTTCATCCAAATTTGAAGACATAGCAGAAAAAACAGGGTCCGAAATGCTATACAAGTTTCCGTGGCTGAAAAAAAAATTACCCCTGAATTCAGCTGAATTGAAGTCATTTATTAAGGTTTTTTTTTTCCGAAGAAAAAGAATGGCTTGCACCTGGCTTTAATGCGCCAGCAAGGCATCATTGACTGCTAACAAGTACTCGTGCACAAAGCCTAATTATCTGCTACTTTTTCACGAATCTTCATTTTTCTAGTTTCTGCATAGTGGTACGGCCAATAATTTCATCTACTTCAAGTCCAGCTTTCTAGAACATCATTTGTATTTGTGAAGCAGCTGTGGAATATTGTGAGAAACTGTTATGAGCATATTAATGCGGTTGGTCTAACCTTCCAAAGCGTGGCAATACCTTGCTTTTATAGTTTTTCTGCATTCGCATCGGCTGGTTGCCATTGCCTTAGAAAAACAATGAGGTGGGTTTTTGGCAGTAATTGCGAGGAAACTGGGGAGCACTGCGCGACACTTATGATCATATAAATTAGAATGGTCTAATCTTCCTATGCGTAGATAAATATTGCTTTTAAATTTTGTCCTGCGCTGGGGCTCAGCAGTTAAGGATGCCATAAAAGACCAATGGAGTGAAACTTTGACAATAAGAAGCAGGAAATTGCAATATTAGTACTGAAGGGCATCGGCGGATATATTGATTGTTATGACGCAATCTTACGATATTCGAAAAAACTGCCGTCATAAATAATTTTCCGTTGGAAAAGTTCGCTTGTCCAGAATTTCTGGGTTTGTGAAAAGGACACCGGGAAAAAAATTATGCGCAAATATAGTTGGGAAAAGGAGCAGGCTCATTTTGGAAAAATAAACTGGCAACAGGCAGTAGGAGCGCAAAGAGCAATCGGTGTATTTATTTATTTATTTATTTATTTATTTATTTATTTATTTATCCAGTCATTGGTTCATTGAATTATTCATTCTGGGAGCCCATTAAGGGCGTAACACGAGGGGTGGTGGCGGAAGAAATCGGTAATATGCTTTGATATAAGATTGGTAATACCATACAGGTGGTACTGCCAGAAAAAAAGAAAATAAATATCAACATATTTAAGGGACACTGAGGACAAGTTGAAGTTGGCCTGTACCGATAGATTACGGCGTTGTAATGACAAAAACGCTACTTTTACCGAAAACAGAGCTTGTATAGGTTGGAAAAGACCAAGAAATGAAATGCATGTATCGCTATCACCAGCCGTTTCCGCAAGCAGGCTGCGGTGCGGCAAGGCAGTTTTTCCAATCGTTAATCACGGAACGCCTTTCGGCTTTGACGTCAAGAGTTTGAATCGAGTGGCGCAGAAAAAAAAAATCCGTTCATATCCGGGGCCCCTTATTACTTCTGATCTCGCCTACCACCTACAGCTATCAATGCGCATTCCGCAAAGTACCAAACACCCTACCATATATGGTGCGGGGATGCAGGGGATCGCATGGATACCTTCGGCACCAAAGACCTAATCGAAGAGCAGTGGGAGCTTTCAAACCGTAGCCTGGATGACCAGCGCAGTCTGACCGAGCCGACTCGGGTGATGGCTTGAGTCCACGGCTTCCTGGACTGAAGAGGCTGCCCATCTGGCGCGAAGACTTGCTCTAAATAAAAGTTTATTCCTCTGTGTCTGTCTTAAATCCAATTTGCCGCCGGAAAAACATCAACATAGCTAGAAAGAGGCATAAAATCGCTGTTTACTAAGAGCAAAGATTGAATGCAGTTGTCCTCAGGATGCCTTTAACAAGTACAGATGGAAAAATCTTCAGATTTCAGTAATACGTGAGCCGACTTTTTAAGCCCTCTGGTTCTAGTGAGCTTATAAATCTTTTGAACGCGATCAATACGAGTTGAAACGTCAAGAGACAGATAAATATGGGAGCGAGCAAGCAGAGAATTAGCATGATACAGCGCTCAGGAAAATGAAAAAGGGCTAAAATTTTTGCGCGTGTAAAAAAAAAAAAACTTCTCTACGCCAAGCGCTTCTCGAAGAGCTGAAAAGCTCTGCTGATGCAAACAATATTTCGTAATAAACCGTGAACCTTTATTTTGAACTCATTCTAACCTCTAACCTCGTCAGTAAACCTGGAGCATACATGGTTAGGATGTCACATGATGCGTATCCTAAAGGTGTCATCTTAAGCATTAGGTTTAAGAACTTACCTGTCGCATTAGTAAAAGGGGCAACATGACAAGCGGTTTCTTGAGATTAGACACGGTCAGCTGGCGTTGATACGAAGGGGTGACAAACCGTAAATATTTATTATAAACCCATTCCAAAAACGTCAGCATGACATGTTTTATGATGTCATACGTTACAAGTAGTTGAATTCTAAGCATGGCCTTAATAACAAGTTATATGCGTGATGTCTCGGATAGCTATGATCTCACAACAGACTGTGGTATGTGAACACTGATGTCCTCTAAGCGTCTTCCTAGAGCGCTCTGGCGAGCGGCTGAACAAAGAGAGCGCACGAGCTGCTCGCGGAAACGAGAAACGATGAGCCCAGCCACCAGTCGCTGAACAAAGACAATGCAGCACGAGGCAGCGTCGCAAAACATTTCAAACCTCGCGGGGTGCCAGCTGCAAAATGCGCCTGCAGCGGAAATGAAGTTAAAGCGGCTTCTGAACAAACTGCATGCAATCGCGTCAGCTCTCAGCAAACGGCATCTTAGCCTGTGTGCGCCTGCTGCGACGCTCAAGCTTGTCGTAACATTCTCATGGCGTTTATCCTGTTACATCATGCAGCATGGCCTGATTACAGTAGGTTTTGTCAAGAACCTTTTTTAATTTTTGTTCTCTCTTTTATTCTTTGGTTGTCGAGCTGTTCAACAGCGAGAACTCGGGGCATAAAATTGATGCGGAGGCAAAAAATACCTTCCGCTCTTGCCTAAATGCGAACTTGTGAACCAGTTCGTCAGTTGCTCTCGCCAGCTAATGCTGACTAGCCATAGAAAAAACACTGCCCTGAGCCGACACCCGTGGCATAATGATGCGGCTGCGCATCCGTCAGCTGAGTTTTCCTGACAGCATGATCCTAATGACAAGAAGTTCGTGCCACCGCACTGGTCTGCCGCAGCAGGTGACCGAATCGAATGCACATAGTGAATTAAGCAGCAGAAACAAATCATATAAAAGAGAGCCTTTCTGTAATTTATTTTCCGCAAATGTCTGCCTTGCAATGAAGTAGATGTAAAACCGAAATGATCTGCCATTTTCCAACAGAAGCTATATCAGCACTTACGGCATGCAACGCATGCATGTTTTGTCGTACCTAATAGACTCACAAAGACAACAACTTCGCACGCTAGGTGCACAAGATTAGAAATGCGAAAACCTCTGTCAATCATTAGATTTAGAAGAAAATTTAGGATTAAAATTAAAACAACAAATGCATTTTAATGCGTCGGTTAAAAACAGGCTTCTGTCAAGAAAAACAAAGATCTAAACCATCTTCATCCGCCACAGGTGAAAATAAAAGGTCCGTTTTCGTGTAAATAGAAGTGCTAAAAGCAATGACTTTGCTTTGAAAATAACCAAAATATAACCTCCGGAAAAACGTTTATTTTCCCTCGAGTTGGTTCCTTAACAATAAAATTACTTGTAAGGCGCGAAATAGTGTTCCAGGCAGGCGGTCATCTTAAAATTACTTCTTCAAGGCCCGGACGCTTCGAGCTGCTTGAGCGCAATATTAGTTTCTAAAGGTGATAAGGAAGAAACAAGGCACAGACCCTACCAAATAATTTCTTTTATTGGGAGAAACAAACTCTGCCAGCAGGCAGGACAACTTGGAACTACGCACTATATATCTTAGCATAAAGTCATTTCGGTTCGTCGATGCTCTGCGCTGTTGCTTTCACCAATCGCAGAGACTGACGAGACAACAGTCAAGACGCTTGCCACCCCGGCAGGAAAGTGGGGCATCGTAAATATGACCTCGGCACCTCACACGCCTCCGACTCACCAACCCGCGGTGCACAACGCGGTCACGCTTGTTGCCGCTTTTGCGTCTCTTTCGGATACGCAATAAAAGGCTGGGAACGGTACGGGAGGGGGCGTGCAAAACTGTTTAAAGCTTCAGGTGAGGAAAAATAGCGTTGTTCTCACCGCATATCCCACAAAAAAAAAGGGGGACAAAAGTTATGGAGAGCAGCCCGGGCAGGCCTCCTTCCACTCTTTAGCTCCGCCCAGAATGCATGCACTCCCTGCACCAAGCACGGCGCCAAACGTACTGTTTTCTCTTTTATTTCTACCCTTCCCTCCCTCAGTTTTCTTTCTTTGATTCTTCTTTTTTTCTTTTTTCTCGCCGCTGCCTTCTTGTTTGCCCGGGGATGCATAGCCTCGCTCCTAAAACGCGCCTCCCGCGTATTTGACCACGGTACAGATGTTCTGCGCGTTATCTTGGTGTCGTGCTGTTTGCATCGCGTCGCCATAGAAACCGAAAGTGTTGGCGTGGCGCCAGCGAATGGCGTGCGGCAGAAATATCGATGTCGCTATTGTTGCCCTCCTCTTTCGAGCGTCGCCGAGCTCACGCTCGCGACGGGCCCCCCTCCCGTCTGCGTCGGTCGCTGCAGCTGAGCGGCAACGGCGACGTGCGCGCCTCCCCCTCCGGCGCCACCGCGAGTGCCCGTGCCGAGTGCACGGTAGCTGGCTGGCTTTCCGCGACAGCGCCTGCGCGCGCGATCGAAACAGCCAAGCGCTCAAGGTGCTCGACACCTTACAACAGTCGTACAACACACAGCAACATCGTGTCTGAACAGCACAATAGCCCTCAATGGTTTTAGTGCTCGGCTCTTAACCCGAAAGACGCGAGTTCGATCCCGGCCGCGGCGGTCGCATTTCGGTGTAGGCAAAACGCTAGAGGCCCGTGTACTGTGCGATGTCAGTGCACATTAAAGAACACCAGTCGCAATTCCTGGAGACCTCCACTACGACATCCCTCATAGCCCGAGTTACTTTGGGACCTTAAAGCCCATCAAATCAAATAAAAATAAAAAAATTAATCAGCCAGTCGAATGGAACCTTCAGTGCGACAGTAACCGGCACCGAATACGACACGAGCTTAAATGTGCCAGGAACCACTGGGTTTCTTTGTGCTGTTTCCCATTTCAAAGGACGTTCTCTTCTGTTCTTTAATTTTTATAGAGGGCCCCTTGACGTTTTTTATTTTTTTTAACAGTGGGACATACTCCTGCATTATGCTCAGAGTGCTCGTCACGGTGTAACCTGTCTTTCTTCACCGTTCTCATCTAGTTGTGCGCTGAAACTTTCATGTCATGCTCGTAACCTCAAATTCAAATGCCTGTCGCGGTGGGTCAGCTGTTATGACGTACTGCCGCTGGCCGCGGGGGCCGCGTAGTGATGGAGACGTAATACACACTGCTTGCGTGCGCAGATTTCGGCACACGTTAAACAACTCCAGGTTGTCGAAATTATTTTCAAGCTCTTCGGAAATTATCACCGATCTCAAAGGTAATGAGTGCTTTGAACGCGACAGGGGAAGGCTTACGTGCTGTGTACTAATGAGTCTCGCTGCAGAAAACTGAGCAGGTCCAAAAAAAAAAAAAACTGTGTTATGGAGCGACAACTGCTTGCTATAGACGTGCAAGTTTATACAGAGTGTTTCACCTAAGATTTTACACAATTTTTAAAAATAGGCTTTTTGAGTAAGGATAGCTCTTTTTTCGGCATAGCATTGTCAGTGGTGCAGTACATAAGAATACAGCCAAGACGTGTTACCTAGCAGGCTGGTTGAATAATGCTGAATAGTTAATTTTAACTATTACTGTCAGGCTCCTTAATTACTGAGAGGCGTGTTGCCCACGGTAATATATCCATATCAGTTTTTAGAATTTCAAAAACCCGGTTACATCTCGCCAAAATACATACGCTTTCGAGATACTTGAAGGCAAAGCAACCTCCGCAGTGCCCGTAACTCGTCGAAATAGCCAAAATTTATTGGGTCACAGCGCCCAGGATAACTGCGTTTTCGAAAAATTAAAAACTGATAATGTTACTTACGGTGGGCTACACACCTCTCACTAATTAAGGAGCCTAACAGTAATACTTAAAAAGTTAACTATTCAATATTAGTTAACCAGCCTCCTAGTTTAGCATGTCTTAGCTGTATACTGATGCACTACACCGCTGAAAATGCTATGCCGTGAAAAAAGTGCTCTTCGAGCTCAAAAAGTATATTCTTAAAAAATTGCGTAAAAATCTTAGACACCCTGCATAGACGCCAAGTTAGGTAGGTTGTGCTAAAATCAGCGACACTCCTTCTTTACTGAGCTAAGGAGGGGCCCCTCTCTGTCTCATAAGATCTGGCCGTGTTGTGGAAGCAACAATGACGTCAGCAAATCAGTGGCATAACTGTCAAGATAACTTGCACCTTAAACCAGTTAGAATGGAATTCGAGACTAAGTCGGGTTACCATTGAATTATGCAAAACTCTTAATGGTTTTAATGGTTTGTTCACAAGAAAGAAAAAATGTTTTCCGGGGCTCTTACTCCATTTTTGCACAGGGCTCACCTCCTCCTCTTTGTGTAATCGTACGTTACTAAAGGATGGAAAGTTCAATACAGAGGCTCCACGACGAATTTCAAGGCGACTGCGCGAAGAGTCCACCTCGTGAGCGCGGTATGATATTTTTATTTACCATGTAGTACTGGTTGCTAAATTCAGCCAATAATTTCTTGATATGAGGCTCGCTGGGTATGACAACCTGCCTTTCACATGTTGCGTACCTCGAAGCTGTAGCATGCAATTACAGAACCTTACCAGGTAGCGACCACAAATTACACGAAGAAACCACGGTTCTTCCGAAATGACTTGCGGCTTATTTCCGAATGGGATCGTAAGTAAACATTGGCTTTTTGTGTACAGGAAAGTCATTCCTTAAATAGTTCTCCTTCACTGTGACGGAATCAGGAGGCCGTGAATTTCACTTCTAGTGATGCTGCAACTGCGGGCTTTTCACGTTACAAAGGGATAGTGTAGTGGCCATGACACTACGTGTGTCTTGCAGTACATATACGTTAGTAACATTCGGTGCTTAATAGCGCAGCTGCGACTATACCTCATGTCCAACATTCTTGGACAAAAATTTTGAAAACTGCAAAACTGTAAGATAATGGTATGGGAGGAGGAGGAGGAGAAAACATTTATTGTAGCCCTGTATTGAATTGGGAAGGGAAGCTGTGGATGGACGTTGACCTGGGTGGCAGTCCCTATTCCGGGACGCCATTGGCTGCCGCCGCTGCCCGTGCTTTCTGGACCAGGGCCCGCTGGGCCTCCAGGTCCGAGCTGGACAGGGCCGCCTCCCAGCCCTCCTTAGTTGGCTGATTTATAACTGCTACATTTGTATTTAACTGGCAGGCCCACACCATGTGGTATAGGTCAGCATACTGCCCGCAGAATTTGCACCTACCCGTGAATGTCGGATCCACGTGTTTTAGTACGGCGGGATTTAAGCAAGACCCGGTTTGGAGCCGTCTGAGGTGGCACTCCTCGGTTCTGTCGAGACCCTTGGCGGGTCCCGGGAGTACCCTCCTGCAGAGGCATAAATGGTGTGTGATATCCGCGTAAGAGATTAGCGGAATCGGTATGAGTGCCGCGGCAGAACTAGGGAATTGAGTGGAACCCGGGGGAAGGAACGCTCGGGCAGCCGCGTGAGCGGCCTCGTTTCCCTCAACCCCCTGGTGACCGGGCACCCATACTATCTGTTTTATGCGAAGCATATTACTAGAGCTACACTACAGCCCGTCGAGCCAAAGCCACCTAGACTAGACAAGGCCTGTTCACTCCTCCTCTCCACGGGGGCCTACGTCACACTAGTTGCCCGACCGCGAAAGGCTTTGCCGCGAACGATGGGGAGACTTCTGTGAAACGCAGGCGGATTCAGCACAGGAGCATGGCACCTGGGAGGCGACGCGGGTGGATCGTGCCACTGTGGTTAGGCTAGGCAGCCAACGTACTGACATTTATCTTTTCCGGCTTCCCAGTTTTCGAGCTGCAGGTCGTCAGACTGTTTTCGCTTGTGCGCGTTGAAACCATGATCTGGTGAAGGAGCAAAACATACTCATTTTGTAACCGCACCAACATAGGCCGGTGCTATGTGCATGGGCGCCGCGGAAATTACGACAACGGCCAAAAAGTTAGAATGTTTGGTTTTGCCAAGGTTGAAGCTCGCAGAAAACTTTGATGATAGTAGTTCCTCGCAAGGATTTTACGCCAACCATGCGTTCCGAGGCAAGTAACTGCATTTAACCTCTTTTGATTGCTTATCTTACGTTCTATAAAACCCAACACTAAACAAAAACGCTAGTTGTTGAATAGTGGTTTCGAGAGAACTGGGTGGTATAACAGGTAAGCTTCCTGATACAGTTATGCGAGCTCCATTTCTATGATCAAACCTTCATCCCAAGCAATCGCACGATGATAAACCAACGGGAGGAACCATACAGCCCAACCCCGATGGTGTTCAACTTCAAAATGACGCAGTGAGTTCGGTGCTCCGCGGAGATATGTGAGACAGATACTGCGCCTTTTCCTCTCAAAAACCAATTTACCAAAAACCAATTTACCTTTCTTCCACACCTTCATGTAGCGAGCCCACAGCAAGAAAGAGAGTACGTTGGGAAAAAGACGCTGTTCAGGAAGCCATCAACAATTCCATAAAGGCAAGCGAGGAAGAAAAAGCCATAAATTCAGTGTAATCGTCTGAATTATTGCAAATCAGGCTAGTCAACATTTGCGACACCAAGTTTCGGACAGTCACTCGAACGAAAAGCCCATCATGTTTCTTAGTTTAGAAACTGAGCCGTCTCCATATGTTAAATGTGCTGTCACAGTCCTTCTGGATCTGGCAATATTGTTACGTGGCGGCCAGCCGAAGAATGAGACGTGGTGAACCATGACCAAGAGATGATTTAATGGCTGCTGGCCTAGCGCGGGCGCTCCGTCCCGCGCCACTGCCAGCTTCGTCTTCGTCACACTACCCGGGGCCTCCGAGCGATCGTCCCGATCGGTGACGAACAGACGGCGAAATGGCGATGGTCTTGAGTGGGGGGTTGAACAGTATGTAGAAGATGGTGCAGTGCTGGCCGCCACGATGAGAAAGATGAGAGAATGAGTCCCGGTCCACGAAGCATCCGGGCCGTAGGGTGCCAGGAGCTGACGGCCGAGGCCTTTGGACGCACCGAACGGCAGGGGCAGGGGGACGGTGTCCTCATGTGTGGGCAGGGTCTTGGGTCGGTCGGGTCTTGGGTCGGTCGGGTCTCGGGTCGGTCGGGTCTCGGGTCGGTCGGGTCTCGGGTCGTCGTGTCTTGTGGTCCGGGCGGGGGACGGGGCTGGGGTGAGCGGCGAGGTCGGTTCAGGTCAGGCGGGCTGGGACATGGCCGGGCGGCGCGGACCAGGCACTCACGGCCGACGTCCACGGCAGGCGCAGGACACCGAAGCTCCGGGACCAGGATGGCGATGAAGGGACCCCAGCACCTCCACCAAATGTTACGTGGCGGCCAGCCGAAAAATGAGACGTGGTGAACCATGACCAAGAGATGATTTAATGGCTGCTGGCCTAGCGCGGGCGCTCCGTCCCGCGCCACTGCCAGCTTCGTGTTCGTCACAATATCTTTGACTATAGGCATGGTGAGGCTGCACTAACATTGAAATGAAAGAATGACGCCATCTAGGCCAGCAATCGGAAGTTAGCTGCCAGGCAGCTAAAAAAAATTAAAGAATTGAAATATTTTAATGCAAAGCACCGAGAACAATAAAATGTTCATAGTCTTCATGTTAGTCTTTTCTATGACTTCATTGTTTTTGTTTATTTCAATGTTTAGCACGTCATCCTCCTTCGAAAATGGCAAAAAAAAACTTACGGTTTTTTTAAAACAGAAGTACACTACATGAGGTGTGGCTAGATACCGCATTTCGTGCATTCTACTGCATTTTAGTGCTATGCAGTCTAGGCAATAATATTTTGCTCTTAATATGAACTAATTCGATGAACTGAAGAACAGGAACTGTGGCAATACCGTGCTTTGTCACAAATATTATCATGAAACTATAAAATCGAATCACTTAGCTCCAGCACGAAGTGTATCGCGAGGGTCACGGAAGAAAGCACAAATTATAATAAGTTAACACGCTAGATATAGAGCGAAATTTAGCACTCGGTTAAAAAGCTGTTCTTCAGTCGCTAACTCATGTTTATTGTCTCATTACTACAGCCATCGGACCTCGGATAATAAAATAATGCGCTGAAAACTGCCGGCGAACCCTCGCAGCCGCGAGCGGAGGACGGGCAACTAGCGTGACGTCACGGAGCAAGCGGAGAGGCCTTGAGTAGTCAGGTCTCTTCGATTTGGCTTGCACTGGCTGTCCTAGTTCTGCAGCGGTGCCAAGCGGTCACGTGAGCGTGCAGCGCCAGTTCAACAAGTGCAGATACAGCCCGTACACTAGCGCGCACCGGCCAGTGGCAAAACGAAGGCGCAAGTGCAGCCGCGCCATGCTGCACTACTTCCAGCACTACCTTCAGACCGAGTGCAAGGCGGCGAAGAACTCGTGCAGAACCAGGCCTGCACCTTGACAAAACGAGGAGAAAAGTGCAGAGGGCGCGCGCGGCACCGGAAAAACGAGGACGACGGTGCTGCACCCCTTGAACTGATGCAGCTGGTGCTGCCAAATCGAAGAGACCTTAGGTGGCTTTGGTCGAGCGCGGCGGTGGAGCTACCATTGACCTTTAGCGTGACCACGTGACACCACGTGACAACATGACGTCACAGCAGAGGAGAGATGGGCTGCCGGCTCGCGCGGTCGGCCGCGGCGGTGGAGGCTCCACATCAGAGGCGCGGCGGCTGACCACGTGACAACATGACGTCACAGCAGAGGAGAGATGGGCTGCCGGCTCGCGCGGTCGGCCGCGGCGGTGGAGGCTCCACATCAGAGGCGCTGCAGCTGACCACGTGACGCTACAGCAGCGGTATAAAGCTGAGCTTGCCTCGCTCTCCGGGCACTTACGAGGCGGCCAGGTGTTGGGATGCCGCCTAGAAGCAGGGCTGATTTGAACGAGAAGCGAAAGCTTCAGCGTGCCACAGAGACCGATGAAGAGCGGGATGAACGTCTGGCTAAGCGGCGTGCTCAATATGCGGCTCGGCGACAGCGTTCTACAAAAGGAAAGCCATGTATTACCAAGCCTAGCCATCAATATGCTTCGCATCTGACTAGGCTTAACCTTAGCTAAGCCTCAGCCATTTTTTTTACTCATAGCCGAATCTGAATTGCTCTCAAATGCCAATAGTATTCTGCGGGCGAGCGGCGCTATCCTACCCCGCACGTAATTTCGGCAGGCCTGCTGCGAGTCCGACATTATGTACGCTGCGTCGGAGTGGGTGGCCGCCAGTGCAATCGCCACTTCCTCCAACATTAGCGCGTCGCTACTTTTTACCGAGAGCCCGTTCACCTGATTTCCCTCGTGCACCACCACAATGGTGCAGATGCCCTCCTCGGTTAGACCCGCTGCATCCACGTAGTATATGCCTGTCTTATTTCCGTATAATTTGAATAAATTTTGCCCTGGCTTCACGCCTCCCCTGATTATACTCCCAATTCATATTTTTGGGGAGCGGCTTAACCGACAAGGTATTTTTCCATGCCTCCGGGATGTCGACTCTGCGTTCAGTGGTGGGGAGCAGCGCGAGATTGAGGTCCCGAAGGACTTGTCTGCCGGCGCTGGACACCGACAGCCTGGCAATTTGGTTTGTTCTATGGGCCTCAATCAACTCCTCCACTGAGTTGTGGACACCAAGTTGGAGCAGGCACTCAGTGGACGCTTTGTCAGGGAGTCCTAGCGCTTTTTTAACCGCCGCCCGAATCATCGCGTTGAGGTTCCCGCGGTCGCTCTTCCTCAGCTTGAGGTAGGGTGCCGCATAAACCACGCGACTGACGATGAACGCCTGATGGTATGAAAATATTGACGGTAATGGTCCATTCATCTGATATGTAGCAATATCTTTCATTTAAACTGTTTCCATCGATCCCATTGAACAGTTTAGACTGCCATAGAAAACCAATGGCGAACGCTTTTGACGATAACAAAAATGGTAATAGAAAAAAAATTGCAAGACTGCCTTCGGGTGGTCTGCGGATATATTGATTGTGATAATGAAATCTTTCATTATAAAAAAAATTGTTCATAGACGGTTTCTCGTTCAAATATGCTTTTGTCCAGAATTGTTGGATATAATGTGACGAACGGACGGTAGAGGAAGAGGACCAAGTGTTAGAATAAACATGGCGCATTATAGTCGGCTACAACCCAAGGACGAAGCGGCTAATTCTCCTCAAAGAAGGTCTGCCAGCCAAATTAAGTAGACCGATTTTCATGGCGCGGCGGTTAATCCTTTGTCACGCTGCCTTGACAAGGGATTAACCACAGATAAATTGCACTGACAGCGGACTAGCTACAGATTAACCACGACCTCCTGAGGATCGGTCGACGCCATTGGCTGGACGGTCTCATTTGAGGGGCATTTGTCGCTTCGTTCTTGAGTTGTGTCCTACTGTAGTAGCATCATTTCAGCGCTTGTTACACAAGTCGACAGGATAAGACCTCATTATATCCACTTCAAAAGAAGCCACTCGGCATCTCCAAGTACTTCGCAGCACCGGCCGACGTGCCAGCCGAAAAATGGTTTCGCTTCTTCGAAGTTAACGCAGCGGCTGGATCGTGGGCGGAACGCAACATGTTAAGACACATCATTTAGTACTTCGACGGGGACGCATTCCGCTGGTACATCACGGGCATGTTCGCAAAAGTGGAATCACAAGACGACCTCAGAGTCGAATGCTGGATCGTTCTTCTGCCGATGGCGAAGACTACTTTCGCTTGTTCATCTTTTACCGCTTGTCCGAGGGCTAGACGGTCAAAAGTTACTACAACGAAAAAGGCAACTCGGCTTGCTCGTTGATCTGAAGGGCTCTCGCATATCTCTAGCCTCAATGATGGCGTGCCTTTTGACATGCACCTTGCCGTCGCGGGAACGACCGTCACCGCCCTGCCGCAGTGGCTGACCGCGGAGCAGCGAGTCAAGGCATCTCTGTGATGGCTCATTTTCTTAAAATGGCTCTGGGTCCACACTGGGCATGAGGAGATTGATGCACAGACTCCAAGAATGATTTTAGAATATGATTTAATTAATGGATCTGGCTTGACGCCGCTTACGGGAAATGCAGTAGGGCTCGTCCACGTCGGGGCTGAGTCAGCTTGTTGTGGCACGGGCTCGACGAATGGCTGGATGTCTGCTGCGACCGGGCTGGGGATTCTTCACGGCAGTGCGGCTCTCGTTCTCGGCCAGGCGTTGGAGGAGCTTCCAGGCGTTGAAGCGTGCTGTGGAGGCCGAACGCGAGCGAAGGCTAGACCCCGGGCTCCCTGGTCCATGCGCCGCCCCCGTCTTCTGCCTTCCTCCGTCTCGTCCGCCCGCTCGAATCGTCCCTGTCTCTCTGCCTGTTCCTCCCGTCGGCTCCCCATTTTAAGCCTTTTGCTTCTTTCTGTCTGCAGCCTCCCCCTTCGCCGTAGCCGCTGGCTGCTTCTCGCCGCCCCCGCGGCGCCGCCCGCTCGCCGGTTCCTTTTGTTCACTCCGCGCAGACCTCCCTACTCGTGACAGCGTCGAGCCCCCCTCCGCGGCGACACGACGCCAGGATGGCGCGGTCAGCCGCTTCCCGGGAAAGTCGCTGACCGGGTTCACTCCGCGCAGCTCTTCCCTGGAATCGTCGTGACAGGCTTAATCCCCACCGTAGGAGTCGTCGACGGCCATCCTATGCGCTATGTGGCCTCGTCCCTCCGTGACGACACGCCGCCAGGATGGCGCGGTCTGCCGCTTCCCGGGAGTCACTGACCGGGTTTGTGCGGGCACTGGTGTACGCGCACGAATTGTCACATCTCCGAGTCGGGTAAGCCGGTCTTATTTTCCTACCAAGAATATAGCAATGCGACAAAACGACAGCATCCCTCCATCGCACCCAGTGCCCTTTGCTAGGAGACGACCCCTTCTGTGCTTCGAGTGCCAGCACTGCTCAGGTGTTGGCTCTCCGCGCCATATGCACTGGCACAGCGAATGTCTACGCCGTTCCAACGTGTTTGCTCTTGACATCGAGCAGGAAAATGCGCAGGGTGACCCAGAGCTTGTGGGAATGCTGGCTTTCCGCCGTCGCCTTTGCGCGGCTGTTCCGGCCTCCCGCGTTGTTTCTCCTCTTTCCCTTGCTCCCGCCTCAGGCGGTGGAGAGGCGGCTGGGTGACTAATCACTGTCATTTAGCCACAGCTCCGCCCCGGCTCCCCAAGGGCCTTTGCCATTGGCGCCTTTTGGCGGGAAGTCGGGATCCGCTGGGCGGCCGCGCACCCCGCGACCGTCCGAGCGGGGCCCAGAGACGAGAGAGATCCCTCCGAGACAGCGTAAGGTGCGTACGTTACTGTTTGTCCCTGCCGGCCTTTGCCGCTCGGACCAGTGCATATACTCGAGCTCGCCCGCACGTGTCCTCTGACCTGCAGCGGCTCGAGCCTGTCCAGCGGGGTCCAGCGACCTCCGACAGGCGTACCTTGCGTTTATTGCCCACTCTCTCTCGCAACCGGCCCAACGGTCGACACGAGAGAGAGATCACAGCACTGCCGCGGGGACATTCTCCTGCAGCGGCGTGCTAGCGGCGCGCATTGCTCGAGTCGCTTCGTGCGCGCAGCGGAGCCTTGCTCCTCGCGCGCCCCCGTGACGGGGTGACTATTGAGTGTGTGTACTGCTGAAGGACGACGTGAATAAACGTCTCCTTTGTGAACTTGGAGGCCTATTTCTTTGCGGCGAATCGCTCTCCTCCCAGCGGAGGTTGAGTGCGCTGCATCGGTGTCCCGGTGTGTGTGTGGTGACGGCTGATCGGGGCCCTTGGCTCGCGCGAAGCTCGAACCCGCGGTGGGTGGTGGCCTGAGTCCACTTAGAAACCCACAACTGGCGCCCAACGTGCTAAGTCACTGGCGCTTACGCCTTTGACGGCACATTAGCCGAGCAGGTCGCCTTGACGATCACGCTTTCCGCCGTCGCCTTTGCGCGGCTGTTCCGGCCTCCCGCGTTGTTTCTCCTCTTTCCCTTGCTCCCGCCTCAGGCGGTGGAGAGGCGGCTGGGTGACTAATCACTGTCATTTAGCCACAGCTCCGCCCCGGCTCCCCAAGGGCCTTTGCCATTGGCGCCTTTTGGCGGGAAGTCGGGATCCGCTGGGCGGCCGCGCACCCCGCGACCGTCCGAGCGGGGCCCAGAGACGAGAGAGATCCCTCCGAGACAGCGTAAGGTGCGTACGTTACTGTTTTGTCCGTGCCGGCCTTTGCCGTTCGGACCAGTGCTTACTCGAGCTCGCCCGCACGTGTCCTCTGACCTGCAGCGGCTCGAGCCTGTCCAGCGGGGTCCAGCGACCTCCGACAGGCGTACCTTGTGTTGATTGCCCACTCTCTCTCGCAACCGGCCCAACGGTCGACACGAGAGAGAGATCACAGCACTGCCGCGGGGACATTCTCCTGCAGCGGCGTGTTAGCGGCGCGCATTACTCTGGTCGCTTCGTGCGCGCAGCGGAGCCTTGCTCCTCGCGCGCCCCCGGGACGGGGTGACGATTGAGTGTGTGTGTACTGCTGAAGGACGACGTGAATAAACGTCTCCTTTGTGAACTTGGAGGCCTATTTCTTTGCGGCGAATCGCTCTCCTCCCAGCGGAGGCTGAGTGCACTGCATCGGTGTCCCAGTGTGTGTGTGGTGACGGCTGATCGGGGCCCTTGGCTCGCGCGAAGCTCGAACCCGCGGTGGGTGGTGGCCTGTGTCCACTTAGGAACCCACAAGCTTCACTAATACGCTTCACAGCTTGCATCAAATGGAGGCGCCTGTTACTGCAACTCTCGATTGAGGAGCAACAATCACCTGTAGCAGTGAGGCTGTTGGCAATAAATTACTGCTGCAGGTCAGCAGGGATTCTTCCATCAGTGTTCATGGAATTACATCCACCATGAAGTCTCTAGATCAACATATAAGTTGAGCTACAGATTGGCAGCATAAAGATGGAAGGTCAAGCACATGTACTGCAGGGCATGGAGATTGATCTACTTCTTGGCCAGGATACAGCGTCACTTTAACACAGCAGTGAATTTGAACGACATGAATGTCATTCAAGGAGAGCGTTTCTTGTCTCCACCATGCCAAGCAGGAGAATTCCATCCAGTGAACACGATCCGAAGTACTGATAAATCGTTCTGTGGTGTGCTGACGCAACATCGACAAGTCCTTCTTGAACAACGGCTGACAAAATACGAAGCCATTCCTTCCAAATCACAGACGGATATTGGCTGCATAACAATCGATCAGCACAGAGTCACTGTTACCGATAATTTCCGATTCATCGCCCTCCGTAGAGTATTCGCGTACACATCGAGTAGAAATCGACAAGCAAGTGAATTCCCTCATTGCACGAGCTTTTTTGAGGCCTTATTTATCCCCCTACGTGGCTCCCAACATTCTAGCAGAAAAGAAAGGGGAAGGGTGCACACGTCTGAGTATTGATTATCGCCGACTGAACGCCGCCAAAGCGCCTTATTACCAACAGATTCTTCGAATAGACGATGCTTTATACCACCTAGGGCATGCCAAGTACCCCACCACTCGGGCATCTCGTCAGACTACTGACATATCCCCATACACCCTGATGATGTGCACAAAACATCTTTTGACATTCCTAGTGGCCGTTATGAATGGTTAGTGATGCCGTGCGGTATAAGGAACTCTCCAGCGACATTCGGAAGTGCGATAAAAGCAATCATCAAGAAGCACTGTCTCAAGCATGTAGCGAACTACTTTGATTACGTGATTGTTTGCTCGGAGACGTTCACAGATCACACGAAACATCTCGAAGCACTGTTGAAAGCCTTTCGTGCCGAGCACATCAAGTTCAAGCGCAATAAGTGCTCTTTTACAGACTTCTGTTCAGTACTTAGGCCATAAGATTTCTGCACGCGTCACGACGCCCAAACCAAGCAATATTAATGCCGTGCTGCGTTTCCGCACATTTCAGCAGCAGAAGGGCCTTCAACAATTTTTGGGCACCCACAACGTTTACAGACAGTACATTCCCCATTTCAGCGTCACTTTTCTTCTGCTCACAAAACTGCTTCAGGAGGACACGAACTGAGTGTGGTCGCCAGACAGTGAACACGCATTTGCAGAACTGAAGCGACTCACTGAAGAGCGTATTATTAGGATCGGGTGAGCGTGGTCGGGCCGGAGAAGGGACGAGGAAGGCGGGAGACGGGGTTACGACGATAAAACAAGGAAGGAGGATGTTTATGCAGGAATATTTACATTACTTACAAAAAGAAGGGTAACTGAGAGGGATTCTCAGCGAAAGAGAACGTCTTCAGGAGTCAACAGGAGTCAACAGGAGTGCCCTCGAGTCCCAAAACAACACCTCGTTAAATAGTCTTCGTATTCCCCAGATCCCTGACTGGGGAATAAACTTCGAAGGATGACGTCCAATCGCATGGGCAGACGTGGACTCCGGAGGTACCACCCACGGCTGGGCGGTGCTGGCTGTCCCTCTCTCTCGCAGCTCGGTTGATGGGAGAGGGTAGAGGCGCAGTAATTAAACACTGCTGCCTTTCACTCAGCACACCACCACTCTGTCCGTTGACCCGAGGGTCGACTCGGCCACGGAACGCCGCCATCGTCGCCGCATCTTCGGCCTTCGGCGGTCTTTGACCTTCGCCGCTGCCACTGTGGTCTCTCGGTCCTGGAAGTTCGCTGCCTTAATCCACTTAGGCAGGAGGGGAGCGCGAGCTGCCTTAATCCACCCAGGCAGGGGGGGGGGGGGGGGGAAGGGGCATCCCAAACCCAACAGTATATTGCACAGTTTGATTCCAACAAGCCATGTATTATGACTGTGATACATCAGTTGACATAATTGGCACCGTTCTAAAACAGCCAAATGACGTCGGTCAGGAACATACCGTTGCGTACCACACTCGTAAAGTTCTGAAGCATGAAATTAGCTGTGCCATCACAGAGCGAGAGTACCTTGCGATTGTTGACGATACACTACAACAATCAACATATCCGCAGATCACCCGACGGCAGTCATACATCTTTTGTTTTCTATTAACGTTATTGCTGTCGTCCAATGTATTCCCCATTGGTTTTCTATGGCAGTCTTAACTGTTCGATTCGATCGATGCAAACATTTTGAAAGAAAGATTTTGCTACCTGTCAGAAGAATGGACCATTTCCTTCAATATCTGCATAACAGTATCTTACAATGTTATAATTTTCAAATTGTTTTCCCAAGAAGGCTGGACTTGCGAAGCAGACGCTCTTTCCCAAGCTCCGATTATCCAACTTCTCAGAATGGAAGAGCTTCGAACACATCGTGCTGATCATCCTGAAGCGAAATCTGTAACAGTAAACGATTTCGCTATCGTTACAAATGAAACGGATAAGAAAAGTGCATATTCCTCGAGCGCTTGGACAGACCTTCCTTGAGAGAGCTCATGGGAGTTTCGGACACATTCGCGTAAAGAAGACACTCAGCATACTACCACCAATACCAGCGGCCTTGCATAATCAAATGTGTTGCAATCTACATAGCAGTGCATGTTAAAGAACAGTGCCCTTACAGTGGCGCCCGAAAGGAAGCTGTGCAGACTCCTTGGCTTACTACCAGAAGAACAAAGTCATTTGTGACAAGAAGTATCTTCCACTCGACCTTCGAATTGGCGAGGCTGCTGTACAAGACTCCATGGCACCCCAACAAATGAAAGTTAAGCTCAGTTATGGTTAGACTCTACCGAGCTCTACGTAAAGTTTCCACCGTGAACTACGAGACGGGCCGTCCTGTGCCTCAGCTTGGCAAAGATAGTGACATTGTACATGTCACCAAACTTTTGAGCGTTACTTTGCACCCAGTGACCGACCGCACGCTCTTCCGACGAGAGGGGGAATCATGTGATGAACGGACAGTAGAGGAGGCCGAAGTGTTGGAATAGACACGGCGCACTAGTAGCGTCATCTCAGCACTTGTCACATATATGAGGCCATAAGCGCCAGACACATCCACACGTTGCCACCCTATACATTGGGCCGAGGTCACCAGCTACTACAAACGATTCTGTCACAGCGTGGGCAGCGTACAGCTGCAACGCCTCCAGGAATCAAGTTCGCAACCTCCCGACTGCCTCAGAGTAAGAACGCCGAACCTAATAAATCATTTGCCCGCACGTACAAAATACAGTGCAGCTTTTTAAGGCTGTATTTAAAGTGTAATCCGGCAACCAAATTTGACTCATATGCCATTAAACATGAGCTTGTCATGCAGCGGTTTAAAAGGGTGGAGCACTCATTTCCACAGAATGGTTAACAAAAAAAAACATATCGTTTCATTTCACGCGATGGTCCTGAAAGAGAGTAGCTGTGCGCGCACGCTCGATGACCGAAAGAAGCATATTTCTTGTATGCAGTCAGGTCGTGCTATCTGTGCGAGCGCGAGCCGTGTCGGGCCTCCGTGGGAGGCCAATTGTGGACCGTGCGTGCGACTCCAAGTGAGGCTCGTAGTGTGACCGCCTAAGAGTCGCACAAAATTTCGGTGCGCAACACGAAGGCTCAAGGTTGCGGGCACTGACTAGCTTTCACCGTCACGCCTCAAGACCGCCGGTCGCGTGCTGCCGCTTCATTTCCCAGCAGACATAAAGCCCGTGTGGGGCAAGGTGCCGCGAAACTTAATCCAGAAACAAAGTTCTACGCCCTTCACGGCTCCTTCAAACGAGGCACCGACGTGAAGACATAGCAGCCTACGTGAGGCACGTTAACGTGCCTCCGCTTTTTGCCGCGCCGAGAAAGAGTGCTGCCTTCGCGCGTGCACGCCGCTAAAACGTGAACAGCCTGTGGCCCGCGTCTGGCTCCTTTGCGAGATACCTCGGCATAAAGCCTCCTCTCGTGTCAATAAATCTGTGGACCACCATATGCTGGGTAAAGCAAACATAGAGAACCTTACGCTCCGTCTTTGTAGCAAGTCTTCTTGCCGCATGCACAGCTACAGGCAGCTACTGATAAGGTCAGTGATCTGTCAAAGCCGCGACTCAACCGCCTCTAATTTTTCCGTGCTGCCAGGTCCTGCGTTTAGTCTGAAAACAGGCAGTCTCCTTCATATGCCTGTTTTCCGAGAGGCACGTATATTTATTTCTTTACCCTAAAGGCCTAGAATAGGGCATTACACGGGGGGGGGGGGGGGGGGGGGGGGGGGGCATTCTTCTAAGAGAGCAGTAACACGATAACAAATGGAGAGAGATACAATATGCAACGCTCGGTTCACTGTTGAACCCAAGGGAATAAGAACTGTGCAAACAGGTCGGTACAAAAACAAGCTCTGGTATCGTTTACCATGGCGTAAACGACACCAAAACATAAACAAAGCAAAAATGTGCTGGCAAGAATGTAAAGGTATTCATTACTCGCACGGGGATCAAGCACTATGACGCGTTCTGTGTGTTCAAAAATGTGGGTAAAGCTGTTTGAAAAGACTGATTCAGTATGACTGCCGACGCTTAGCGGTATTGTGTTTCATTTATTTATTGCGAACACCAGCGGCGAGTTCTGATACGTTACTGTGAAAGCGAAAAACAGGCGGAGTTTATGCGCATTGTCCCGGCGAACTAAACAGTGAGGCGCAGGGAAGACATGGAATCCGGGCAAACGGCCGGACGCTATGGTATAGCGTATGAAAGAACAATAACCGGGCAAACTGTCTACAAGATTCACAGTGTTCTTCAGTGGTGGTATACGCTTTGAAGACGAGGGTAAGATAGCAGTATGAATTTGGCTGCTTTATTTTGCACTGTATCGACTGCGTATTTTGTACTACGCGTGCACCTTGGAATCATCAATTCCAAGATTTCACAAAAGTGCAAGCTAGATGTTTTTTGTACTATCAGCAAGAAATGAAACGCGAACAAGACAACCGAACCACGGACTGCAAAATACGCGGCTCTTTGCCGGGGTGAGCTCTATACTAGCTCCTACTATATTTATTTTGAAGGCGCGAAGACTCTTCTTTAGATGTGCTATTCAACCTCGCTTGTATTTCTTATCCAGGAGCTAAGATATTGTTGTTTTTGTGTTGCCACCTCACTTTTCTTGTTCGCGTTTCATTCGTTGCTGATAGTACATCTTTAGGCTTGTGTTATCTTTAGGATATGGTATGTCAGGGCGTAAAGAAGGCTTAAACAATGAAAGACAGAAAATTAAGTGGCCCGTCCGAATATTTAATGTGCCAGCACGCTTAACGAACGTGGTATCAGGGATGATATACAGAGAAGGATAGCAGAATATCACAACCTTTGGAGCCCGCGCTGCAAAACAGAGGGCTGCTTGCAGGAAGCTTTCCTTGCGCGAAATCGGTTCATCACTGGCGGGTGACTCGGCTGCTACCTCGTCTGCTATCGCGACTTCCAAGCTCACAAGCGTCGGCTAATCAAGAACCGATCCTACACATGCGAAGAGTTTCGTGATTCGAGCGCCATGTGCACACGAAAGCACGCCCAGCAGTCACACGATACACACAGCCGCATGTAACAGAACACACTCGTAATCACTGAAAAACAACTACAAACGGCAGCTTCTCCATCACTCAGTAGTATAAGCGCCGGATGCCCAAAAGTCACCATTAAAGTTTTATATCCCTAATAACGTGTTTGTTTTTTCTTTTTTGTTATTCTTGCCCTACAGGTAGATGTGTAGTTTCCGTCAACTATTCACGGGAAGCAGCAGGACGGAACCCCAAAAGAAAAAAAAATAATGTTCTTTGATACGGCAATCTGGATGATGCAGTTTACTATAAAACATCTAGCGAACAATCCCATTAGAGGTAAAGCAGTGATCATCTCATACAAAGGTGCATCGCCGGTATAGAGACAGCATCGACCAATATAAGCACAGTCCATTCGAAGAAACTGGTTGTGAATTCTCGTTGTGCTCCACGAAAACAGCAAGGCGTCGTCACTGCACGGAGTATGGGGTCTAATTGTGCCTGCTGTGGAACGTGACTTGCGCCGTGATAGCCTTGGAATGCTTGGGCCATTGACAGGAGAGGTAAAATATTTCGAAAAGCAGTCGCCTGTTTTCAATTCAATAAAAAATATTTCTTTATTTTCTGCCCTATGTGTCTACGCGAGAGAGTGAAAGCCGGAAACGAGCGCCGCCGGTTGCTATGGCACCGGCCGAGCAGAGCTTGCCATCGAGGAAAGTTACAGCCGGTTTAACTGCAGCTGGCGTAGCGAGTAGGACAAGTAGACAGAGAAACTTTTTATTGGGGAACCACAAAAGATGGGGAAAGGTGGAAGGGAGCAGGGATAAGCCATCCGTGCTTTGGTAACGTCCTTGATCGTGCTCATCAGCTGAAGCTGAAGGCAGGAGCCAGAGTCGGCCAGGAGACTCCCACTGCTTCCGTGAGGTGCACATGCATATAGGTTTCTTAGTTGCATATCTGACCTCGCATTCTCATGTGCGGTGAGTCAGTTTAGGATACTGACTGGCGCACCGTGGGCACGGGTCTTTGTAACCGGTCAGGAACATGTGATTGCAGAGGAGGCGATTGGTATATACTCCTGCTCGAATTTTTCTCAGTATGTGGATTGGGATCTGTTTAGGCTTCCGTGCGGTGGCGCGTGAGCACTATGTTCGCTGCGAAATTGCTATGCACTGTCGAAGAAGGTCTCTAATCCTAGGTGCGAGGGATGTTTGGGTGTTGCTCGGCGCGTGTACGCTCCAGCGAGCCGGTCCGCAACCTTGCTCCCGGGGAGTCCTTCGTGCCCCGGCATCCAGTGTATGGTAACCGAGGTATGCTTTAGGTTTGCAACAGTACCCAAAATGTTGGACGCATGTCTGTCGACCTGCCCTGACTCAATGTCTCGACATGCCTTCATGTAGACCGTTGCAGCCTTGGAGCTTGTTTGAGTGCGCCGGCCGTGAGCTATGGCTAGAGCTGTCGCCCTAGATTCGAACGACTGGGGTCGACAGAGTTGACAGAGCTGCGCGGATTGATATAGCACCACCACTACCGAACTGTCTCCTGTACGAAGACGACTCCGTGTATGCTGTTTTTGTTATTGCGGTTGAGGCAAATAAAGGTTTCCACCTTGGCTTTTCGTAGCCCAGCATCTTTAGTGAGGTGCCTTCTCCTGGACAGAGAGCTGACCGTAATGAAGGCCCGCATCCTGCTGTTGAGACCTACCTTCGGTAGTTACGA
The DNA here is from genome assembly GCF_055824585.1 of Amblyomma mixtum. Lineage (NCBI taxonomy): Eukaryota > Metazoa > Arthropoda > Arachnida > Ixodida > Ixodidae > Amblyomma > Amblyomma mixtum. Next base: position 84,675,946 of record NC_143014.1, read on the forward strand.
GGTCTGTTAGAAAAGTATCCGACCTTTGGCCGAAGAAAAAAACTGCTGTAACTGGAGCGTTGGAAACCTAATCACCCTCAATGTAGTCTCCTTGGAATTCCACACACTTCTCCCAGCGGTGCTGCCATTGTTGGAAGCATTCCGCAAAGGCCTCTTTCGGGATGGAGTTTAGCTCAGCTGTCGTTGCAGTCATAATTTCATCTCTTGTCTGAAATCGCGCTCCTTTCAATGGCCTCTTGATTTTGGGAAACAGCCAGAAGTCGCAGAGGGCCATATCAGGAGGGTAAGGAGCCTGTTGAACTACAGGAGCCTAGTTTTTCGCCAAAAAAGCCTGAATCAAGTGCGAGGAATGTGCAGAAGCATTGTCGTGGTGGATACGCCATTTTCCTGTTGACCTCAACTCCGGTCTCTTGCGCCGCACAGCATCCCGTAGGCGACGGAGTACATCCCTGTAGTACTCTTTGGTCATTGTTTGACCCTGTGGCGCGTACTCGTGGTGTACCACACACCGGGAGTCAAAGAAAACAGTCATCATCACTTTGTCGTTGCTGCGCACTTGGCAGGCCTTCTTTGGTCTTGGTGACGTGGAATGCTTCACTGTGACGACTGGAATTTGTTTTCCGGGTAGTACCCGTACACCCAAGACTCGTCACCAGTGATTATGGTGTTCATGAAGTCGGGGTCACCGTTTGTGGAATCGAGCATGTCCTGTGAGACTTCAACAGGAAGCTGCTTTTGCTCTACCGTCAGCAGCTTCAGCCCTTCAGCACGAATTTCGCCGCAACTCTCTTCGTGGCGAAATCTTCGGTGGTAATGGAATGTGCAGAAAAAGTGCTGATGTCCACCTCTTCCTCAATTTCTCGGATAGTCACACGACGGTCCCGCATCACCACAGCGTTCGCTTCGGCAATGATAGGGTCATTTCGGCATGTTAATGGTCGACCGGAGCGTGGCTCGGTGTCCACCGATGTGCGGCCGTCTTTAAACCAGTTGTACCACTGCTTAATCTGTGTGGTGCTCTTAGCATCGTCACCGAAAGCCGTCTGAATCTTCCGAATGGTTTCCACTTGGCTGTCGCTGAGTTTCTGGCAGAATTTGATGCTGTAGCGCTGCTCCAGTCGCTCCGCCACTTTCCTTGCAATAAAAAACCGACGAGAGCACTGCGCACTACCTCATTCAAACGCTGCGTCCCAGCGACTGACGCTATCGGCAGGCGGGAAAAAATTCGCGCATGCGCACGAAGTTTCAAGACCGGCTGATGCAAGTGCGTTTGTTTCATATCTATCAAGTGTTCGGAAAAAAATATAAGGTCGGATGCTTTTCTAACAGACCTCGTACTCTTCGAGTGGGCCCCGTTGGCCGTCCCTGTACAGCACATGCCTGCCCGTGGTGGTTTTTTGAAGCCTTTTATGTTGTGCGGTGAAAAGAGTTTCACGATACTCCTCAAAGTTGTTGTGAAAGTCCATTTTTAGCAGTTTTTCAATATGGAGAACAGTCTGATAGTCCCTGCGTCGTTGTGAAAGCTTTTCGAATAAGTGCATCTACAAGTTCGATTTCGACCTTCCTGAGCTCTTGGTAAGAGAGACTATAGCTTATTCTGGAGATTACAAGCGATTTATATTGTCGCATGGTGTCATCCTCCTTGAACCCTCTGTTTTTGTCGCTGACTCTTCGAATCATACGAGAAATTTGTGGGATCTGATTGCGAAGCAGCTGTATGCTGAGTGTAGCCATCCGATTGCTGTGCAGCCTCATGCCAAGGGCTCTGATCACTTTGACCTCTTGAACCTCCTTGCCGTCCAGGTATATCCTGACTGGCGTCTTATCCCTGTAATAGGGACGCTTGACCCTAAGTAGCTCAGATTTCTCGGGAGCGCATCTCACTCCCGCCTCCCTCGCGTAATTTTCCACGCGGGGGGTAGCAGTCTGAAATGCGCTCTTCTTGTCGCCCAGTGAACCCACAGTTACACTTATTGTTACGTCGTTGGCGTACAGCGAGCGGCGCACCTCTTGAATGCCCGCTAGTTTCTTCGCTAACCGAATCATGGTGATATTTAACAGGAGTGGTGAGACTATAGATCCTTGCAGTGTTCCCTTCTTAGACATGTGTAGTCTGTCTGATATGGTTTCCCCTAACCCGATCGTTTCTGTGCGATTGATTAAGAAGGACCTGGAGTGGTTGAAAATACTTTCGCCGCAGTTCAGCTCAATTAGGCCGTTCGTGATGGCACCGTGAGAGACGTTATCGAAGGCACTCTTTATATATGTCGAGTACCGGAATGAATCTTTCACCCATCTTTCTGATCTTAGAGAGGACCTCCTCCTTCAGTAGAAAGAAGATATCCTGGATTGATAGCGCTTGCCTAAAACCGAACAGCGTGTTCGGCATGAGGTCGTTACCTTCGACATAGTTTTGAAGCCTGGTACGAATGACACTCTCGAATAGTTTCCCCACGCATGACCTGAGCGTAATCGAACATAAAGCCTCTATGCTAGGCTTTCTGCCTGGCTTAGGTATGAGGATAATTTCCGAGTCCTTCCGAGTTCCAAGTGGCCGCGCCTACGTATTTAGTATTCTTCGTATTCGTATTCTTTCTGGTAGACTGGGATTTATGTGGTGCCAATGCATCTTTCCGTGATCTTGTCATATTCTTGTAGCTGCCTTCGAAGGAGAAAGCAATCTTAAGTAGGGTCCTGTTGTTATCTCCCCTTGTTTTAGACGGATCGATTAGTATTGCCCACGTTCGTGTCGTGCTCATGATTCCCGCCAGAAGGTCGCAAAATTCTCCCCAGTTTCTGCACGCTAGTTGTTCCGCGAACGTCAGAGCCTCCTGCTTGTGTTGCGCTATCCTAGTCTTCAGGGTCCTGTTTAGTCTTTGCCTTCTCTACCTCTTGGTGAGACTCCACCGCGCCGTCCACGTGTAGAAGATGGGCATCGGTTTGCAGAGTCTCCTTCGTTTGCTTAATGCGCTCCGTGGCTTTCTTAATTTTTCTGATCTCGCTGAACCATTGCCCAATTGATCTGATTTCTAGCTCAGCCGAGAGTTCCCTATATTTGTCCCTATCGGCAATGTCCGAGTGTCCTAGTCCTTTTCTCGTTTTGGCTAGCGGGATTGAGAGCCAAGGTATCCTGTCGTCACTACCGGGACTGACCTCGGCGTTTAGCCACGTGGCGCCCGTTAGGCTTTTGTCGAGGGTGAGGTCAGGGCAGGTATCACCCTGCACGCTGCACGCTGTTACCTACTGTAGTGGGTGACGTGGGTTCCATGAAAAGCTCCATGCCGAGGAAATTTAAAAGGTCTTCCAACTCCCACCTTTTAGGCGAGTCCTGTAGTTAGCCCCATTTTCTGTGTGGGACGTTGAAGTTCCCTACTACCAGAAGTGGGTTACTGTCAGCAAGGCCGTATGTTGGCCTAATGGCGCCAGGAAGGTCGGGGTTCCATTTTTGGAGGGTGCTGTAGACGCTTAGAATCCAAAGACTCTTTTTGTTGAACGAGGTTTTCGTGTTGGGTGAGTCTTCTGCTGGAAGCTCATGCTTCACATCGGTTAACCCCTTGGACGAGTACGTGGCGGTTACTTCGAATGTGCCCTTGACCCCCAAGTACCCCTGCATGGATGCCGGGTGTCGATCCGGCCTGCTGTAAGCAGATAACATTGCGGTTAGGTAGATTGTTCTGAATGTGGAATTTTAGTTCACTAGCTTTGCGCCGAAGGCTTATGCAATTCTAGTGCCAAATTTCTAATTGTTCTTGTTGCTGCAATTCGTTAGAGGTCATCATTATGCCTGAAGATCGATTCGAAGTCGCTATTAGCCGCGTCTGTGGTGTGGCGCTTCTGGTGTAGTTTTACGAGGCGTGTGGCGCCCCTTTTGATATCTGTAACCCGCGTTTCGTGAATAGGCCTCGTGGCCGCTGATCTCATTTCCGTTCTTATCACCTCCCTGACTGCATCCCTAAAATCTGGAGACTGCAAGAGTTGCTCTGGCATTTCAGTGGCGGGCTTGGGTACGGAGCCTTCGGTAAAGGTAAGGTCCTTCTCCTTCTACTGGGCGGTAATTTGGGTTTCTTGGGCTTGGGAGGTACGAGGACGTCCGCCTTCTCGACTGCAGGAGAAGCTGTAGCAGCCAGTCCTTTTAGCGGCTGCCTTGCTTCTTTCCGCGCTTTTTTTCGTTTAGCTTTGGATACTGCTAGGTCGAAACCTCCGACCACCAGGGCGGTGGTCGGCTTCGAGCACATGTTGTTGGGGTTAGCGCTCCCTACCTGATTTTCGGTAAAGTCAATACTCTGTTATTCTGCGTTCGACTAATGCAACACCGCTGGGACGTTGTCGTGCGTCGGGTGGGCCCATAGGTTCAAGTGGTTGAGCTGCGATGTCGCCATGGTCGCATCAAAGTTGGCCGGGCGACCTGTGTCCTCGCTAGGCGTCGCTCCGTTTCCCGTACTTCTGGTTAGGGCTGACATGTCTGCGTAGCCTGAACACGTTCAACAGGTCGGCGCAGTGGTTTAAAAACCACTTACAGTGTTGAATCTCGTATCCAATTATGCTTCGCAATGTTATTTTGTAGATAATACGAGTGTTAACTATCAGAAAGATTATTTTTCGGCGCAAATGGTATTTGAAGCCGGAGCCCTGGCGGAGCACGTCTGACTCGCCTGGCCCCCTAGTGACTTTTTCGAGGATTGGGAGGAAAGTAAAGACGGACAACCGCGCCGTGGGGTTAGGTCGGAAGTGATCATGGTTAAAGAATGCAGCGCGAAAAGACAAGGACAAACGAAGAAGTGGACAGGACTGGCGCTGACTTCAAACGGTACAATTTTTCCTTTGAGATAGAAGGAGAGGATCCTGGCCTTGCAAGTAGAGATCACGATAAGATTCACTCGGGTTATGGCGGCATCTTGCTTGCTCAAGGTAGATAGAAAAGAGCCCAAAGTAGAAGGAGCCGTTTGAAATCAGCGCCAGTCCTGTCCACTTCTTCGTTTGTCCTTGTCTTTTCGCGCTGCATTCTTTAACCATGATCACTGACCAACAAGCCCAAATAGCCACTTTATGTCCGAAGATCGGATTGAAAGATGAAATACAGAAAGATAGAAAGCGGTGCCGGGGCTTGCCGAGGCTCCGGCGGCTCGCTCGTCGCTGAGGGAGGGGCTATCGATAGGCAAGGGCGGTGGTTGGACGTGGTGAAGATGAGGATCTCTAGACACGGCGGTGGAGCGCCTTATGTAACAGCGATCGTAGCAACCACATGAGGCTTGCCAGCGTTGCAAGGAATCAGCTGTGGAGTTCAATGCCGTGTTGACGAGATGCGAAGAACAGGAGACCGCGAAGGATGTTCGCGAAAAGCGTGCGCCGTGTGATGCTCCATTCCGATGGGAAAGTCGAAAGCGTGTTGATATCCGAGCTGAACGTGCAAGACCGCACCGTTAGCGGCGGTGCTGGCTCATAAAGTGGCGAAGCCCAATTGCAAAATGAGTTCGAAAGAGAGGCTAAGCCAGGTACCTAAATGTTCCCGAAACAAACAGGCCACAGCGAAGTAGCTAAACATGCTCTAAAATAGAGGCGAAGCTAAGTAGCTGAACGTGCACGAAACAAAAAAGCAAAACTAAGTAGCTGTTCCTGTGTAAGATTGGCTCGTCGCGTGCGTAAAATGTCTTTAAATATGCTTGTGCCAGACCTACTGTCCACGTTGCATGCATGCGCCAAACCGACCTCACCTGTCGGAAACGCCGCTAATTACAACCAGCTTTCGCTGATTAATGCGATAAGCCAGTAAGCTTAGCTTTACTCATTTTTTTCTTTCTTAGTTCTATGCAACAATTACGTATATACTAGGTGTTTATTTTCACCGTGACATTGCACTTGCTGCAATGCCGTGATGAATATAAACGCTTCGCGGATCAAGGGGATGATGTTCCCGCTAAACAGAAAATGCCAATCGCCAGCCCGAGTGTCGCGTCTCACCATTTCTGCTTGCTGACGAGCTCGTACATGGCAAGCCAGTCATTGTCGTCGACGTCGTCAGAGCCACAGAAGGGGCCCGGGTCGTGGGATTGCGACATGACGACAGTCGGCACGGGCGTTGCCGACTCGGAAGGGGTTCCTTGGGTCGTCATCGGGCTGGGCCCAAGAGCTACGAAGATCCAGAAACTATTGGTGCAATGGGGGTTTGTTGGCTTGCTTCTCAGCCATGTAGCGGAGCACTTATGGCACCCCTTAAGCTCTAATTATGTGCAAGGTGTAATGTGGAAACTCGCACAGTTAGTGTGGGCGGCCACAGTCCTTGTCCCAGCAGTGCTGCTCAGTAGACCGGCGTTCGCAAGAGCGCCCCCGAGCTTCGTCAGCTTCGTCTTCTATCTTCTTCCTCTCCTTCGGCAGCGCTAGCCGCTGAGGCAGCAAACCCCAACTCTCTTTCTTACAAAGGTAAGAGCCCTTGTCCTCACCTTTCGAGACCTTTTGATCTTTAGGGGTGCAGTAAGGGTTCCAGTAAACGACTGAGGCACAAATCCCGTTGCCGGGTTCCTTAATTTTATGCGACAGCGTCAGAGCTCTCGTCACACCAAAACCTCTCCGCAGGATGTCAGAGAGTTCCCCGATTGCACAAAACCGTGCTGACGTCACGGGTACCACGTGACCACCAACAGCCAATTACCGCGCGCCGCCAAATTTGAAAATCCATCAACAACGCAGGCCCTGCATGGGAGGCTGCGCTACCAGAGGGGAAAAACGTAACAGGAGCCGTCAGATTATCGAGTAGGCGGTTGACGTAATAAATTAATAAATAAATGAATAAAACGCGTCATGGCCGCGAGTGGGATTCGAACCCGCGGTGGCACGAACACAGAAGCTTCGCTGTTGACTATATTTGGATGTCGTCGTGTTCATCAACATCACTCCGTGCGCAATGGATCCAGAACACACCGTTATCGCACTGCCCTCTTAAGGTGACTTAGGCGGTCCTACAGTTTTTGGCAAAGACAGATGTTTTCGCAGCAGCGACAGCGTGACGCGCACCGCCTTACACATCTTCACAGGTAAGCGGTTCAAAAATTATTACGCTCTAACTGAAGTTGCTCCGCTCGCTTACATTGCTGCCAAATGCGTCGTTGAATTTGTGTCCATCCTTTTATTGCATGTTGTTTATTGTTTGCTTCTTTATTACCCTTTTTTTCTGCCCTGAACAATATTCTGTAACATGCCTACATGTGCTGAACTTGCGAAAAGAATTCATGAAATTGAAGCAAAGTTTCTCAACGAATCTGATCGGCTTGTTGACAGATCAATGCAGACATCGGGGTGTGACGTCATGAATCTGAAGAAACAGACTGACAGCCTTGAATCCAGCATAAAAGTTTTAAATGACCTCGCTCAGAAGCTGCGCAGCGAAAAGGCCACTCTGTTTGATGAAAACAAGCCTCTCAGGACTGAAAACTGCGCTCTCTCTCGCAAGGTCAACGACTTCGGGCAGTTCTCGAGAGTGAACAATGTGGAGGTCAGGGGTGTCCCTTGCATGCAAGGGGGAGACTGCATTGTTCTGATGCAGGCCACTGGCGAGAAAACTCTGTGCTCCCTTTCACTCCCTGATCTCGATATTGTATATTGACTTGCAACAACGAATAAAGAGAAGAAAAACGTTCTTGCTCGCATCTGTTCGCGCACAAAAAAGGATGAGTTCATTGGGAAGACGCTGAAGGTAAGGTTCTGCATGCATAACATCGGTTTCTCGTCTAACACTAACAGCTCTATATTTGTTAATGACCACCTAACCCAGCAGAACCCTTTCTTCAAAAGCCTTGGCCTTCAAGATGGCTAACAACTGGCAGCATTTGTGGACAGATAATTGGCAAATGAAAGCCAGGAGGACACCCGATGGCGACATTCTTCGCATTTCGGAAGAGTCACATCTGTTCTTGATTAACTAACCACTCTAGCGTACACTTTTTTTTAGCATAAAAACCCACTACGTCATCTTATCCAACAGCAGCTGAGTTAAACGGATTCTTAACAGCTAACAGCCGTTCCTTTATTCATTTCTACGCCCGCAGCCTTCCGAAACATTTCGATTCCTTTCAGAACCTTCTTTCTGGACTAGATAACCCCTTCTCGGTAATTACCGTCTCCAAGACTTGGTTAAGCGATGCCGACAGAGATTTGTGCTGTTTTGATTTTTATTGTTCTGGGTGCTTCCACAGCTAGAGAGCTGAGTCGTCATGGGAGAGCAGCCACTTCGGTATCATCTCATATCACGTACAGGCGTAGACAGGATCTCGAATTTACCTCTGAATCGGTCTGCTTTATATTCAATCCCTTCTTTCGGCACACTGATGGCAAATATTTCGTTTTGGGTTGTATCTATCGATCACCGTCATCTTCCCCTACTGACTTTTACAATGCCCTTGAACATATCATGGAAACACTTTCATTTGAAAATTGCCGTGGTAATTGTGGGTGATATTGACATCAACCTTCATGATATATATGATCCTCTAGTTATGTTAATTATTCCAGGTGTTTTCAGACTTTGAATGATTGATAACCCTTCCAGCACGATGCACTTACAGTGGTTCAAACACACTAATCGGCCACGTATTATCTAATTTTGTAGGCCCGTCAGATGCAGGTCGTTTAGAAAACAATATTGCATACCACTACTCCATTTTTTTTTACTACCTCTTGCTCTCGGCCAGCATTCTTTCCACCGCCCAGTTGTCCAAAGTTGTGATCGGTAAAAATCATTCAGTGTCGTCGTGGCTAACGCTGACTGATAGGAAATACTTTCAATGAACGATCCTCGAGAAGCCTCCCCATTGTTTTTGATACTGCTGCTATCATATTTCCGCTCGTGTTCACACAAACAAAAGCGTAAAAAGATGGAACGTTTACAAAGAAGCAGTACAGCAACCATTCAGCTCTAAGCTATATGCTAGATATAAAAAGTTTGCTAACTCTTTTTCAGCGCAGTTGAGTGCACCTAAAAAAAAGCTCCATGAACAAAAATACTAAACTACGAAAACAATGCGAAAAAAAAAGTGAGATTATAAACTCGTGCCTAAACCGATACAAGAATTGCATAGTTAGCAATCGACCTTGATGACAAGGACTACTGCAACCCATCAGAAATTGCGGACGCCTTTAATCGCTTCTTCAGCAATAATCCTGATACTACATCAGACTATTCACATATATGTAATCGCCTGCCCCATTCGTTTCTCTTGTTCCAATTAGACCTGAAGAAGTTAAATCTGTTTTTAAGAGCCTCAGAGCAACAAGTGCTGGCTTGGGCAGCATTCATCCCAGCCATTTCTTAAAATTATTTCCCACCTTATGTCCCATATTCTGGTCGCAATAATTAGTTTTATGTTCAGAACCGGCATTTTTCCCCAGGAACAAAAGGGCGTTAAGATAACTCCCCTATTTCAAAAAGGCGATTTAAGTGCTCCCATTTTTAGTAAAATAACTAAAAAACTAATTGAAAACCGCTTAACAATATATGTTAATAAATTTTTAACACCCTTTCTCCATGTCATTATGACTTTCACTCTGGCTATTCAACCGATCATGAAAGTATTTTTCTAAAAGAGCATCAGAAAAAGGCACCTGGCAAAAGGGAATGTGCTGGATCTGTATTCATAAACTTCTCTAAAGCGTTCAATACAATTAACCACTCTATTCTTTTCGTTAAACTCGGAGCAAAAGGAATTACAGGCCCACCTACCTTTAATCTTAGCCGCCGCGGTGGCTCAGCGGTTATGGTTCTCGGCTGCTGACCCGAAAGACGCGGGTTCGATCCCGGCCGCGGCGGCTGGAATTTCTTTGGAGGAGAAATTCTAGAGGCCCGTGTACTGTGCGATGTCAGTGCACGTTAAAGAACCCCAGGTGGTCGAAATTTCCGGAGCCCTCCACTACGGCGTCTCTCATAGCCTTAGTCGCTTTGGGACGTTAAACCCCATAAACCAAACCAAACCTTTAATCTTACTTCGTAGTTACAAGATCGAAATCAGGACGACGTGGCCGCGGTGGTCGCACTTCAATGAAGGCGAAATGCTAGAGGCCCGCGTGCTGTGCGATTTCATATCACGTTAAAGAACCATAGGTGGTCGAAATTATCCGGAGCTCTCTACTACGGCGTCCCTCATAGCCTGAGTCGTTTCGGGACGTTAAACGCTCGAACACCAAAATCAAACCGAAATCAGATTCAGGTGTTTAACCAAAAGTAATGACAACTATTATAGGCGTACAGAAGGGATCTGTACTAGCAACACTTGTCTTCTTAATTTACATTAATGACCTGCCTAACTGTCTCACATCCACTAACTGCATACTATACGCGGCCGACACCCCCATGTTAAGCTCCGATAGCTGTATCACTTCTCTAGTAAGCAAAACCGAACCACGACCTCGCTAATATCTGATTTAGTGTAAACTAAATCAGATATTAGCGTATAGTTCACATAAAAAATGCTTACAGAATTCGCGTAATTGTGAAATCTCGTTCTTTGTAGTCCAATTCTACTCTTATGTCACTGTACCATGCATTGATTCATTCCCATAATAATTACAAGATACTTACAAGATAATTACAATAATTACAAGATAATTATAATAAGTACAAGATAATTACAAGATATAAACCCTTCAGAATCGAACAATTGGAATATTAGCCTTCAGTGCATATGTAAGTAACGCAACACAGCTACTGCATGATAATCATATTTTACCGCTTACTGATCTTGAAAATATAATCTTGACGTTTTTCTGCTCAGGCTGATAAAAAATCATTCATTTCTAACAATTTCTTTATCAATACGTGCAACGCAAATCATAAACTACTTTTGTACAAAGTACGACCTAATTACGCAAAATAAACAGTTTATTTCTCATCGTTTTCTTTTTCGAATAGGCTAAAGCAGAAGAAAATACACAGGTTTAACTCAGAGCTCAAGAATTTCTTAATATTGAGGTATAAAGTCATGTAATTTTTTTAAATCATTATTCAGCTCCTGTTGTTTGCCTGAATGTGACACTTCCTTTATATTGGCGCCTGTTTTTTTTTTTTTCATAACGCCACCTAATCTGGCGCAATATTGCAATCTTGCTGACTTTTTGTAAGAAATGTGGCGATTTTTGCTGTATGTATCAGACTTCTAATCGTAACTGTGTTATATGTTACCCTTTTGTCAATGCTGCGTTTTTTTTTAATGTATAGGAGCTCCCAGTTCAGTCTGCGGCTATGGTACCTCCTCCTGAATACTTATTTCATGTAATATGTCCATCCACTAACTAAAACCAATTCTGACATATCTGAAGCCTTGCGTTCCAGACAATGAAGATTTTGATGAAATATATAAATAGGGGCGCATTAGTAAGTTGGTGGGTGTTGCGATTTACTCTCGAAGATGGCATACTGCCTAATGAGGACGCGAAAATAGCCCTCAGTGACTTCATTACAAACGTGTTTTCTGTGGACCTTAGGCTAATATACTGCTTGCGAAGGCTAGCTGCGCAACAGCACGGCGAGTGACTAGACTCGCTGAAATCCCGCCTGACCAAAAAATCTGGGGGACATTTAAGCTCCGCCTTTAAGGCTATGACGCGATAGCGTCGATAGGTCCCTGCAGCGGTGCCTCTAGCCCGCGCAGATGCAGACACTGTTTCCATATTATGTGAAAGACATATAAAGCCCCGCTGTAACCAAGCTGTACGAACGTGCCTGTATGGCATAGGAGTCGTGTGTCTCACTCGCAACCCAAGTCAGGGTTTCGATTCCCGACTAATTAACCCAATGTTCTTTTCAGCGCAATGTTTTTGTTGTGTCCCCTTATCGCTTTTGTGTGTGTGCGCCCCCTCCTAACGACCACTCGCATTCCCCTCCTAACGACAGTTCGCATCCTCCTCCTAACGACACTTGCCCCTCGTCGCACGCTGTCACCAGATGCCCCCCCACGGTGCGCCCCCGCACCCTCCTCCTGTTCTGGGAAGCCACTCCCTCCCGTGGACGCTTCTCAGCTCCCTCCTTTCTTCGGGCGGCCAGTTCGGCTCCTGCCTCGGTCGACGCTGGTCGCACCCTCATCGGCTCTAATAAACGAAGTCTAAAAGTACCGTGTGCGTCTTTCGCTGCATTCAACACAGCGACCGGACACGACAGTGGCGACGAGAAAGTGGATTCGACCCGCGCTACGCAACGCTATTGACAAGCCATGGCTACGCGAGGGTTTCCCAATCAGATACCAGAATTCAACGGCTCATCGTGGTCATCGTGGGTTGGACGCCTTCAGTTCTACTTTGAAGCTAACAACATCACAGACCCAGCCTTGAAGAGGGCCAACCTGCTGACGCTGTGCGGGGAGCAGACCTACGATACTGTCTGCGCCCTTATTCAGCCAAGCACACCAGCGGCAGTGTCTTACGACGACATCGTAAAAGCGCTGCAAAAGCACTACGACCCAAGGCCATCCGAGGTCTACAGCCGGGCTCGCTTCCAACGACGAGATCAACTGGGAGGAGAAACTGTGAGCGCCTACGTAGCCGCGCTCAAGAAGCTCGCTGCCGACTGCAATTTTGGAACGCTGTCGACAACAGCTACCGGGCAGGAGGGAGACGCAGCTTCTTCTGCTAACACCACCATGCTTCCCTTGGACGTGATGTTACGCGACAGATTTGTGTGCGGACTGAGTGACGAGTCACTGCAGCAGCGCCTGTTCGCTGAGAAGGACCTCACATTCAGCAAAGCTTACGACATCGCCGTTCGAGCGGAGAGCGCCGGTCACCAGCAGAGAGGGATTCGCCGGAACACCGAGCCGGTACACCAGACAAGCAACCAGGTGCGCAAGCCTTCTGTTGTTGTAAAATCGGTCAAAAAGGCACAACGCTGCTGGCGGTGTGACGACCAACACAACCCCCAGGGATGTCGATTCCAGTCAGCCACGTGTAATTTTTGCCACAAGCGAGGGCATATCGAAAGAGCATGCATTACGAAACGGAGACTTGCCAAGATAAAGTCACCTTCCCAGCCTAATCACAGCGTCAACGCCTCAGAGAATACGCCGCTATCTGATCTCCATGGAACAACATCAGCAACACCATCTGTGTTGTACGACCTGAACACCATGAATCTCGGCACGCGACCGAAGATTTTTACAGAAGTAAGCGTACATCACCAGCTGATTAAGTTCGAGGTGGACTCCGGCGCAGCCTGTACTCTGATCAGTGAGGACACGTTCCGAACTTCATGGCCATCTGACGCACCCGCCCTGCAACAAGACGACACGCACCTGCGAACGTGGTCAGGACAGAATCTGCCACTATTGGGCTCTGCCAACGTGCAGGTTAACTACAACGGCCAGACCCATACGCTACCTCTGCTTGTTGTGAAGGGCACAGGATCAAGCCTTCTAGGGAGAAACTGGTTTTCTCCACTAGGCGTGATGATATGCAGTAAACATCAAAACGCCGATGCGCTAAGCCGTCTGCCACTAGACGCAACTGTTGACGAACCATTTCCACCAGGAGACGTTCTGATGTTCGAAGCACTGCCAGAACCTCCGCTTACAGCAGGCACAGTTGCAGCATCTACGCAGAAGTGCGCAGCTCTCCGGCTAGTTTACACTGCTGTTCAACAAGGCAACGTGCATAAACTCAAAGGGGACAACTTCGACGCTTACCGCAGGCGAGCTACAGAGTTGAGCACCCATCGCGGCTGCATCATATTTGGGTCCCGAGTTGTGATGCCGAGAGAACTACGCGCACAAGCTATGTCTCTCATCCACGCCGGACATCGGGGCATCGTTGCAATGAAAAAGTGTGCCAGAAGCTACATGTGGTGGCCTGGCATTGACAACGACATCGAAACAGTGGTGCGAGAATGCAAGCCTTGCCAGAGCAGCCGGAGCGCCCCGCCGAAAGCTCCTGTCCCAGAATGGGAAAAGCCAGACACACCATGGTACACACTGCACATTGATTTTGCAGGACCAATTGAGGGCTGCACTTTCCTTGTGGTCGTAGATGCCTACACAAAGTGGCTTGAGATAAGGCAAATGGGACAGACGACTTCGGCAGCAGTCATTGACAACCTCCGATCACTATTTGCAACGTTCGGCCTGCCGCGCAAGGTAGTGTCGGACAACGGAACACCGTTTGTGTCTGCGGAGATCCTCAAGTTTTATCGCGACAACGGGATCTCATCAGTTACATCGGCCCCCTACCACCCAGCGACAAACGGACAAGCCGAGCGCTACGTAGCCGAGCTAAAACGCGCCCTTGAAAGAGATCAGACAGGCTCGCTGCAGCGCCGCCTTGCGCGCTTTCTCTTCAAGCAGCACACGACGGTTCAGAGCACAACAGGCGAGACCCCCTCGAAAATGATGTTCGAGCGTGAAATGCGAACCCAGCTCACAGCCATCCTCCCCGAGCCAAAGGCAGAGACGTTCCGGGAAGAAAAAGCAATTCCGCGCTGCGGCACGCTTAATGAGGGGCAGCGCGTCCTCGCCCGACAGTTTCTGAAAAAGCCACGCTGGGAGGAAGCTACAATTGTCAGACGCATAGGCCTGCGCTCTTGGCTCGTCAACATACATGGCACAGTAGCACGCCGACATCTCAACCAGCTGCGTAGATTTACGACGCCGTCTGAGAGCTGTCCGCCAGCGGAGAGAACACGTGCACCATTTTCCCACATAGCCTGGCACCCCTTCCCGGAAGAAGAGACTTCGCCCAGGACAGACCTAGGAGACACAGCGAACAACAGCCAGCCTACAAGTGTTTCTCCCCCGAGCGCACAAAGCCAGCGCGCCTCCACGCGTGAGCGCCGACCCCCTGCACGATACCAGGCAACTTTCTAAGGGGGAAGGAAGTGTTGTGTCCCCTTATCGCTTTTGTGTGTGTGCGCCCCCTCCTAACGACCACTCGCATTCCCCTCCTAACGACAGTTCGCATCCTCCTCCTAACGACACTTGCCCCTCGTCGCACGCTGTCACCAGATGCCCCCCCGCGGTGCGCCCCCGCACCCTCCTCCTGTTCTGGGAAGCCACTCCCTCCCGTGGACGCTTCTCAGCTCCCTCCTTTCTTCGGGCGGCCAGTTCGGCTCCTGCCTCGGTCGACGCTGGTCGCACCCTCATCGGCTCTAATAAACGAAGTCTAAAAGTACCGTGTGCGTCTTTCGCTGCATTCAACACAGCGACCGGACACGACAGTTTTATATGCTTATATGTCCTGATAACGTTTGAGTCATGTTGCGACCTTCTAATCACCTGTTCTCTAATGTTTTAATCGCTCTCCAAATCCGCCGCTTCACGTGTGACGTAGCCATCTTGTCGACCAATCCGCATTTTTCTCTCATAACTACAATGCCGCCGGATTTGCTGCAGAACGGCACCCTGAAAGATATCACTTTAAAATCTGCGGTTAATGCCGCTGTCTCTTAAAGAAAATTAGGCCAGTCTGTTGCATAGCCCGACACTTGCACGGCTATAATGCAGGAGCCTTTTTAGCCTTGTCTAAGAGTTCGAAAGTTGATTGCGATCCCCCTAAAGTGCTACAGTCCGGGTACAATGCGTCTGCTTTTAATGCGCAGAAGGGTGCCCGATACTAGGCACCTTTAGCATACCGTGTACCTTGTTACCGTTACCGAAGCACTGGGAGCCCGCCCACCGCCGCTGAGCACGCGCTGATTGGTCACGATGCTGCCGGAGAGCGCGCAGCTGCCGGGTACCTGGCGATTTGCGCATGCGCATTGGCTGCACGCGGGCTTCCGGTAGTCCGGTACTGGTAAGTACACGGTACGTTAAGTGTGTCACTGACTCCTTTCTTGGCACGCAAAAGATTGGCTCCTTTCTTAGCACGCTTCGACGACTCCCTAAAAAGAGCGTGCTTTGTGGCGTCTTTCATCCATTCGCGTTCATTTTTTGTGCGCTGAGGTGATGTGAAGTAGAGGGAATCAAGTAGCCCAGCAGTTCATCTTGAGCAGAGAGTCATTTCAGGCACTTGGCCAGAGCGAAGATGCGACAGCTTGAAGACTGCAGCTGCGCTTGAGTCTTTACATAACACTGGTCTGGACTATGAAAGGTTTTAAAGCGTGCAGGAGCATCATCATCTTAACACCTTATCGCTGTTGGGAACCCCACTACTCTTTTTGTTGCCTTGAGGTAGTAGGTACGGACAAAATGATGCCGCATGCAGCCCGGTTTCTCTGCGTTAGCTTGAAGGTGTTTTTCTCTCTCTTATATTTTCTTCAGTGCACAGCAGCGGCGGCCTAAGGGCTTGAGCATCCGCCTCGCATGGGGGAGGTGCAGGGTTCGATCCCCACAGCCGCTGGGTAGCCACCGGTGATACAATGGGGGCAATGGGGAAACCTTCCCCTTGTCTGGTGCTCTACTTATTTAGGGGAAAATACCCGGGAAATGGGTCCTTGACCCCACGTTGAGAAGACGAAAACACATTGTGTCATGCTATTCTTTGGCCATAGATGCCCTTGCGCCATAAAAATGCATCATCATCATCTTTTCTTTTGTTATGTTTGAGCGACGCAGCGAAGCCTTCTCTAAGCATCCCGAGCCGATGCGTAGCTAGTGTGAATATAGGTTTAAATCTCGCAAAAAATAGAACAAAACATTTTCAGTTCGCAACATAATTCCTTGCGAACTAAAGTTGCCTTCAATTCATTTATTTACCCTCGGAGCCGTTCGGCGTTACAAGAGAAGGGCGGATAAAAAAAAGTAACATACGTGCACTGAGCGAATTAAAGCAAATGATGATGCATTACATAAATGAAGGCGTCGGATGCTTTAAGGTGCATGACGGAGACGGGAGGTAATCCCTGTTCTTCCTGTGCTTTGATGCAAGAGTACTCCAGAAAGGTTGACGCCAGGTTTATTTACTCATTGCCTGCACAAGAAGGCTGCAAAGTTCATGCGGAAGAAGTAAACATCGCTCTCAGGGAGATTATACGGCAGCCTGGTTGTATTTAGAGCACTTGGTGCGCATCGGCCTCAACAGCAAGAAGGAACAACAGCAGCATTGTCCTTGCATCAGTTCAAGCCCACAGTAGACCCGAAGTAAATAAAGAAAAGGCAGGAAGATCTGCGGAGACTAGAGGTTCGACATAAAAGCAGCCTTACGAGAACAACATCAACAAATGAAGATACAGTCCGCACATGTGTTGTTTGAGCAAAAGTAAACATTGGGTTAACTTTGAAACGGAAACGAACAGCTCATGAAAACACACCTGCTGATATCTGGAACACGGCATAAAAATGTAAGCCTGTGCACGGGCAAGATTCGTTCGGGAAAGAACTTACACACACACAAGGAAAAGGCGTATAAAACGCATATATCATGCTGCTTCGGATAAAGGATGGTAATAGCGCCGCTTCGGCGCTCGGTATACGCAGTTGCGCTCGGAACGCCGTTCAAAAGTCACATTTGTGCGCACACACGCACGCACTTGGGTACACATGTCTGCTTCACCCTCTCTTCATGGGCAGCGCAGCTGCGTTTTCATTCGCAGCAGCTGCATCTGGTCGGGTTGTACACTCTACCGTCCCCGCTCGATCCTTTTTCGTGTTTGTGCGTGTGTGCGCGGCGACTCAAATTAAGCGCTTCACAAAAACATTTTTTCCATGTCCAAGATGAAGGTACAAACCTGGTGCAGATGTGCGGAATTAAAGGAGCGTATCGGCACCCCCTTTTAAATTCGTCCTGAGCACCCAAGCCAGCATTCCCAGATTAACGGACACGTCTTAGAGACTTAACCACTTGTTTCTGCTTATGTGCCAGATGGAATTCAAGAAATAGGAGGCGTTTAGGTGACCCTGCGAAGAAAAAAACGAATAGGGAAAACGAGAGTGATGAAAACAATCCCGTATTTCTAGCCGTTTTCCGGGAAAATAACTGAGCGCGGTAGCAGCAGTTTTCATTTACGTCATTTGTTCTTCACAGCCAGCTGCAGCATTCCTTGGCTGCGTATGCGGTTAGCCTTCCCAGGTTGCCCCTTCAGCACGCGTATTCCACCGCCCTTATCCTTCTCTTCTCTCCGGGTCACATGCACACAGTGTCCCGTTCACCGCCTCACTTTTTTCCCTGTGCGGCTGCGACTGGAACAACTTATCCAACGACATGGCCGCCTTCGCTCGTCCGTCCCCTGTCGCCGTGACTGCTCACCTCGTATTATGTAGAAACATGGCTATCAAAATGTTCTGGCCACTCCTTATGTTAATACACGTTACGGCGTCTTTAAGGTAACGGAGTTAAATGAAAGGACGCACAGCAAGAAGCGCCTATACATGTGCTTTCGAACCTCTTCCGCCCAATAGGCTTTTGATAGAATAGCCCATACTTTTACATTTTTCTGGTAAATATCACAGTTCTTGCATGGTTTACGCCTATGCTACTGGAATTGATCGCCAGCAGAGAACTTTTTTTAACGCGTCAGTGTTAAGGAGCTCGTGTCACAGAAAATCCGGCATCGCCGTCGGCGTCTGCGTCGTTGACCGTGAGCGAAGAATCCACGAAAAATCCCCAGGGAAGCAACCTAGGAGGCAGGAGGGCCACCTGGGTCACGTGACCTTGCAGCGTCATCACAACCTACCAACCGAATTGCGAGAAAGCTGCCCACCATGGTAGGTGGCAGTTGAATTAATGATTGGTCGCTCGAGAAGAGCGACCAATCAATAGATTTAGCGCTATGACAACGAACTCGAGATCCACTGCGAACCACTGCGTTGTCTTGGAATGCAACAGCTTACCTAAAGCGAAAAAAGAAATCGGAATTAAAACATGCGAAGCACATGGCCAGCCGCACCAGCACTGTGGTGGCAGGTGTCTTCAGCCGCATCATTTCCTGCAGACAAAGAGTAGCGTCGGCTTTGGGCTGCAAACATTAATAGGAAAGCTTTCTCGCCTTCTTTGTCATCTCGCGTCTGCTCAGAACACTTCGTCGATGGAAAACGCTCCGACATAAATACAACGCCAATTTTTCATCTTGTGTATGAGCGAAAGGGGAGTACCTGTTTCGATAATGTTCGAGCTATTTATATTTTTAAGCAACAAAAACTATACCTTGAAGTCCACTTTCACTGCGGTGAAAGTTGGATGGCAATGCATCCTCAGGGAAGCTTATGTGCCGACAAAATGACGACAGGCAAGTAGCACAGGCCAGTCGACGAATTCTGGCATGTTGTACTTTGATAATATGGTGGTCTAACATGGACTCGATTTTTGCGGGCTAAACTTACGAACGTAACACGGCGAAGCCGCAATAAACATGCCTGGCGTGTTGGCACGCAACTTCCAACGATAACTGTTTTTATCCGAAAGTAGTGGATCCTACGAGCGGTCTGGCTTAACGACCAATAAAGCAACGCAGTGGGCGTATTAGCGGTGCCGCTAGAAATGAATCGGCCGTGATTAATCTATCCGCGTTATGATTGGTGTGAAATAGAAAAGCGAATTCTGAAGAGTAAGTATAATTCCCAGGATGTATGTACTGAGGGTGAAAGTGCAATGAGTCTACGCAAGCTTCCCCACGCACGCATTCGATCAGAAACGGAAGACCCAGTGCAGAGCAAATGTCCATCTATTAAGGCGCCGCAGGTATATCGCTCTTTTTCTTCTCGCTGCGTACAACGGGAATATAACGATCTAGGAAGCCATTAAAGGCAAATGACTTTATAGCGAGTCGTCACTAACCTCCAATGCTAATCACAGGCACAGCCTGCGCACTGTTGCGTTTCGACGAGCTTTTGCAGCTTCGTTGCTACCCGAAGCTATACGGACATACTGTCTCAGCGAGCTTGCCTCAACCTCAAGCAATAATTTTTCGCGTCATGCGCACTCCAGCACCGAAATTAAAGCACACTACAAAGAAAACAGCTGCCGTTGACCCACATGCGAATACACAGCTGCGTGATCCCACAAACCAACATGGCGACGATATTGTCCAGATCATAGACGGCGCTGCGTATGCAAGATGGCAGCGCCCCGGTAAAATGGTGTATGGGCCATTTCAGTACGTGGGTTCGCTTCTAACGCAAGCCACACTCGAGTAGCACTTTGAGCTCGGCAGTGGATGCGCAAAACACGAGTGTGTTTTTCGTGATTTTATGCTTGCAGGGCCATGGCACCACTTGTGCAACGGTTGTGACAGCACAAAAAACAAAACAAAAAAGTCATGATGGATGGGCATATTTTTTCTTTCGCATCCGCTCAGCTCCAAATTTAGTTCGCTTCGCCGAGCTGATAGCATTGCCTTTTTCGCAAAAGGGAAAAGTTTTTCGGCCATATCTTATGCGTACATTATCTGACCCAAAATTCTGAAGCGCCAAAGAAAGTTAACCAACTAACCTTTCTTCTGCTTCACAATATTAGAGCAGAAAATAGAGTAAGCTTGTTGATATTTGCTGAATCATGCTGCTTCTAGTTTCTTATGACACGGCACAATAATCGTGCACGTATGCTAAAGGCCGGTTCACATGCAAGCGACTGAGCGATTGAGCGGCGCGTCGCAGCGAAAATTTCCAACTTGTTGAAACCTCGCCGCTCGTCGCAGCGACGACTCAAAACAGGTTTTTCCGCCGCGGCGAGAGGATTCGCTAGCATTTTCGCTGGCATGTGAAACAGGCTTAAAGCTTGCGGAAGCGCTAACGGTGCGCAGTTTCTGTCTACAGCTTCGCTCATTCCTCCAACACGACGTGTAGATACCGTCGCGAGTAAAAAATATTAGCACTAGCGACGTACCACCGGAGCGGCAAATAGCAACGCAGTTACGAACACGCCGAAACAAAAGTTCCAGGCGTGTTCGCAAAGCACGGCGGCGCGCCGTCAGCCGCGCGGTACGATTTTCGTCGCTCCGGTGACGTTATTGTACTAATACTTTCTTATTCGTGACTGTACGAGTGAACCGGTTGTGGAAGTGCATGGCCGCTGTTGTGCACTATAGGGCAAAATGATGTGCTCCTGTGAAACAGGATATTTAAACTTTAATCTAAATGTAACATCATCCAAACTCGCCATCTAAAGGTTACCACATTTGAGAAAAAAAAAACTTGTTAAGTCCCTTCGCAGGCTGGCATTGTGACTGAAGATGAGAAGGATATGACACTGTAAATGCATAATCCTGCCCCCGGGTGGAAAAAAGAACGTTTAATGCGCATAATAAATTGAGGTTAGTTGGATGGGCACTCATTCCAAGAGCCCATTGGCTTTTGCCGCTGCTATTGCCTGGTTCACCAGCCGGAACTGGTCTTCCGGGTGTTATCTAGACGGCGCCAACTCCCAGTCCTCAGTTGCTGGGTTACTGATTCTCGCAATATTTGGATTGTTCTGGCATGCCTCTTTTAAGGACTGTAAGATTAATATTGGGGAGCGGGGTCACCCCAAAACGATTAAGGAGCAGCTCCGCTCATGTCCAGAGCAGGTGCAGGACGTTAAATGTGTTCCATGAAGACCAGCACCGTATTAGGAACAATGACGAAGCAGCAAAAAAAGTGTTCTGGTACTGCAGGCGAGTGGCGCATCGATTGGACCGCTCTGTAATTTGGGCATCAGAGGATCAAGGTCGTGCGCTTGGAGGTAGCGATGGAGGCGGCAAGCAGCGGCACGTAACAGGGGTTCTTTGTGTGCTAGGGCGAGTTACATTAGATCTGGTGAGCATGCAAAACAATTTATCTGAGTGGTCCAATCTTTGTAACGAATTTCTGTCCTCTAATGTTCTCTTCTCACGGCAATGCACCTGCAAAAATGGAACTTACACAGACATCAGAACTTTTTTTACAGCGACAGTTGCATATGGCACACTTGGTGAAAAACTAAAAAACAAAATATTAGTACTACGCGAATGGGACAGGACAGGAGAACGAGGAACACAAACGACAACACAGGCGCAGGTTTGTGTTCCTCGTTCTCCTGTCCTGTCCCATTCGCGCAGCACTAATCTTTTCTGCAATGAACCAACTAGCCCGCAAAAACGTTCTACTTCAACAAAACAAACCTTACCGCTTCTGCATTTGGGATTTTTATGGCCTGGAGGGGGCTCAATTGATCTAATATTGCGGCGTTACGGAGGACTGCTATCGGAGTCAGTCCAGGCAGATTAGCGCTTCTTTTAATATTTCACGATAGACTAGCGCTTCTATGTCGATGGTGGCAACCTCGTAGTCGAGAGTTCGACGGAAATCCGTCTGTTCATGCATGGTGACCCGATGAAATGAAGAAGCATTCACTGACCATAGTCGAAAAGAAAAGATCTCGTTTCGAAATCCGCACGGATTTCTTGTTCACAAGGAGCAGGACAGCAGCGGTGGCGAAATTATAAGGGAAGAATATGACGTAATGATCGGGCGTAGTAGATGCCTGGCATGTTGTTGTTTGAAGTTGCTTGCGTGGTCTGGATGAATAGGTATTTAAGCAGAAGGCACGTTGTCAGGTTCCTTTCTTTGGATAAGACGGAAGCGTTGCCCCAGTCAATCAGGTGGCCAGTGTCGTGTGCGTAGCCCGCGAGCGTGTTAGCGGCAAGCTTGTCGTTTTTCGCATCCCGTTGGTTGATGATCAAATCAAATCAAATCAAGTCAAATTTGTTTCAACATCCCAACGTACATTGCAATGCTGCGGGTGCAGGCAAAAAGCCCTCAGGAGGCTTGACGAGACCTACACCCTACTAACAAACACTTGGCAGAAACAGCTATGATGAGCACAAAACAATAGGAAAAATTCGGAAGAAGACAAAAGAAACAAAAGAGAAAACGAATGACATGCAATCTTCTTTCAGAGTGAGGAGATACATTCCAAGTTAAGAGTAGTTCGCAAACAGTATTTTAACATTTGACGCCAGTAATTTGTTCGGGTGCGAGGAACTGCCCAGCGGTCAGTGCTACGTGTGTTGTACACATTGGTTCGCAATGTTAATGAAGCAAGATCTTTGAGGTATGCGGCATTTGGATATGCCGCGGCGGTAGCGTGAACTAAGCACTGAATTTTGCAATGCGGTGACGGGTAGAAGCTGCAATTCATCAAAGATTGGTTTTGTGTGCGTGTTAAAGTTGGCATTTTTAATGACACGTTTTGCTTTTTTCTGTAACCTAAAAAGAATGTTAATATTAGTTGGTGTGGTAGTGCCCCAGATCAGAAAACAGTAGCTCGGCGTGGAAAACAACAATGAATTCTAGAGCAGTAATTTAATGTTTTGGGGCAAAAGAAACCGTAGTTGCGACAACAAGCCGACTGTGCGAGCGAGTTTAGAACGAATATGGGTGACCTGCGATTTCCAACACATATTCTGGTGGAAAACGACGCCCAGGCTCTTTACTTGTGACGTTATCTCTATGTTATTAGAACCAATATACAGGTTGATATCAGTATCTATTTTCTTGTTGCGAGGACGAAATAATACGGCTTTTGTCTTGGAGGTGTTAAGAATCAGTGAATTTCAAATGCTTCAGTTGTTTATAAAATACAGTACCTTATTAGCTTTGACTTGCAGTTCGGGTAAAGACGGTCCGGGAAAAAGCAAGTTAGTGACATCGGCGTAAATTATGAAGTGGCTATTTGAGTCGATGTTCACTATGTCATTAATATAGACGTTAAAAAATAGGGGACCTAGAATGCTGCCCTGCGGTACACCGCAAAGGACCATTCTCAGTTCATATTTAAAATAATTAATTTGGACCTGTTTCTGGCGATTCCGTAAGTAGCTTTTCAGAAGGACGAAAAAGAGACCGCGAAATCCGTAATATTCTAGTTTTTCAATAAGAGTTCTGTGGTTAATGCGGTTGAATGCCTTTGAAAAGTCAATAAATAACGCAAGCATGTACTGTTTACGCTCAAAGGCTTCCAAAATTAATTCTTTCTGGAGGAGCAGGGCACTTTCTGTAGAGCGTTTTTTTGTGGATCCGAACTGATAGGATGTAATGACGTTATGTTTGTTTAGAAAGCTGCTCATTCTCTCATTAATTAATTTTTCTATGCCCTTAGAAAAAAACAGGAAAGATTGATATTGGCCTGTAGTTAGACATGCAGCCTCGATCGCCCCCTTTGAAAATAACGGAAACTTTAGCAACCTTTAATCTTTCAGGGAAAACGCCTGTTAGGAATATTAAATTAATTAAATGTGTTGAAATAGGGCTTATTATGTGAAACACATGCTTTATCGGAGCTATCTGCAATCCGTCAATATCGCAGCTTCTGCTGTTCCCAAGGGACAAAAATGTAGTTTGAACTTTCGCCGCGGTTACTGGTGACAAGAAAGCACTATCGCGTATGCTGCATTTCATTAAGTTCATTGAATGCGTGTGATGTGTAGTGCTTGAGATGGAGACAAGATACTCGTTGAAGGCGGTGGCTAACTCATCACCCGTGATAGATTTTTTATCGATTGTCATTGTGGACAGAAGGGTATCTCTGGTTCGGCTAGGATTTATCAAAGAATTTATTCTCTTCCAGAGCACATCTATCTGTTTTACAGCGTGGACCCTAAATAGATTTTCAAAATAAGACGCCTTGCTTTTACGGAGCAGTCGATTTGTTTTATTTCTGTGCTGCTTAAAAGCTTTAAGGTCATCAGAGCTTTTTGTTTTTATGAAGCGTTCATAGAGGCGATTTTTGTCGTTGATGGCTTTTATACATTCTGTATTAACCCATGGCTTGCGGGCCTTTCGCGGCAGGTGTTTTTCTACGCAGGGAAAGCAGCGGAAATAAATACTTTTATAAACTTTTCAATGAAGGCTTCATATGCTATATCGGCAATATCGCTGAGCAATACATTTTCCCACTGTGTTTTAGATATTTCAGCACCAAACTGCTGCAGAGTACGAGCATTTAGGTTACGATACCTAATAGAAACATTTTTCGAAGCTTGAAATTTAAAGCCTTAGCAAGCAAGCGAAATAAATATAGGAGAATGGTCACTGATGTGAATGTCAAAAATGCCAGAGGCAAGTGTAGTGTTGTTAGCATTCGTGATGAAAACATCAATTAATGTCAGTGTGGTCACCTGCACGCGTGTCGCTTGGGTAATAACATTGCCAAAAGCGTTAGCCTCTAGCAGCTCATAAAATTCATCTCTTTGCGGGGTAGCACTTAAAAGATCTATATTGAAATCCCCTCCTAGAACTAAACGGTAGTCGGTCTCATTAATCCATTCAAAATATGTGTCAAGGAAAGAAAAGAAGGTAGGAAAATTTCCTCCCAGTGGTCTATATGTGAGATGGCGAATTCATTACTTTGTACGGTCAGTATTTCAAAATCTGCAGTACTTTTTGAGAAAGATTCAACAATTTCATAGACTAGGATATCTCTTAACAGTAACATGACACCACCACCCCTCTTACGACTACGATTTCAGGAGTGCGACGTATAGCCAGGTATATGAAGAACTTCTGAACAGTCACGATACCATGTTTCTGAAATCATAACCACGGAAAAGGAGAAGTCAAATCTGTCAAGTGATTTCAGCTTCTTTTTTCCGAGCAGATTGAGCATTTAGGCAGGATAAGCACTGACTGTTATTGGGACTGGACATGTTTAGACTGTGTGGTGTTAATCGATCCATATTCACGAAGAAAAATAAGAGCTAGCCACTGACAAAAATTTGGCTTTTCCTCGGACAGGTTAGTCTATCTTGTCAATGTCGCTGACCGACCTTATTTGAAGGACAGAAGAAGTTTCAGTCCTGCGAGCAAAAACCTTCCCGTCTCGCGACCATGCATAGCACCATTTCTTCTGCTTCTTCAATGGTCCTTGATAGAAGCTTTTTTAGCTGCGGGCACAGGTGCTCATTCACATAAATGGGGCCGGTGCTGGATCTACCGACATCGGTTTGTGTCAAGCGCATTTTGCGAGCTTTTGCGAGGACAGTGTCCCGCTTCGATCTTGTATGAAATTGGACAACAAAGTGGAGACAGGCAGTATTTTTTGAATGGACGCGGTGACAAACATCAATATCATCTTGCGTAATGGACTCATGTGCAGCCTCACCAAGCCCTTGAAGGATGTCATTTAGGTTTTCATCTGGCGTTTCAAGAATTTTACTGTCCCACCAACGTGGTAACCTCGTGCGAGTCAAATAGTCTCTGTTCACGGCGATGCAAAATAAATAAACGAGAGAAAATGAAAAAAAATCGCTGTCTGCATGGCGTTTGAAAACGCCCGGTGTGAAAGCTGAGCGGTAGGCGCTCGACGCACTCTTTGGAGAGTATTTAAAATCCATGACATCCACGACGAAGGCTCTTGTAAAACCTGGAAATGAGAAAACCAGGTAAACCAGGTAATCAAAACCCAGCTTTTGCAAATTTCTCATGCTGCTTCGCAGAAAACAAGCTAGACACGTTTTCCAGTCACTCGCTTGAGTTTTAACTGGTAAAGCTTACGCCTTTCTGCGCTTTTCCGGCTCATAAATTTTATTAGTAACGTGCTACTTTGAATGAATCACAGAATTCTAATCGTGTGTGCAGCTGAAAACCGAAAACAATGAGGTCGCCTCTTTCCGCGCAGTCTTCTTGGAGCAGTTAACGAAGCCTGGTGCTCATTTGTTCATATGCAGTGGATGGAGGGCATGGAGTAAACGTAAGGCCGCTACGATGCAATTCTTTTCGTCCGATTCTATTCATTTATTGCCACCTGCTCCTCTGTCGGCACCAGAATACTCCATCAATGACGCATAGCGGCTCTGCGAACATCCATGTAACAACGCTTTTAAGATATATGCTTACAACAAGGCGAACCACTCAGGCATCGTAGAAAACGACGTTGTTTGGACCGTGCCGGTCGTTTGGACTAGTTCGCGGTGCCGCCGCAGCGTGGCGTAAACGAAAATCGCCTATAGGACCGTAGCACGAAGCTGTGTTGGGTGTTCGTGCTCCCCGGACTCTCTCTCCCTCCGGGGTATCCGGCGTTGGGAGGCCACAGCGCTCGCGAAGAGCGACGGCGGGACGCTGCCTCCTATTGGTTCGTCAAGTGATGCCATCGTGCTTGGTAGACCACGTTATGTTTAGAAGTTTCAGCTGTCTTTCTGGGTGCTGAGTATAGGCTCAACGCGTGCGGTAGAATGCTGGCAGCACGTGCCAGGCTATAAATTATATCTCGGCGCGGCGGCAGGGACAGTTTGGTACATTCAGTTACGTTAACAAGAACGCTATGCTTCCTGGGCCTGCGGCGCATCTGCTGGGCCGGTTTGGAACAATAACAAACTCAGAAGATCGCTTGCCACCCCGACCTTCTGAAGAGCCGAACACGCGTGCTCGGCGCGCTTCGTTCATTTGAGATGGGCGCCGTATACCAAAGCAGACTCGCAAGATGAGGGCACTGCTCTTCACGCTATAATGCGGTTTGGCCTCCAGCGCACCCCCAGCAGGAATGATATAATGTCAAGCGTTCGAAGCATCGCATTTCGTTCGTTGACGATCCTGCTTTTACACAGTCGAACCCGGATATACGAGCTCGAAGAAGATCGCGAGCCTAGAGCCAGAATACATTGCGTCCACGCTAGTGACGCGCTTCTCGCAGCGACGTACCGCCCGCCGACGTGATGGGAGCACATGCAGCGCTTTCTATAAGCGTTGCTAGGTCTAACCTGCTTTGCATAGAATCCGCTCCGGACAGCGCTTTGGAACTAGCCACTTCCTATCATAAGATGTCTAATTCTTTTCGAAGTACACTATGAATAGAATAATCGCTCAATAAAACTAAGGTACTTTTGGTTTCCGCAACGCCTTTGGCAGCGAAGCACACCATTTGAGAGCCGCCGCTATTTAGTTTGGTTGGCTTCACCGCAAAGACAGCTATGTGGCATGATTAGAAAATGCATACAAGAGACCAAAAGCCACCCTCAAGCCCCCCCAAAAGCCACACCCACGTTCACCTCGTCATGCGGATTCCCACTATAGCGCTGCCAACAGGTGTCCAAGGCCGCGCAACCGACCATTCTCGCGTGCGGAAAGTGATCGAAAAGCAACGATATAGGAGACGCGCCACTTGCAAGGGGGCGCGGCGCGCAGTTCTATATATCGAATGATCAGCGAGATTGTAGTTCGGTATGCAGCGCAGCTTTCCTGTACTTTTACACAGGACATAGCTTTAATAGTAGTGAAAACCGTTGTAGATGGCCCTCTTATATGCACGTAACTAATTAACGAAAATGTTATTAGCATGTTTTGCCCTTTCTGTATGGTAGATGCAATGAACAGCGAGACTTTGTGGGTTTCTAAGTGGACACAGGCCACCACCCACCGCGGGTTCGAGCTTCGCGCGAGCCAAGGGCCCCGATCAGCCGTCACCACACACCACTGGGACACCGATGCGGCTCACTCAACCTCCGCTGGGAGGAGAGCGATTCGCTGCAAAGAAATAGGCCTCCAAGTTCACAAAGGAGACGTTTATTCACGTCGTCCTTCAGCAGTACACACACACTCAATCGTCACCCCGTCCCGGGGGCGCACGAGGAGCAAGGCTCCGCTGGCGCACGAAGCGACTCGAGTAATGCGCGCCGCTAACACGCCGCTGCAGGAGAATGTCCCCGCGGCAGTGCTGTGATCTCTCTCTCGTGTCGACCGTTGGGCCGGTTGCGAGAGAGAGTGGGCAATCAACGCAAGGTACGCCTGTCAGAGGTCGCTGGACCCCGCTGGACAGGCTCGAGCCGCTGCAGGTCAGAGGACACGTGCGGGCGAGCTCGAGTAAGCACTGGTCCGGACGGCAAAGGCCGGCACGGACAAACAGTAACGTACGCACCTTACGCTGTCTCGGAGGGATCTCTCTCTCTCTGGGCCCCGCTCGGACGGTCGCGGGATCCGCGGCCGCCAAAACGGGTCCCGGATTCCCGCCAAAAGGCGCCAATGGCAAAGGCCCTTGGGGAGCCGGGGCGGAGCTGTGGCTAAATGACAGTGATTAGTCACCCAGCCGCCTCTCCACCGCCTGAGGGGGGAGCAAGGGAAAGAGGAGAAACAACGCGGGCGGCCGGCACAGCCGCGCAAAGGCGACGGCGGAAAGCCAGATTCCCACATCCCCCTCTCCTTAAATGCCCTCCTACCCATCGGCAAAGCACGCGGCCAAAAATAAAGAAATCAATACACAAAAAAAACTACACTTCAGTTCCAAAATAAAGAAATGAATACACAAAAAAAACTAGATACACTTCAGTTCCAGCCACAACAACGTAAGAAAAAAAACAACACAAACAAAGGAAAACAAGGCAAACAAACAAACACTGTCATACGCTTCAGGAACACTAAACAGCTTGCAGATTATATACACGGTACACAAGGAGATGTGAATACCACTGTACAGCTGTGTTACAGGTGGATGCCAGCCTCAAAGTTCGATGGCGCGGCCCAGTGGGCCTGTCGGCGACTCACCGCTCGCAGACTTCAAGTTGAACGGGTTGGGAGGGCCGACGACTGATGGCGGTCTTCTTTCCGTTGATGTAGGGTGCGTTGATGACGACGGGGCCGCGGCAGAGCACTGACCTCGCGCCCTTGGACACGACATCACGTTCGGGCACAAGAAAGTTAGTGCACCCCTTTCACGCCGGCTGAAACGGGCGAGGACGTTCGGCGGCGTCCAGATGTGTAATCTTGTCCACAGCGAGGGGTCCTTCTCATCCTCGCACTCACGCAGAAGGACACAACGGCACAACTCACAGGCGTCGCCTTGGCTCATGGTTACGCGCGCACACAGCCACAGCCACAAACACGCATACACCGGCACGTGCGCGGACGCTGGTCGGCGACAACGACCCCCCCCATCAGAAGCGTCCAGATGCGCCGCGGCGAGGGTCAAAGGGTGCACTTTCCGCCCCCCATCGTCCCAAACGCCCCGCCAACTTCCCCTCCATACGGGCCGCACAAAACTCGCACCGCGACACACGGCTCCTTAACGAGCCCACCACCCACAGTCGGGCCGGAAATGAGTAAAGGCGCGCTGTACAAACGACACCCAATCTATTCCTTCTAGCAGATAAGAGCACGCACGAGCGGGCTGAAGTTTGCCTATGTACATGTCTGGTAAAAAAAACTGAACGCCAACACATGTTAGCTATGTACATCTCGGTAGGCTAGAACGAAAAACACACGTACAAGCGGGGAAACGAAAGTGGCTAGAAACTGACTCAAGCAAACAAATAAATAAACTGATAAACACACAAGGCTAGAACTGATATGCTGCCAAAACAACAAAAAAAAAAACACACACCGTGCTTCGCCTGGGTAGGGCCCGACGAGAAAGCTCGCCAGCTAGCTGAGGCTGCCTGCCTTCGGTTGCGGAAAAGTCCGCCGTCCGGCATCAATCACACAGGTGACCGTCGCCTCAGATTGTACCGGTGCTCCGTACGCTTGCGTTCCGCAGCACCAGTTGTGCCTTTACACTTGCCTTTGATACCAATGGGTACCGGCGCAAGCTCATCAGACCGTGACGCGTAGGCCTTCAGGTCAATGAACCCCTGCTTGCTCCTGGGGAAAGGCCCCATCAAATCGCAGGTGGCCATCTGCCACGGACGCACACTGTCAATCGGTTTCATCATTCCAGGCGGCTTGCCACCCCGTGACTTCACCGCTTGACAGACATGGCAGGAACGGCAATAGCGGATAATGTCACGCTTCATGCCGGGCCACGTCACCGATTGACTCAGTTTTGCAAAAACTTTGGAGTCACTCAGATGACCGGCCAGTGGTTCGTCATGAGAGAATCGCAAAAGTGCGCCTCTTAGACTTTTGGGGATAACCACCTAGAACGGGTCGATGGACTCGTCATCGGTGGCTATGTACTTCAGCACGAGCCCGTCATGGTCCAGCAAATATGACTCCCCGGGGTTCGCCGCGACACACGCTGGCTTCTGCCCCCCTGCGCCCGCTACAATACAAGTAGCGTCACGGCGCTCCGTCTCCCTGAGACCGTCGCTCACCTCGCGACAAAAGGGGTCATTTTGCTGGGCTTTCAGTAGCTCTTACGGCTGAAAAAGATTCCAGTCATCCCAGAGGGGAGCATGGTCTCGTCCCCACTCAGGTTTGCAGCCAAAATTTCCGTTCGCGTCGGCACCTCCGAGGCGCTCACGAAGAGCTTTGCCTCTCGTCCGCTTTGCGAAGCGCTGCTCGCCTGGTTAGCGGAATGGGTTAACCCGTTTGCGGGTTCCCCCTCCTTGCCGCCCGGCGGCTCGTCCGCTGTTTCGCCCCCTCCGCCTACAGGCGTCAAGGCGCCGCTGGCGAGTGGGGCACGGGATAGCGCGTCAGCTACCACGTTTGTGCTCCCCTTTCGACACTGCACGGAAAAGTCGTAATGCTGTATCAGGAGAGCCCAGCGCGCCAGCCGACCCGCAGGCTCGCGGAGCCGCATCAGCCAACTGAGCGCACTGTGGTCTGTCTGCACCACGAATTGCGTTCCATCAAGGTAGACGTCAAATTTACGCAGTGCAAACACGATGGCGAGGCACTCCTTCTCGGTCACGGAATAATTCCTCTCCGAGGGCAGCAAGGAGCGGCTGGCAAAGGCCAGCGGTTGCAGCACGCCATCGAATTCCTGTAGGAGAACTGCTCCTAAACCCAGATCGCTCGCGTCAGTCTGGACTACGAACTGTCTGGTCAGGTCGGGTAGCCTGAGCTGCGCTGTCTCAACAATGGCATTAGACAGGAGGCGAAAGGATCGCTCTTGCTCGGGCTCCCATCGCCACGCGGCAGTCTTTCCCAAGAGCCTAGGTCAAGGGTGCCTGCACGCGGGCACAGGACGATAAAAGGTGGCCATTCCCACACAACGGCGCAGGCCGCGTACGTCCTTGGGCGCGGGAAATTCGAGTATGGCTCGAAGTTTCTCCGCATCTGGCTCAATGGAGCCCCGGCCTCAGCGACTGCACCCCTGCCTCAGTGGAGGCTTGGGCGGGCTGCACGAACGAGGGAGGCAAGGCTCCTAGTTCGATGAGCGGCGCGGTTTCCACAGGGAACCGGCCAGCGCCTCGCCGTTCCCAGAGCAGAATTGACTGCTCGCGGGGCACGGCTGCTGCTGTTCGAAACTGCCGGTTGCGGCAGCGTGACACGAACTGCTTTCGCACTGGGCGGAAAGCGTGCACAGCTGAGGCATGTGACCAGCGGATGCACCGCAGGGTGCTTCCGATACAGCTCCAATGGGAGCCACGTGGTCAACATTTTGGGTTGTGTCACCGTAAACCCCAATGGGGGCCGCGGCCAACCACGGTGTCTAGCTATTCGAAGGAACAGCAGCCAGAGGATCAAACGAAGCTACAACTCCGTAGGGAGCCGACATGTAGCTGCCGAGTGCCGCGCTGGGGGTGGTAGACACGGTGCGCAAGCGTGATCGTCAAGGCGACCTGCTCGGCTAATGTGCCATCAAAGGCGTAAGCGCCAATGACTTAGCACGTTGGGCGCCAGTTGTGGGTTTCTAAGTGGACACAGGCCACCACCCACCGCGGGTTCGAGCTTCGCGCGAGCCAAGGGCCCCGATCAGCCGTCACCACACACCACTGGGACACCGATGCGGCTCACTCAACCTCCGCTGGGAGGAGAGCGATTCGCTGCAAAGAAATAGGCCCGCCCCCCATCGCCCCAAACGCCCCGCCAACTTCCCCTCCATACGGGCCGCACAAAACTCGCACCGCGACACACGGCTCCTTAACGAGCCGCGGGGGCGCGCGAGGAGCAAGGCTCCGCTGCGCACGAAGCGACTCGAGTAATGCGCGCCGCTAACACGCCGCTGCAGGAGAATGTCCCCGCGGCAGTGCTGTGATCTCTCTCTCGTGTCGACCGTTGGGCCGGTTGCGAGAGAGAGTGGGCAATCAACGCAAGGTACGCCTGTCAGAGGTCGCTGGACCCCGCTGGACAGGCTCGAGCCGCTGCAGGTCAGAGGACACGTGCGGGCGAGCTCGAGTATATGCACTGGTCCGGACGGCAAAGGCCGGCACGGACAAACAGTAACGTACGCACCTTACGCTGTCTCGGAGGGATCTCTCTCTCTCTGGGCCCCGCTCGGACGGTCGCGGGATCCGCGGCCGCCAAAACGGGTCCCGGATTCCCGCCAAAAGGCGCCAATGGCAAAGGCCCTTGGGGAGCCGGGGCGGAGCTGTGGCTAAATGACAGTGATTAGTCACCCAGCCGCCTCTCCACCGCCTGAGGGGGGAGCAAGGGAAAGAGGAGAAACAACGCGGGCGGCCGGCACAGCCGCGCAAAGGCGACGGCGGAAAGCCAGATTCCCACAACTTTCAACGCAGTAGAGTATCCTATAACTGCACCGGAAGCCTCCCTGTACATGGGCGTCCGGAGGGGGGGGCAAGGGGGGGCGGCTGCACCCCCCTGGAAAATCACTCCCTCGAACCGTGAGTGATGGCCGCACGCCGGGGGCCGTGGTGGGCTCAGCCAAAAGGGTAAAAGCAGCCCCGCTTCCACGCTTTGGGTCACATCTGCGAAATGCCGCGTCCGGGCACGCGTCTTTATGCCGTTTTCAAACCACGCCATCGTTAGCTCTGTTGAAGGCCGACCTGTTGCAGACATACAGCGGCACCGGCGAGCATGTGTTTCAAGCCGTCTTGAAATGGGTGCCTGTTTCTTTGATCTCTAGACAGATAGCGACACGGAGGCAGACAGTGCACAGGGCATCTTGTTTTCGCCTTCGTTATGCCGGCCACCGATGAATTCTTCAGGAGGGAAAGACAAATCAGCCGTGTCCACCCCCGCTTTGTCGGGCTGTTCATGGGCAAGCGGGCGATCAGTTGGCGCCGCCGCCGCTCGCTGTGCCTCCGATCCACGGGAGAGCGCAGTGCGGTAGAAGCGCCGCTATCAGAATCTTCGGCAAAGGAGATTAGCATCTTTTGTTCACGGCGACACAGTCTCCAGAGGCGCCCCCACACCAGCGTCCCTTGCGTCTTCTCCGAAAACCAGCGCCTTTGGTCAACGCAGCCCGATGGCGCCTGCCTGGCTCGCCTGTCACCTCTGGCTGGGCCTCAAATGACAACAGCGCCCGTGTACTGTGCGAGGTCAGTGCCCGGTAAAGAGACCCAGGTGGTCGACATTATCCGGAGCTCTGTACTACTCCGTTCCTCATAACCTGAGTCGTTTTGGGGCTCTG
This sequence comes from Amblyomma mixtum, assembly GCF_055824585.1. Taxonomy (NCBI): domain Eukaryota; kingdom Metazoa; phylum Arthropoda; class Arachnida; order Ixodida; family Ixodidae; genus Amblyomma; species Amblyomma mixtum. The sequence continues at coordinate 84,709,975 of NC_143014.1, forward strand.
AACCCCATAAAAACACACAAAACAAATTTTCCTACCGGAGTGGCGAGTGTCCCTTCCCCTTGGAAGTCGCACGGAAGTAAGCCCTTGCACGTGTGCGCGCCTCTGTATTTGTGCTTCGGTGTTTTTAGTGGCCGTTTGTCAACGAAGCTGAGAACAACCAAGACAGTGGACGAGGAAACTACGAGCGGCGAGCAGTGTGCGTGCGGTTGCTCGACTGTGCGGATGCGCGAGCAAGATGGAGCGAGGTGTATGAAGCTGCGAGCGTGCATTTATCTTGTAAATAAGTTTTCGTTGTATGTATAGACATCTTTTGTTTTCAACGTGCGCGTTCAACCGTTTTTCCAATCAATGTGTGTGACGAGTGTGCACCGAGAGCGTGTAATGAAGCACAGAAATGAATTTATCACCCGTGTAATCACGCAATTCGCCCAGAAAAATCCGTGGAGTCTACAGTTGCTGTTCAAGGAAGACTGACTGAGTGACTGTAGTTGCGTGTTTGTGACCATATTGTGCTGTGTGCTGGTCATCAATCCGGGTGAGTCGAGATCCCGTATGCAGCAATACTGAGCACTCTTCTCCACGAAGTGACAGTATATTTTTGGATTTTTTTATTAATTTTAATTGTTTCTTCGTTGATAAACTGCAATGTATCTCTCGTAGCCACACTTTAATTTGCTGTTTGTAATTTTTATTTCATGTGTGTATTTCACTTATTTTTTATTTATATATAAATAAATAAATTCATACCGCAAATAGTGCCTTTTTGCTACGAACATGCCCCCCCCCCCCCCCCCCCTCCGGCGCCAACAACCAATGGGGCCCCCCCCTGCAAAAAATTCTGCGGACGCCCTTGTCCCTGTATAGATGTTTTAGGCCGACATCGCGTGCTTGCTTTCGACGATCGCACTATGCATTCCGTACACCGTCAGCCTCTAAAGCAGCTCCTACATGACACACAAAGCTTGTTCCTACAAATTGATTGCGCAGCCATCGAAAGTTAGCACGCGATATTATTAGACCGCAGAAATCAAGATAGTCGTAATGTATTATACCGCATAACCGAAAGAACCATCCAGCAATGGAACTATACGTACATCACGATGGAAACAGCTACGGAATGGTGTGGCTTCTTTTTAAGGACATTTGACAAAAGCTTGACCATTGCTTGTCGCACCCCCGGAGGCAGTACCTGCATTCTCGACAACTGTAAGCTACTGACTGAAGGTGGACCGCAACGGAAGCAGGCGACGAGTCGATGCTAGCCGTGATTGCACTTGTGTTGCCACAATGTGAACTGCTTTCACACAAAAGCAGCGGAAGTGCACGACGCTGGAGGCAGTAATGTGGCTATTGTAGCAGAAACTGCATCCGCAACAAAGCCACTAAAGCCGCACATGCATATATCTACAGAACGCTGCTGCCTTCCCTTAGTGTTGACGTAACGTGAGAAGGCACCATTAAGAAAGTGCCGACAGTGCACAGTCTCTCGATGGATGGTGGCTGCGTGCTATCAGTGCTGAAGGCCGAGCAGGAGGCTCCACATGTTACAACAGAATGCCGGTTAAGATGCCACTGCTCCTTCGTCCTACGGAAAAGATGCACCGTTGCTGGCATTTGTTGCTGTGACGTGAACGGAATGCTCCTGCGGTAAGGTTTCTTCTTTGCCGTGCTCCTCAAAGTACCAGTATTCAGGAGGCTAGCTGGTGTGGAACATGCCATTTCCACTGCTCTGCTTTTCACGCGTTGGTCGAATCTGCGAGTTGTGCTTGCAGAAGAGGAACCGCAGGTCACTCAGGACAGCACAACCTGCTTGGAGACTGACAGGGGCCGTACCAGCTAACACTCTGAAAGGCTGAAGATCCTCCTCCCCGGAACCATGTCTTTATACCAGTATACAAGATTCCCATGAAGTAAAGCGATGAGCCTTCGGCATAACGTAGTGAGAGCAGCGGTGGTGAAAGAGACGCTGCCACTGCTTCTGCATTCAAACGTACTGAATTCAGCGGGTGTACTGGTTCTCTACACTGCTGAGGCAATGCATTCACAATGAGTCGATGATCGGTCAGAAGATCAGCAACACTCCTTGCCTCCATCGCAAAACTGCATGGTGTAGTCATGGAATCGGTTTCACAGTGTGATTGAGAGCACGGCTTCCCCGGATGCACACAAATCAGCAGCTCTCTTTCCCGCTGCATCTTAATCTTAAGGGATGGAATAATGAAATACTGATAGGTGAATAACAACCGGTGGAAAGGCGGGCTTTCTGTCCATGAGTAGAAGCGCCAGCGCGGGTACACTCAATCTCGGTTCCATATCAACTTTTGTGGTTCCACCTAAGTTTTAGTTAAAACACCTGTTACACTTACTTTACCCGGAACGAGGCTCATTTTAGTTTTTATATGGCACACACAATTTTACAGTCTTTCTAGCCTTTGTAAAGAACTTACCTGGAAGATGTTGATATTACTGGAGCAGCCAGCTCGTTTTTTCTAGGAACGTTTATGTGGAACACGGGAGACCGGGAGGCGAGTGCCGCGAGGGGAGACTTTTTTCTTCCACAGTTGGGAATGTGACCAGTAGACGCGTGACACCTGGGAGCCGATGGCCTGAAAGTCGGTTGAATTACAGATCTCTGGTATCTCCTCCGAGCCTTCGAGTCGTGCGGACGTATCTCTCACAGCTCCTAGCTCCCTTCTACCTTTCTTTACTTGCACTATGCGCCTATTTCCATTCTACGGGAACTCCAGTTCACTCTTTCTTCCTTCCTTCTTTTCGCTCCTTTTCCCCCTCTTTTTGCTTCTGTGAAAGTGCCGGCGGAACGACGGCGACACCAGGCCTATTCGCTGCGCCGAAGTGAACACAAGTGCAGGCTGGGTTGAAGCGATTACATTCGAGACTCCTAAGATGTGAAGGTTATAGTGTGCGTGCATGCAGCAGTTCGCGTTGTCTTTCCTACTCTGTCGACCACCAGCGCTACGTATTGGGAGCCTTTGATCAACTACAGGAGCGTATGGTGTGTTGTTATGGGGGAATATATTGTCTGTTTTGCAAGGTACGCGTTTCAATGAGCTTCAAATTAATTATCGTGTATAGAATCTTCACTGTTATGATAGAGGTGTTAGCATCTGTTTGTATCTCAAAGTCATGGTGTGTCATTTCTGCATTTATTTTGCATTTGACCACTTCACTAGACATAATAGTTAAGTTCAAACAGCTAGCTGCCTGTGTATTCGTTTCTCAAATTGCACATACGAATAAAAAAGAAAAGGCATGATAGCTGTAAATTTTATTTTGCAAGAAGGGTCTTTTAGGTTTTCAGCAAACATAACTTCGGCAGATGCAGCCATGTTCTTAGACGTTTAACCCGCAGAATACGTAATTCAAAGCGACATTTTTTTATAATTTGACCTCGTTTTTTTGTGATCTAAACTCCGTACGAACCATGCTCAACAACACAATGCTAATCATTCCACATTGTGATCCGTGTAGTTATTCTCTCCTGTGGTTGTCGTAAATGCTTCAGCATCACGGGATAAAACTCAGCACAAGTTTGTTTACTGGGTGCCCAACATATTGTATATTAGATAACACTGCATGCAATTGCGAGCAGATGTATGGTCATGCAAACACTATAGCTCTGTGTCGGAAAATAGCACCATCTCTGACCACTGATATTGCTCAGAATATTTTGGCCTAAGCAATGTCAATCACGGAAATGTGCGCTTCGTGCAAAGCGCTCTTGTGATGCAGTTCGGTGCTGCCTGAACATGCCCTGGCATCAGTGTCCACAGCGTTCAAAATGCGCGATATGACAACGCTAAACAACCAGCAGGGTTGGGCGTTCCTGTCGTGCAGCGGCGCCGAGCAGTGAAGCCCTCGATTAGGTGGAGATTCGCAAGCTGCCTGTATGTGGAACATAAATGTGAGAATATACATACGTGTGAAACTTTGTGTTCCATATAAAACCTTCTTAATTTAACTAGAACATTGTCCCGCATACTTCTTTAGTTCTCTGTCTATAACGTCGGTTCCGCTCACATTAGTGGAACTTTTTAGAAAAGTTTCGCTGGAACTTTTGTGGAACCAGATTAAAAGTGTTTTTAGCTCCGCCGTCGCTTGCGTGCCACTGAAGCTTGTTAAATCTACAAAGGTGGCCGCCACGGTGGCTCAGTAGTCATGGCGCTGGGCAGCTGACCCGAAAGACACGGGTTCGATCCCGGCCGCGTGGTCGAATTTCGATGGAGGCGAAACTAGAGGCCCGTGTACTGCGCGATGTCAGTGCACGTTGAACCCCAGGTGGACGAAATTTCCGGAGCCCTTCACTCCGGCGTCTCTCATAGCCTGAGTCGCTTTGGGACGTTAAACCCCATAAACCAAATCAAACCGAGCTACAAAGGATGACCTTTCTGACAGTATGGCTCCTGTATAAAGGTTACCTGTATGCGGGCTTCTCAGGACAACGGGGTTCCATCTCCTGCTAGAGCTGTGTGGCCACTCCGCCATTGCTTTAAGCTATGGCCGCAGAATTCGCTAGATTGAAACAAGAGTTAGAGCGCGATTACTGAGTTTAAGTTTGGCCGCTGCAATACTACGTTTTTTCAACCCTGAGAGAGGAAGCAGGGCCTTTCATGATGACGGCCGTTGAACATGAAGGCTGCAGTGTCATGGAAGCAGATAATGATGCTGACGAAGACGACGAAGGTGATAAGGCTGGCGATAGAGAATAACTACGCTCCTTGCTGTTTTTATAGTTTGCTGCGAACAAGGGGAGTGAGGGGCAAGCACCGGTCCACTGGCCGACGTTTCAACAAGAGGACTTGTCTTTGTTTGAGAAACTCGGGTTTTTCTTGGCGGAGATAAAAGAGACCTCCCTCCTCCCCTCCCCCCTCCTAGGAAGATGGCCGGGAGTGATGGCAAAAGTGAGTAGAAAGGGGGGGGGGGGGGGGGGGTGTAGATGATGATGTTGGTCATGAGAAGCTACCGTCTTGAAAATATCTTAAACTACTATGATTGTTGCTGCCGTGCTTCATGCTGTGTCCCTCGATTTGCTTTTCGGACTTGGAGCTTTTTCATGTCCCATGCCGGCGGGGAACCAGTGCTCACTCAAGGCAGTGTAGGGTGCTTGGAGCCGCTACTGAGGGCTCGCATAAGAATACACCCCGATGTGCTGGGTGTCCTTCTGTCCAGTACCCTGCTTGCCAGTGGCCGAGATTGCCATGGAGGCAGACGATGGGCCTTCGGCGTGATGTGACGACAGTGCGGGTGGTGCTAGTGACGCTGCGACTGCTTCCGTTTTCAAACCAGCGGAACACAGGGGTATGCTGAACTGCTATGGTTGAGCGCAGCACCCTTAGTGGCTTGCTATTCAATCAGCAGATTATCAAGGCTCTTGCGGTGTCCAGATATTTGTTTGGTTTGGTTTGGTTTGGTTTATTGGTGTTTAACGTCCCAAAGCAATTCAGGCTATGAGAGACGCCGTAGTGAAGGGCTCTGGAAATTTCGACCATCTGGGGTTCTTTAACGTGCACTGACATCGCACAGTACACGGGCGTCTAGAATTTTGCCTTCATCGAAATTCAGCCGCCGCGGCCGGGATCGAACCCGCGTCATTCGGGTCAGCAGCCCAGCGCCGTAACCACTGAGCCACCGCGGCGGGGCCAGCAGATATTTGTGCCGCTGCGCCTTCTCAATACGTGAACCACTGACGGCCATGGAAGCACACCCGGAAGGAGCGCCTGCTTTCCTCACAAAGGCTCTGCGGCATTGGTCTCGTTGGTGGCACTACCGTCGCTAACGTTCCGAAGATACTTGAGTCAGCCGCAGCGGGATTGGATTTCTGTAGCGCACTTGGTCTGCATGGACAGAAGCTACAATTGTCTACGTGTCAAGACGGCGGGCTCCTCAGGGCACGAGATCCCTCGGCGAACAGTTCCACGCATCCCCTGCTTCGGGCTGACGTGACCGGGTAATTCGCTCAAGAGTCTTAGAGAGTTGTGTTTGAGCTGCTCCAGCGTACCACTTTGTCTCTTTCACCGTGACTGTAAGGGAATAGTTGGAGCCTTCGCTGTACACGACGGACGTCCAGAAGATTCACTCGAGGGTAGTGGTCCTGATAACTGTACTGAATAAGGCGGCAGGAAGGAGGACAAAGGATGGCGATGAAGAATAACTAAGTATTTTCTAATTGCTTTTCTGTTCTGCTGTCTGACCACTCCAACGCTAATTTTATTTTATACGCCTCAGTGGGCACGTGTCCTCAGTATGAACCAAACCTAAATACCCAGACGATTCGCCTTGCCCGCAGGATGTCGACGCAAAGGTCGCCAGGGCGATCGCCGCAGCGAAACTTGCTGAGGCTCCCACGTCATAGCTCCAAAGTAGTTCGAGGTTTGATCGTGCTTTTTTTTCGTATTCGATTGCATGTTGCAAATACAGATAAACAGATTTCATCGTACGTTGGACGAAATCAAAACAAACAGTTCCTTGCCGTCTTTTTAATGCGTTAGCACTCGAAGTGGCATCTCGGCAAAAATTGACCGACCGCTGTGACCATGAGGCTTGAGCCAGAGTGGAATGTGTACAATGGGAAGTGAAACGAGCTGTAGTGGGGGAATAGGTGGGTGGATAGGGTGATACGTAGAATGGAGCAGAGTGGAAAGGTGGACAAGTGGGGAAGATTACAGTGACACTGAAGCCAAGTAGAGAGGATGACAGGGAACCTCGCGCTCCGGGCACATCTGGGTGCTAAAGTACTTACCTTGTATCTACTGGGCGCTCCGCGACGGCTCCTCACGTGATCCAGGGTGAAGCGGAGCGCAGAGTAACGAAATTCCAAGCCTCTACCACGACATGCCACATCCTAACATATACTCCACCGCATGACTCGCACTGATCATCTGTGATTTTTTTTTTAATTTAATGTTACCACTCTACATTACTGCTATTCTTTAGGTCACCAAATTTCAGCATTGCTCTCCGCTTCAAACACACTGTTCCGCGCCGTCATATGCGCTCATCACACGTGTTCTGCATTGGGTGACCAAGATGAACGAAAATGATACAAGTGCCTGACGTATTTTCCATGCAACAAAAGAAATAGGAAGGCTATGAGGGCAATTCCGGACGCGTCAAGGACGCGTACAGCTCTTAAAGACAAGCATGTCCGAGGCGTAAATTCTTCCGGTTGGTAATCATGCCCTCATATTGGTATGTACAATTTAATTGAAGCTTTAGGCAAAAATCACCTCGTACATCAAATTTTATTCTCGTTTGTTCTGCCTTTACAGCTTAAGAAGCTTCAGCGATGTTAAGAAACGACGTTTGAAGACAGGTTTTGGTGCCCTCCATGCAAACTATATTTCCCGGTGTTGCTGCACGGTACAGACATAAGGTTCCTTATGAGCAAAACGAAACTTTCAGCGCTTGAAAGGCACGGACAGACACGAAGCAGACAACACAGGCGCTACTTCGTGTCTGTTTGTGTCTTTCGAGCACAGCAACTTTAGCCATGACGATCAAACTCCCCTGGACAGCCAGCCTGATCCTTAAGAACCTTTTTTTCGAAAAGCGCTCCCTTTTATAGCGTGCACTGGCTGGAGCTAAAATGGACCCTTCCTTTCGACGCTCCGACTCAGTGACTGCGCAATGTCACTCGTGGTCAACAACCACAAAAAATAAAAACAGGACAGCGAAGGCTATTTAAATAGGCTACGGAGAACTACCAGCGACATTCTGATACGTTCAGCCTCCGTCAAAATTATTCAGGCCACATTGTTTACTCTTTCCAGCCGAGTAGTGGAGTAGTATTGGCACCCTTCAAGCTATAAATCTGCATAAGGTTAGACGTGCCCTCGTCCTCACCCTTCAAGACTTTTGGTCTTTTAAAGTTCTGTAAATGCGCCACTTCACGGCTCAAAAGCAAGTTATGAGGCCTGAAGACTTTTAACGAAGACTGCACTGGAGTGCATTAAACCTTGCGTGCAATTTTCAACGTATATTACTTATCTCACTCATTAAAGGTTGCAAGACACCCGGCAAGTATTCTGCCGCAATAAAATTGCGTTTTCGGTTAGTAAAATGCCGTTCGCCATCCACTTTCTCGATTCAAAAATTCAGTACGCAACCCTTCGACTCTTGGACGTTCCACTTCCTCCAGATGTGCTACGTAGTACCGCGGACAAATTATCAACAGGGCACATGAAAGCTAGGGCCACTAGGAAGATTATTCATGAAGGCTGCCGCCTTTCTCGTCACAGAAGAGTTAAGCGGCATTAGAAGTTCACAAGACGCCATTCGACCTCTTGATTGAGTCAACGGCCAAAGAAAGACAGGGTGAACTAATTAAATGATCGATTCAATTTACCCAGCTGGTCCCTGTAATTCTGAAACAATGATAGCTGCGCTCATGCGCGCCCGTACACATCGTCGTTGGCAAACTGTAGCCGTACACACACGGACTGCGCCTTTGCGGGTAAAACAAAACAAAAAAAATCTTGTTGGTTTAAGCAAATGCAAAAAAGAAAATCGTGATAGCAACACCGCACGTAGGCCTGCATTGAGCCTACAAGCGCAAAACGATCCAGCCTACGAGACATTTGCTGCCGCATTCAGGCAACCGATAGTGCCGCATTCGCATGCTCGTTTCGCTCTTTCCATGCACAACACGTTGCCTGCAAAAGGAAGCAAACGGCACCGTGCTGTATGTAGGCGAGAGTACGTGCACATACAAGCAATCGGCCCCGAATACAACTGGCGAATACGAGGTGCTCCAAAGCAAAGCGCGTGTAATGACATTTGTCCAATTTCACGGCGCCGGGGCGACATGCGCCGGCGAATGCGGAAAGCGGAGCCGTAAATCTCAAACGTTGCTGTCACGTCCGCGAGACGGCGCCACGCCTACAGCCGTCATGCGCGGCGCCCCCGCGGCTCTGAATTCAGCGGTAGTCACCACGCGCTCAGTCGCAGCGCATAATTAGCACTGCACTTGTCGCAGCGGCGTGATGCCACGTTGCTCTCGATGTTCGAGTACTGGGCCCAGCCCGAGTAAGCTCTGCGTTTGCGATGCAAAGATCAACACGAATTATTACTCGAGTTTCCCATTAGCAAAGAGACACGTGCCGAGGTCGTCCTTACCATAATTTAGAAACGGCGGCGACCGCTGCGGTACTCATGTACCATTCTGAATACCGTGCACGCACGCTTGCGCGCGTCTGCGGCCAGCGATGTAGCGCCAGCGCCTTCTACGCGTAGCACGTGCCTCGGGATGCGCTGTTCTTTTGTACTTGTGTCCGGCGGTATTAAAGGGCAACACGTCCAGCGGGGCGACCCATAAACGCAATATATAAGTGCAGAATGAGGACACCGATCTCTGAAGGACGTGCGCCGGCGCTCACGCGTGTTGTTCGGGCATTCAAATAACTCATCATTATATCGACTGCGCCAGGGAGAGGTCTATCATCCTTCGCATTCGTTTCCATCAACAAATGAGGGACGCGCGTACGTGCATGCGAGCGAAAGCGAAGCTGTATAGTGCTCCCCGAAACTAAAGTTACAGTGTAAAATCTAACCTAACCAGTAATGACGTCACTGTATACAACTTACTTGTGAAATCGGCGAGCTATGGAGACCCCTTTATTTCATTTCGTGGACTTTTCTCGCTTATAAGTGCTACTCCGTTTTCTGAGTGTGTTGCCTCTCTCTCTCTCGCATTGGAACACGGCAATACATCGATCTACGCCAACTGCAATCAAGTTGTCCTTAGTGCCCTTTAAGCAGATGTAACCGAATGCCCTAACCGTAACCCGAACAGCCCAGTCGGTTGTATAAAAAGCAGAATTCGTTCCATTTCATTTCGCCCCTGCTGTAGAAACTACGAAAGGTTCTTCAAAACAAGTTCCAATTTCGCGAAATTGCCTGGTCTGAATTAATATTAGTCCATTCCCCGTGCGCTTCCCTTGCATTGACCGTAACCCCTTTCCTGTTCTATTCTGCACAGGTATATAAAAGAATAATTTATTTTTCTTGCTACTGAGCGGTTGGTGAGTAAACCAGTTGATTCAGCGCCGATTTTGGGCACGTGAAGAACTAGGATTTGCAGCGATATTTTAAAACTTTTTTTTCTGCTAGCGTTAATTCGTCGGTTATTGCAGCAAAGGCGTTTATTTCATCGTCCGTCCCATTTGTGTAAGCTCTTATTTATGCAGGACATAAAGGATTCACAAGGAAACGTCGCCAAGCACCTGCCGCTGTGGGAGCATGTGGAGCGAAGTAGCACGAACGATAAACAAGAAGCAGCGGCAGTGGTTCGGTTCCTTTTGTTACCATTGCTACTTATCATGCTTTTCTCAATACAACTTCCATGAAAAAGTAGGTCTAGTGCTTTAATTCTGGGCTCGCTGCAACTTGCTCGCAAACGTGTCAGTTCTCTTTTTCGCAGTTAGCCCCCACAGGTCATCATCATTTTTTATCATCATCATTTTATTCTAACATCAACATTACAGATGCTGAGGACCGTGAACAAAAAGCCTCTAACTGGGCTTGACGGGGTTCACGGCCCCTAAAAACATGGCATTGGCAACAATACCAGAATACAAACACAACGCATCAGACATGGGAGGATGTGGTACAAAATAAAGACATAAGCAAAGACAATTACAAGATTAGGAGAGTGTTTAATGAAGTATACAATGTACGGTGCAATGCAGAAAAAGGTAGAGAGTGCAATTATTGTGGCTATGATATATTTACAAAAAAAAAACAGTATTGTGGCTATGAAACAGCTCGTTTGTTTAGAAGCGACGGGAGCATATTACGTAGCATCTGGTAACCATAGTTAGTGCGTACTCGAGGTATTTCCCACAGTTCAGCACTGCGGGTATTCCGTGTTTTTTGTTTATGTGTGAGGTTTGCTATGCCGCCTAAAATGTTTTTATTCTGTTCAATTCCGTTAGAATAACGCTTAATTAAGGAGCATTGTTTTATAAATGTCAGGTAGTGTGATAATGTTTAGTTCCCTGAAGAGAGGTGCAGTGTGACTATCGTATGCAGCGTTTGCAACTATACGAATTGCCTTTTTTTGTAGGAGGTGAAGTGTAGTAATATTTGACAAAGTAGTTGTACCCCACACTAGGTGACAGTAGTTAATATGTGAAGTAAAAAGGGCACTGAAAATAAGGCGTTTAATGTAAACAGGAGCAAAATATCGCAATTTCGCAAGGTCCATCAAGGTCAAGGTCAAATATCGCAAGGTCAAGCTTTTTTTTCTGTATCTATACAGTCTCGACAGCGAATTTGAGAACAGTCGTTACCCAATGTGTCCCTGATCGCCACACAGAGTACCTGTGGGCAAGATGCATGACCAAAATTATTTTTGTTGGTTCCATGAGCTTATGTAAATAACACCACTAGGCGCCCAGCATCGTGAAAAGTTAAAAGATATACGATGCTGTGGTTACCAAAACAAATATTCAGAAATGACACCGACGCCCACAAAATTTGAAATAGTTGTCAAGCTATGAATAAAATAAAGAACATGCGAAAAAATGTTTAACCACTCTTACAAAGTTTAAAAATTACTTCAACGAAAAATATCGCATTAAGACTATTTTGAAGCGTCGCCTCATGAAATCAGAGCTGCAGCAGCAAGTTCGTGGATTGTCTTACGCGCCCCTCGCCAATATGCTTGAGTCGTGCCTAAAGCAGTGCCTTCTATAGCCAATCAATATGTCGCTTGAAGCCTGGAGTGATATAGCTCGATCTACCTATATACAGGCTTCAGTCAACCAAAGGACCAGGCTGGGTTTCGTAAAGGCTACTCGACAATAGAACATATCCACATCATGAATCACTTGATAGAGAAATGCGCCTAATATAACCAGCAGTCGTGTATTTAGCCTTCATAGATTACGAGAAAGCGTTTGACTCAGTCGAAATCTCAGCAGTCATGCGTAACCAGCGTGTAAAAGAGGCGTATGCAAAGGTACTGGAAAATATCTATAGCGGTCTCTTCAGTACTCTTCTACGCGTGTTTACAGGAAGTATACAGAGAACTGGATTTCAATGAGCTGGGGATAAAAGTTAATAGAGAATGCCTTCGAAACCTCCGGCCGCTTCACTGATGGCATTGCCGTGCTAAGTAACTCAGTGGACGAATTGAAAAGTATGATCGATGACTTAGAAAGGCAAAGCAGAACGGCGGGCCTAATAATTACTATAAAGAAATCTAAATTCATGTCGTATAGTTTCGGAATGGCGCAACAGCCTACGATAGGCAGCGAAGCACTGGAAGTTGTCAGGGAATGCATCTGTTACTTCGGGCAGGAAGCAACCGCTGACCAGTACCAAGAGAGTCAAGTAATCAGGCGAATAAGAATAGAATGGAGTGCACTGACAGGCACTCTCAAGCCAAGAATAACTAGTACTCATCAAGAAGAAAGTATACAGAAGTTGTATCTTGCCAGCACTCATCTACAGGACGGGGACTTTGAGGCTAGCGAAAAGGCTCGAAATTAAATTGAAGACCGCTCAAGCGAGCTATGTAAAGGAAAATGATAAGTTTAACGTCAAGAGACGGGAATAGAATAGAACAGAACGTACCAGGGAACAAACGCGTGTTAATAATATCCTTGTTAAAATCAAATAGAAATAGCATTGGTAACGCATGTAATGCGAAAACAGGATAATCGATGGGCCCTTAGGGCAACGGAACGGATTTTAATATAAGGCAAGAGACCCGCCGCGGTGGCTCCGTGGTAAGGCGCTCGTCTACCGAGCCGGAGTACCCGGGTGCGAACCCGACCGCGGCGGCCGCGCTTCGATAGAGGCGAAACGCAAGAGGCGCCCGTGTGCTGTGCGATATCAGTGCACGTTAAAGATCCCCAGGTGGTCGAAATTATTCCGGAGACCTCCACTACGGCACCTCTTTTTCTCTTTCTTCTTTTACTCCTACCTTCCTCCCTTCCCTTACGGCGCGGTTCAGGTGTCCGCCGAGATATGTGCGACAGATACTGCGTCATTTCCTTTTCTCAAAAACCAATTTACCAATTTATAAGGCAAGAGTGGGGCAGCAGGGTTGGTGAATGAGGTTGGAAAGTTTGCGGAGGATAACGTGGCCGCTGCTGGCACAGACAGGGTTAACTGGAGGGATATGGAAGAGACCTTTGTCCTGCAATGGACGTAGTTAGGTTGATGATGGCGATGATGATGACCTTGATACACGAGGCTTCGACGCGGGAGCGCGTCGGGTTCGAACGCCGATGGACACCGACCGAATCGCACTAGTGCTCGTAAACCATGCTTTCACATTGCTAGTATTAAATGCAGGTTTTTACTGGTTCAGTGTAAAATGTCTCGAGACCCGATAGCAAGGTATTTAACTCGAGAGTAGAAAGTGCGCGGAGCATCAACTCGTTTTTCCAGCGTATATACTGCTCGTGTAGCGTCCCATCACCATCGCTGTAGGAGCCAAGTTTCTCGGAGCGACTCTTGTACTTAGGGCACCAAAAACAGCGAGACCAAGGGGGGCTGCGCGGTCGCACTGTACCCTGCATTTGAGGCAGTCAGCGCCCGGGTGGTCAGTGCTTTATAATAAATACCAGGCGTAGTGAGTTCACATTCACACTGATAGTTTGGTGCCCGGATCTCTGAGAGGGACCATGAATCCACAACGAACCGCGCGCCGACGAACATTTCCAGTGCGATGGACTCGACTCACCTCTGGCGCTAGCTCTGGGCGGCCGAGGCGGAGCGAACCCGGTGCGAACAACTGAAGGAGTGCGCGCGGCCACCGAGGTCGTGTCTTCCTGCCCTTCAAGCCGCTCCCGCGTCATCCTCCTCAGAAGCCGTGAAGGACGTGATCCTCATCTCAACGGTTCCATTTGGCGACATTCCCGTTGGCGCATTTATCTCGGTCTCCTGAGAGCAGGCCTCGCCCTCCAGGTGTGAGGACCGCCGGCACTAAGTGCTTCGTTGCGCAGTCGAGCGTTCCGCCTGTCTGCAGGGAATAAGCACGCTCTCGCCGTTGTGGAGCCTGCATCGCTATTTTATCACTCTTTCCCCTTCCTCAGTGGAGGAGACAGGTGACGCCGACCAAGTCAAGAATGCTTTTACGAGTGAGTTGCGCTCGATGGGGCCTCACACTTCCCCGCTTGTTGGGAATGGAAAGTCCACTCGGTAGCGGTTGCCAGACGGCAGACGCTGTGCATAGCCCGATACTCGGACACAAGGTGTATCGCGCCTCTGGGAACCGGGAAAGGTTAATGTCGGAGGTGGGAGGAGATCCAATCTGCCTTGCCACACGTTCATAACAAGTTCGCGCCACCGCACCGAGCTGTTTACTTCAGAGTACTGGGATTGCAACCCTGATTTTTACAGATCCTGCATGAGACGCAGCGACAAAGAACGCCAAAAAGAACTCCTGAAAGCGTTCGCTTAAAAAGTTCCTAAAAATCGGAAGTTCGAAAACAGGATCAAACTGTCAGCCGCGATTGACGTAATTTACTATGAAGTAATGGTAATTAGCCAATTAACAAAATTTCGCTAGTAAACTGTTATATTGATACAGTGGAGTGATTAGTGTCAGTGGAGAGTTCGAAGCAATGGACAAGATGCCATTTCAGTTTTGAAACGAAGAAAAGGTCACTCTGCAAGGCTCTGCAGCGCAAGGAAATCCGGGATTTTTTTTTTTTCTGCACAGAAAGGAAACTGAGCGCATAAAGTTCGCACGAAGGTCAGTGTAAGCGCAAAATCCACTAATTACGTGTTGCGCTTAGGTACGTTAGCTCGTTTGCCCTTGTTCAGCTCTGTTTACCTTTGTTCAGCTTTGTTTACCTTTGTTCAGCAAGTTTTAAAGTTCCAGTTGCACCCAAATGTTCTTGCAGTCTATAATTGCGCGGCTTTCCGATTCGAACTGGCTGCGCTATTGTAGCAGGTCTTTTACTTTGCCGCTTGGTGCAAGGAAAGGGATAGTCATCGCCAACTATACGTGGTCGTTACTTTTGAGAGCGACAGAGCAAAAAGAAAGTGCTTGACAGTGAACAGTAGAGCAGGCAGTTCGAATTTGGAGTCACAGTCATTGTAAACGTCATCAGCGGATGTTGCGTTTGCACCGAGCTTCCTGCGCAGGAAAGCTATTTTTTTTTTGGGGGGGGGGGAGGGGGGGGGGGCGGCGGTAATGTTGTTAACAGACATCTATCCAACTTTCTGTATATGCGTCCTCGACATTCGCGAACGTTTCTCTCCAGTTTCCAGACAGCAATGTCGACCCTAGCGTTACATTCGTGTGTGTGTGTGTGTGTTTTTTTTCCCTGTTTCGTGCCCGCAAAGTCGACCCTAGCGTTACAATCGTAGTCGCGTTACATTGGGTAAATACGGTACTTTCAGCGCGCTCCCCTCGCCCCTCGTCGGGACATAGTTTGATTTACTTCCCCGAAAGCAAGATTAGTTAGCCTGTATGAAGGAACGGTGACAGTGGAGAACTTTAAAAAAAAAAAGTGCCACCGATTTACCTGGTTACACAAAATGTGACTTCGGTGCGCTAGGACGTTTGAACTTGTTTAGCTTTGTGTATCTTTGTTTAGCTTTTTATTACCTTGAAAGTTGGCCATTTGCACCCAAAATTTCTTGCACTAGTTCCTCGGCTTTCCTTTTGCGATAAGCCGCCTGAGCAAGTCGCCTCTCGACCGCACGTTCCGCCGACATCATGATTCGCCTCTTCTTTCGCGCTCTTCGCGTTTGTCGCCATTCACCTGTGTACGCATCCCGTTTAGCAAGGGTATACTGTATACTGTCTTCGCCACTCTGCTTTGGCTTGCCGCCTTCCTGTACACAGGACTGGTTGGCTCACGTTGGCGCTCTCTTCGTTTGCGTTGCTGCTCAGCTCGCCGTGCACATCGTTTCGGCCTCGGAATCTGTCGAACGACCGGCTTCATCTGTGATTTAGTGTTTGCTGCAGTGCACGTTCCTCCTCCGACTTCATAATTCACCTCTTCTTTCTTGATGCGCATGAAACCGCGTTTCTAGCTCTTCATCTTCACACCCTTTCTCCACTCGGCTGCTGCTGGCTAGACGCTCCTCCGAGCATACACGAGCTTACCCGAGTTACTCCGAGGCTTCAACATGGTCACATGAAGTCACTGCACTGAAAAGAAGCCCTTGAAGTCAACCACTGGGATGAACGTGTCGAGGGCTACTAAGAAGCTTGCCCTTGAGCTTCCGAAGCATCCACATCGCCACCAGCGCGTTCAGCCGTAACTCCGTGGTCTATCGGTGCACAGTAAAGCTGCGGGAATAAGGTCTCGACTAGGCATCACTGGGGACTACTGACGCTTAATTACTTACAGAAGAACCAGCATAAACCTCTCACAGATTATTCTGTTGCAAAGTTTACGCGAAGAACAATGGCTATGTTGTGCATTCAGGGAAGTTACTAATGTGGCCATTTTTTCGCAGTTTATACTTTTGATGTTATTGCTGTTTCCCACAAGCAATATCCTTGTCAGACCCGAGAAAACTTCGGCTTGTTAGCGTATAGCCAAAATCAATTACATTCGCGTACTAATCGTTGCCATTTGCCGATATTCAGTTGTCCCTGGCAGTTACCTTACACAGCTGCATGGCTTTTTCCACAATTGTTTAAACTAACTAAAAAAAAATAATCTTTATATGTGACCTTAATTTACCAGCGGTCGACTGGAATTATTTGGCAATAGGCAACAAAGATGTGAAAAGTTGTATTAGAGCGACAAGCTAGGCTAGTTGGTGAACGTTCATCTTGTAAATGGGACTGCGCTAAAACCAAACAGGGGAAGAAGTGGACAGAATGCGCGCAGTTTCTACAACTGAGCGCGTGCTGTCCACTTCTCCTGCTGTGTTCCGTGTTTTTTAGTGCACTAGTCCCATTTACAAGACGTTTGATTTTAGCTTGGTTTTATGGGGTTTCCGTCCCAAAACGACTCAGGCTACGAGGGACGCCGTAGTGGAGGGCTCGGGATAATTTCGACCACCTGGGGTTCTTTAATGTGCTCTGACAACGCATAGTACACAGGACTCTAGCATTTCGCCTCCATCGAATTGCGACCGCCGCGCCCGGGATCGAACTCGTGTCTTTCGGTTCAGCAGCCGAGCCATATACAACCACTGACCTACGGCGGTGGCTTATTTACAAGATGTGAAAAGTTGTAACCTCATTTTTAACATGATGTTCAACTTTTCGTTAGTGCAGCTTGTGAAGCAACCAACAAGCGCCCAGGGCCAGACATGTTCGGTGTTGGACCTAGCTTTCATGTCTTCGTCTTTGACCTCCTAAATCAGCCTGTATTGGACCATAGAATTAGGGGCGTGCTAACATTCGAAAATTTCTAATAGTGAACCGAATTTCCTAAACTGATCGTTTCTAGAGAATTCGCAGACACTATGCACACGCATACGCGCATACACGCGCACACACGCGCACGCAAGCACACAGGACAGGATACTCATTAGACTTTAAAAGTTTTATTTGCACTCACACGACAGATGTATACATTTCTAATAAGGAAGCAATTACACATTGACATCCACCCAAGCGCAGCCATACGGCTACAAAGGAAAGTCACAAAACTTTCTCAGAAACTTCGTAGTTAAAGAAAAATTCCTCTTGGTCCGGGGTTCGAACCCGGGGCCACCGCTTCACCGGAGCAGTCGTTCTACCAATTGAGCTAACCGGGATTTTTTTTTCTTTATTACCGACTTGGCCGGGCAAACAAAACAAAAATACAATGACATGACAATAAAAGCACAGGTCAGTTTCTAGCTAGTGCACGATGATAAAATGGGTTAAATGATTTTAGTTGGTCGAGGACAGGCAGCCACTCAGGCTGATTGAGCTAACCGGGACGGCTAGCTTATGGCAGGGCGAGAGCGAATTGATCAATAACTCGAAGTGGGAAATGTGTTTATCAAATATGCACTCGCAATTTCATTGTGCACTCGCAGGATGCCTAGTCACTAACCACATTTGCTGATCCCCTCGTGCATGGCATGCGCTTGCGCATCTCTTTATTTGCCAACCTTATGAACGGGGTGCTGACGCACGTGTCGCCCACCCGGTGAATTTCAAACACTTCGATTACCTCTCGTTCTTTTAGTTGCCGTGCCACGTGCATCACAAACGTGGCGTCATATACTGGGAACAACCTCTTCAATGCTTGCAACGCTTCGCCAATAAGCTACCGGCGGCCAGTGATGTAAGAACCGTTCGATGCTCTCTTAGCCCGTCAGCCATGCATATTCCGGCTTGGCCTATGTATATCTTTCCATGGGCAAGAGGAATTGTGTCCACGACTTCCGTTCTGTACACTACGAACCTGAAATTCACAGGGCAGGCGACATGTGTGTCAGCAACCCGTCCATAATGTTGGCAAAGGAAGATATAGATTATCTTCGCAAGCGCATGCCATGCAAGAGGGGGGCAGCAAATGTGAGACCTGTGGTCAATGACGAGGCACCTGCGAGTGCACAATGAAATGTACATACGTATGTCATATGAGTGTGCAGAAGAAGGTGTTGCTTCCACAACAGCCGCAGGCAAACTGGATTATTCCAGCCGTTGCGCGTCTCTTCCTTCACTTCACCGGGCCTCCCCCTCAGGAGACGGAGTCGTCCCAGCGAAGAGCCTTCCGGCGAGGTGTAAGAGGCCAGGGAGTCGTCTTGTTGGTGATGATGCCAGCTGGCATGCCGAAACGGGCGATCCACGTGAAAATGAGCGCGGTGGCAACCGTTTCCGCAGCGATACACAGTTTCCGCAGGAAGCAGTTATCCACTCGCCCAGCTAAATGCAATACGAAAATCTTATATCGTTCCATTCGGTTCGTTGAACGAATCATATAGTGCATGCTCAAAGTCATTCGAAACAAATCGAATAAGTTTTCAAGGTTTCGAATACTTTTCGAATAATCCGCACGAAGTTCGAATAAGGCCTGCCGTATTTTTCTTCTACAGCTACTCCAAAAACAAGGACCACACACGCCGCGCACCATAATGCCGCGGTCGGTATGCAAGGGGTTAAAGTTCAGCGCCACAGTTCGGTCCATTGGCGTGGCGGCGTTAATAATGCTCACACTTGCCCCCAGCGATTGGACGACGCGGCAGGGCCCAGAGACTGGAACGTACCCTTATGTTCGTCGCCTCGAATCACAACAACTGGCACTGTGTTCGACCGTTCATCACATACGCAGTCAAAACTGACAAGCCGTTTAATGAAAAGCAGAGAATTTAGCCGGCGTTTAAAAATCGCTGACATGCGTGCGAAAGGGCATTAAGGAGAGATAAACAGAAGGAGAGAGGTGCAGAAAAATGTAAAGTAAAAAAAATGCGGCCACTTAATTTGGCCTGAGGCGCATCAACGAGTAACGCTATAGAAGATAATTAATGGTGTAATATAGTGTCCCACAAATTGGATAAGGAAGTTCACTGTATGAAGAGTGCATAATGGTGAGAGTACAACAACGTCGTCTCAATATGTAAATAAAAAGTTCATTGTACGCATCTGCTGTGTAAGGCAGGCTAGACCTAATACATAGTCCACCCTAATGGAACTTGCGTGAGCAGCTCCATACGATGTTCATGGTACGCACGCTCGTTGGCATACGCTGGGCATTCAAACAGAGTATGCTGCACTGCTTCGACTGAGCCGCAGTTGTTGCAGTGCGGAATGTTCCCTTGTCCTAAGCGACACCATACGCCTTTTGTAAACGCAGCGTTTAGACGAAGTCGACGATAAACGGTTTCCACATGGCAAGAAAGTCCGGGTGGTGGTCTAGATCTGAGATGTGGCTCGACTGAATGAAGAAATGGGTAATGAAGTGTCGGCAAGCTCCAAAGCCGAATCTTTCCTTCATAAACATATTTTTCAGCCAATTGAATCGCGTCTGATTTAGTGAAACAAATCCTCCTGTGGTTCTGATGCTGAAGATTTGCGGGCCGCTTTATCTGCTTTCACGTTGGCCAGAATACCACAGCGAGCTAGCATCCACTGAAATGTTATACAGTGGCCTGCGGCACTATATAGGCAATTAAGGTAGGTATCCAATGTCGAGAGAAACTGGCTGGTGTATGCTTTGCTTCAGCAGGTTGCACAGAATTGGAGAGCTGCTTTGGAGTCTGAGAATCACACATAATGTAAATAGCAACGAAAGCGGGAACACGAGAAGTACACAGGACAGCGCTGTACTAATAGCTGATGTTTTATTGAAAGATAGCCTACCCAAGTAACCAAACAACGCATGCGTATCAGGTGAGTCTCTGCACGCAGTAAGTTGTCTGGTGTGTACTCTAGAATTGCGCAAGGCAGAGAAGGAAGGCAAGAAGTGTCTAACCGCCGCACTGCCAAGCATGCTAACAAGTTTGTGGGATGTGCCACACGTGTCGTGCACAACATACCCATCCCCTGTGGCAGGCTGATGCGTGAATGACCGGGATCGTGAACATAATATTTCTCTTAAAAATTTGTCCGATCCGAATAACCTTCTAAGTCACTATATACAATGTACGAACTGCGTCCTTGCCTTGGACAATATTTCCATACTAGGAAAAGGGAAAAGCAGATATGGTTTAGTTTCGTTTATGGGGGTTTAACATCCCAAAGAGACTCGGGCAATGAGTGACGCCGTTAGTGAAGGGCTGCAGAGATTTCGACCACCTGGGGCTCTTTAACGTGCACTGACATCGCACAGTACACGGGCCTCTAGAATTTCGCCTCCATCGAAATCCGAACGCCGCGGCCGGGATCGAACCCGCGTCTTTCGGGTCAGCAGCCGAGCACCATAACCACTCAGCCACCGCGGCGGCTGTAAAAGTCGACGTGAAAGAGAGATACTGGAACCTTTCACATTAGGCTGCAAGGAAGTGACACGTGCGTAAGGGCACCGTCACTGTCGCTTACCAATGACGAATTCAAGTTACTGGAAAAGAGTGTGTGCATGTAGGAACGAAAGCAAGAGAATTTTTCTTCTACGCATTGGCTGAAGGTTGACCGCGTATTCGGTTACGTTTCACGTTGGTGTTTTCTGCGCCTGATGCGCATGCGTTGTTTGGTTACCTAAGTATCTTTTAAAAAAAAAAAAAAACATCAGTTGTTAGTCCAGCGCTACCCTGTGTACATCTTCTTCCTGTGTTCCCGTTTTCGTTGCCAGTTATATTATGTTTGATCCACACCAACAAGGCCGCATGATTACCATGTTGTGAAAATCACCCATCTGACAGGTGTTCGACGCAGGATGATGATGATGATGATGATGTCCTCAGGCTTAATGGCACATACCCACGGCGGGGGATTGGCCAGGGTGCATAGCGGATACAAACGCACTCATGTACAGGGAATGGAGTATTTGGATAATTTTGGGACACAAAGTTAGAATTTGTACAAAACAAAAAATACGGAGAAGGAAAAGTAGTGAATTCACATTCTAGCAGAGGAATCTACCAGATGAAATTATATAATCGTGAATATGATCGCACACTGGTTTCAGGGCATATCCCTTGGCGCTTGATATAGAAAACAGCTTCTTCTTTAAGGTGGCGGTTCCACTGCCGCCATCTTGCAAGTAGTTCATATTCTGCCACCAGGCTACGACACTGATCCATCACTGAGAAAGTGTCTACCCGTCTTGCCCCCAGCGACCCGAGACTGGTTTTGGTTGAGATGTTGAGATACGTGTCCGGTCCTTTCTTGACCCGTGCTGCGTGAAGGCTTTTCTTTTGCTGCTGCGCCTGCCTTCAGAGGATTACAAACGAACCGTGGCAAACCCGACTGCTAGTCCCCGTCGTGCGTGGGGGGAGGTGTTGGCTGGGGTGGTTCCGCATGCTGCTTTCTCTGCCTGTCCCTTGCCAAAGCCAAAGAGAGTGGGGCTTCCTTTATTCGGTCTATGGTTCCAGAAGGGTGAAGGGAAAAAGTTGGAGAGCCGGGGCAAAGAGGGTACCGTCTTTGTCCAAACGGCGTCAGAGGTGGAGTGATCCTTGTTCCGGATAAGGATGCCCAGCACGGGAACAGAGGACCGTTTCCTTCCCTCTCTTGTTTAGCCTTGGCTGAGTAGCCACAGAAAGCTGTACCGTCGATGTTACTATCTGGAGGGCCTCCTTTGAGGGAATGTGCCGTTTCGTTCTTGAGTTTTACCCGACTACAGACTTTACTGTTTTCAATGTCGTGACATATATTAGTGGGAGCAAAGAAAAAGGAAAAAAATAATGCTGCCCCGCCCGCATCGCAAAAGGCACAACGTCGATACAGTGGAAACTTGGGAGAGTTAGTGATAATTGTCGACATAATTGCACAGCGCAAATTACTAAGTAAGCGAAAAGAGAAAGCGGACGCCAAAAATAAGGAAGGTGTGATATAAAGCAAATTATTTACGTTTATGTCTCATGTATATATTTCTAGCGTTTTTTTTTTTTTCAATGAGCCTTATAGTTGAAATCGGTGCCTTTCTTGTGTCCTTCTTTCTGCCCTCGTCTTTTGCGCGTGCAATCACTTCGTCACTGTTGATGCATAGTAATATTAGTAGTAGTCGGAACACTCCTGGTCTAGAGTGTAACCTGCAAACTCTAGCGCTGAAAAAAAATATTTTTTTTATCAAATGGTATTGCATTTATGATAAGAAAACTATAACAAAGACAGCTATACAATTTAGTCAACGCTCAGGCCTGTCCAACCTTACAAACTATGGTTGGTAAAGAAAAAGGCAGAGAGAAGTGGGAAATTGTCAATTTCTGTTTACCCTTGAGATGAATCGACATTGCGCAAGAGACGTGAAATTGCTATTGAGAGGGTTAGCACCGCAGGGTGTCGGAATGTGTTTACCTCGGAAGCAAATATTCGTCGTACATTGTACATTGTACGAAGAAGGGGGGGGGGGGGGGGGGTGCAGGAACGCTGCCAAAAAAAAAAACAGGAGGTCGGCTACAAAGTGTGACGATTCGTGCGCGTACGCCAGTGGCCGCACAAACCCGGTCAGTGACTCCCGGGGGGCGGCAGACCGCGCCATCCTGGCGGCGTGTCGCCACGGAGGGACAAGGCCACATAGCGCATAGGATGGCCTGTCACGAGGATTCCAGGGGAGATCTGCGTGGAGGGAACAAAAGGAAGCGGCGAGCGGGCGGCGCCGCGGGGGCACCAGTGGCCGCACAGACCCGGTCAGTGATCCCGGGAAGCGGCAGACCGCGCCATCCTGGCGGCGTGTCGCCACGGACAAGTCCACATAGCGCATAGGATGGCCGTCGACGACTCCTACGGTGGTGATTAAGCCTGTCACGAAGATTCCAGGGGAGATCTGCGCGGAGGGAACAAAAGGAAGCGGCGAGCGGGCGGCGCCGCGGGGGCGGCGTGGGGCAGCCGGCGGCTACGGCGAAGGTGGAGGCGGCAGAAAGAAAGAAGCAAAAGGCTTAAAAAGGGGGAGCCGATGGGAGGAAAGGGCATACAGGGACGATTCGAGCGAGCGGACGAGACGGAGGAAGGCAGAAGACCGGGGCCGCGCATGGACCAGGGAGCCCGGGGTCTAGCCTTCGCTCGCGTTCGGACCTCCACAGCCCTCCAACGCCTGGCCGAGAACGAGAGCCGCACCGCCGTGAAGAATCCCCAGCCCGGCCGCAGCAGACATCCAGCCATTCGTCGAGCCCGTGCCACAACAAGCTGACTGAGCCCCGACGTGGACGAGCCCTACTGCATTTCCCGTAAGCGGCATCAAGCCAGACCCATTAATTAAATCATATTCTAAAATCATTCTTGGAGTCTGTGTATCAATCTCCTCGTGCCCAGTGTGGACCCAGGGCCAATTTAAGAAACCGGTCCATCACAAAAGCGATAGTTCTGTAGGCACTTAGGGCGACCCCCTCCCCTCTCTCGTTTGGACCCTCAACTGCGTGCTCTTATTCATTTTAGACCTATACGTCTTTCTTGCATCCAGTTTGCATCATTAGGTTGCTTATTCCCTCCAGTATTTTCCATCGCGTGCTGAAATGTATATCTTTCTTGCCTTGCGTCGATTTGCCTCGATTTGGTTGGATCAAAGATTGAGAAAGTGCGCCCGCGTATGTGTGTGTATGTATGCGTGCGTGTCCACGCGCGCGTACCTGGAACTGAAGGAACAGCTGCTATTTTCACACCGTCTATTGTCAGGCAACTATAGCCTCGTTTACATAAACCAGACTTCGGCGGGCGAGCCAGGAGATCGAGTTGAGCAAGGTCAGCCCAACTTGACTGCATGTTTACATGAACTCGATTTTAGCGAGTCGCGACCGGTTCAACAGCAGCGGCACCAAGCGTCGAGCGGCGCAGCGGGAAAGGGCAGTGGCAGCCTGGAAGATTGCGGCATGCACGGCTGCCGCGGAGGCGCTACGGCGCAAGCGAATAACAGGTTCGCATTTATCACCTCCCCTTCCACTAACCCGACTCCGATCGGTTTACGTGCTATCTGCTGTTGGGGTCGAGTGAGTCAACCCACCCCCTGCAGCGGAGTTGACTGGACTCGCTCCCTCGACTCCCGGACCCGACTCTTAGGTGTTTACATGAACCCAGTAACCGGTTTGCAGCTCAAATCCTCAACTGAACCCGTCATGTAAACACCGCTTATAACGTGCTTGTAATCATTTTCCGAGAATTTCTTTTCCTGTGGCGCTAGTCTACCCCGCCTGCGGGAGGGGCGCGCAGCAAGGGGAGGGGGCGGTCCTTTGTGCCAGTTCACGAAAAGGGGACTTCTCAGCACTATAGTCGGTTACAACTAAAGAACGAAGCGGCACACGCAACTCAGAGGGAGCTCTCCAGCCAATCATGTCGATTTGTGTGGCTGTGCATGCAGCCAAGCCTGCGAAAGAGAGCGAAGGAGTCGGCGCTTTGTCCCCGTGTCGCCGAGGGTGGATGTCCTTTGTTCGGGATAAGGCTGAAAGAATAACGCAAAAAGAAAGGAAAAGATTTTGCTGCCCCGGCATCCGCCGTCGTCTCTAGGAGCACCTGAGCTGGAGCAGGGGAAAAGACAGGGAGAAAGGCGAAGGTACTAGTAGGTGTGGTGCCCCCGTTTATTGTCTCAGCTGCACTGGCCACTAAAGGGGGAGGGGGGGGGGAGAGGACTGGGGTGCTCACCTTTCGCATATGTCCGCGCGAGAGCGTCTTTTGCGCAAAAGCGCTGAATGTTACAGGTGGGGTCATATTCGGCAACAGACGGTCGTGGCGGCTTCAGCCTCCACCGGTGCTGTCGCGGCGCACCTGTGGAGACCGAACAGAAAACTGTTCGGTCGACGCGCTTGGCTGGGCGGTCTCCTTTGATGGGCATGTGCTGCTTCGTTCTTGAGTTGTACCCGACTTATATACCACATGGATTCATTTCAGCGGTGGAACATGGCGCCCTCTGAACCACGGCATTCGTTTGAAAGAAGTGCGAGTCTAGTTCAGGAAAACTGCACCTGCTCCATGGTAGTGCTGAAATAGTGCAGCTGCAGCCGCCATGGAAACAGATGATGGATTGCGGGTTGTGATAAACGGCGGAGACTCAAGTAACTTTCACTCGTCGACAAGCTAGAACGCTGCTCGAGTTCTCCAAAGAAACGGATCGAGGCTGGTTCATGGCAACATGTTATTGTGATGTGCTGTTTGCACATTTCTTTATTAGATACGAGATGTTGGCTGCCGCTGATGTAGGCTGTAAACAGCTGGCTGCAATTCATTGGCATCGCAAAGGCTAGCGACGACCAGGCCTGCACTCGACCACCCGTTTTGGTAGCAGACAGTGCCAAACTGCGCTCAAAGTGCCGGAACTAGCTGTACACACCCGCGGCACCGCCGCTGCCGCAGAACTTTGCCTAACTGGTGCACTGAGTGCAGGCGAATCGAGCGCTCTCCAACTTCCCCTCCACAGCGCTAGCCGGAACAACGAACAACCGGCAGCATGAAGCGAAAGCCTGTCTCTTCCCTTTCCTGTCGCTTTAGCAATGCCAAAGCTGTCCTCGAAAAATAATACGACGCCCAGAATGCATTTCGTAGCGTCAGGTGAAAAAAAATTGGCAGTGGCTTAGCTCTGCTATGCCTGGATATACGTAGCGTAAAGCGCTCCGGTGTTCCGGCCGCACGTTTCGCCTTGGCTGCTCGACGGCGAACTGCCAGGCGACAACCTCGTGATCGGAAGAATCTACATTTTCCAGTCTTCTGCGCCGTTTGGCAGCGGCTCGACTCTCCTTAGCTTACCAGGGCTTACATGTTGAGCGCGACCGTCATTTCTCCGCGCACCCTCCTCGCGCATGCGCAGTAGCGCGCGGCGCAACAGTCGTAAACACGAGGTCACGCGTCGGAGAGGAGCGCACGCCGGCGGCGCCGGCAGCGAGGAGCTCGCACCGGCTGTGGCGAGGAGGCGACGCACCTGCGGACCTGCGCCTCTCGTGACGTCACGCGGTTCTCGCGCATGCGCATAACAGGCGGCGCACACTCGCGCAAAACTCGCCTCTGACCCGCGTAGTGTGGCTTTGCTAGCTTTACGCTACAAAACAATCCAGCAAAGCAATATGGCGGAAATCTGCTTGGAAGTTCGACGCAAACATCGTAGAGATATCGTTCCCTCTCGTGAACACCTCCTGATTGTAAATGTTTAGCAGCGCCACACTCGTTATTTTTTTTAACTGTGATTATTTAGTATACGTGCATGTGTGTAGAGGCGCTACTTACTACATTTATCAAAGAAAGAGCATTAAACGACAGGTTAAAAACGCGGAAGTTAAAAATTGGATGAATTCAATGGAAAAGAAACATAGTGTAGAACTATATCGATTCTGGAAAAGGCAGATCAGGAAAGAATTTTTCTATGATAACTCAAGAGGCAGTGCCCTACTTTTTGAAGCTAGATCAGGGTGTCTTAGAACGCGCAGCTACAAAAAGAAATTTAACGAAGAAGATGACACATGTGCAGTGTGTGGTAGATCTGTGGAAACAATTGAACACCTCATAATCAAATGTGATGGTATCCATCCGGATGTCGATGCAGGCACAGTCACTCTTTCTGAGGCCCTAGGGTTTAAAGATAACAATGGTCATGTAAATAAATCTGCAGTGGAAGTCAGCAAAAAGCGATTGGAGGATTGGTGGCTGAAAAGCAGAGATGTGGCATAAGGTTAGAATAGTAGGAAACCGTAGGCAAAGTTGATGGAGAATCTTAATGAGAATTGCCAACACAGTAACAAAAAAAATAATAAATAAAGAAAAGCTGAGCATGGTGGCAATTGCCACCACCCCGTTTCAAAGGGGGCGCTCCTATCCATCCATCCATCCATCCATCTACATTTATCGCATGTCGCTGCGTTATTGCTATTATTGTTTGTATTCTGTGGACTTTGTTGTTGGCAATTGTTACAAGTTGATTAAAAGAATGAGAGACCGACATTTTAAGAGTATATTTGCCAGAAAAAAAGAAGCCGCGGAACGTTTCAAGAGCTTGTGCCCTTCATAAGGAGAACAAGAAAGGTAGCTAAAATCAACTAGACATTGCGCATTACCCAAAAGCCGTAGAGTAAAGGCGATGCTTAGCCGCGTAGAGCGAAGTATTAAGTTTCTTCACGCAAAATCTCAGAACTGCCACGTGCTGGTTACCTGAACAGTATTGCATTCCGTTTTTTATTATTTCGAAAAAACGCTAACTTTGATCTGGAATAACTTTTAAACTAAACAAGGCAGATGGATGAAATTTTGAAAATGGAAGAGCGATTAGACGATCTCAAACTGTACAAAAAGTCGCCGCAGTGCAATGCATATCCCAAAAGTTATTGCAGATTACATTGTTCTGTTTTCTATGCTTTTCAAACATGCGTGGCTAATAAACTAATCTATACACGTACTTCTAAATGCTTAAATATGTTCTCTAGCATCAGATCTCACAGTATCTCGAAAGATATTTCTCTAGGTGCAAGAGGTTTTTCACAATTTTGCATTTCCTGAGACAAGTTGAGCTCAACTGCCAGTTTTCATCTTTGCGTTTTCTTTTACAGCTGAAAGAAATTTGCAGCTACCGTTAAACCAAATGCATCTTTTGAAAGCAGAGAAAACTAGCTTTTCGGAGATATCTGAACCATATTTATGAAGCGAACGAGCGAGGTACAGTCGACGTACAAATATCACCAAAAATGGTTCCCGCTCACCGTCAGAGTGAAGTTCTCCTGTCGTGGAGGATGTCTTCCACTGCAGGCGATAGGAAAGCATTTGGCTTGTTGAGGGCACATCTCGGGCACATCTTTACCTGCCTCGGTGACAAACCGACGCCGCATACATGATTTCATCCTTCCTTTGCATTTTCTTTTTGGTTTAAACATATCGTTGTTTAAACATGATAAGAACGGTAATCGAGGTCCCATGACCATTTTTTGTTTTCAATGAAATTTTTATATATGATGGGCAAATGTGTCCACACAAAGGAATGAACCTTAGTTTTGCAAGAAGCTTCGTAGTTTTCTCGAAAAAAAATCGCATGTCACAAGAGGTGGAGAATGTCGTTTTTGGCACTTCGCAATGTTGCAAGTTTGAAGCCTCATTCCATGCACAACAAATTTTTTCCGCGCATCAGCATTTTTTCAGAACTTCTTCACAACTTGTACTATTAGAGAAAATAAAAAATGTTTTCTTGCTTTTTCAACCTTCCGAGTAAAAAAGTTGCAAACTTCGCTTCTGGAGCTATGCGGTGCAAAAAAGGCACTTTTCAGGGCAGCCTTAGGGCAAGATGCCTCAAGATCTTCCCACTGAATATTTTTCTCGGCAATTTTCAGCTGTTTTTACTCACCTCAGGCAAGTTCTGTTGCTCTAGACTTGACAGATAGTTTTCAGTACAGTCTCAAAATTGGCCGAAGTTCAAAAACGCCAAAAAAGTGACAACTTTGACTTGGGTTTAAAAAAAAACATCATCATCGAATTTTGTTAACGTTTGCCTGAATAATCCTCAATACTTGATAACTTTAACGCACTAGAAAAGTGTTGCATTATATTGTTTTAAAATACAAAAATAAACACAAAACTGAGTTCATGTTTTTGTTATATAGAATTGCTTATTACTGCCTCTTAGAAATAGTAGCTGTCAGAAATTTGATTTAGCACTCATTGAACGGGGTTACATTTTATTTACCCCAATATCCGAACCATTCTCAATGCTTAGAGAGCTTCTATTCGCTTGTTAGCGGCGCTCTTAATGCGCGAAAATAGGAATAAATTCGCTATTTTGCCTGATGTCATAAGAATTGGCTGGTGGCGGTCAAACGTTGTTTGTATTCTCTAATTTATTCGTCGTACGGTCTATTGGTATATATAATCGATTCTTTAAAGATATTAGATCATTTCGGTTCTTATAAAAATTTTTATATATAAAAGTTAATATTAATGCGTTTCTCAATTCGGTGTTTTCGAACCTGCGTCTATTTACCTCTGTGTTCAATGGTTCTACAAGGCACTGTCAGGAGACAAAACGTCGTCTCTTGAGGGGAACGATTTATCTGCAAGGTTTTTAATCATGGGGAGTTTTAATCGGGAGGCAATTTAAAAATTTGATGCCGCTTCATGTGCACATTGCAATTCAAAAAATCGTAACAAGAAATGAACGCCGGCAGTTGATTTCGGTTTTGCGCACAGTATATTGTCCAGCACGAAGCACTAGCCAGATCACAGTCCCTTCCATTCAGAAGCAGCGGTGGAGGCCACTTAGGATGCACTGCCTTAAGTTGACTGAGCGTACTTCCAGATGTGGAGCGTCTGAACTCCAGGCACTTTCTTTGCCAGTTTCCATTGTTCCTTCTTCACTTCGCGAAAGTCTGCAAGCTCCCTCTGTGGCAGCTCCAGAATGGTGATGTTCTTTAGTGTTTCTTGAATTGCGTCTACGAAGCCTCCGGCTCTGTGTATGGCCTCATTGGCAGGCTTCTGCAAGTTGTGGTTTGATGCTCAATGTTTCACTAGCCCACCAACGCCGTCGCAAGCATTTTTGCAGTCTCCAGAGGCCGAAAACATCAATATTGTCCGTTGACATTCACTGCGCTGCTGCTCATGAAACTAGTATTTATTCCTGAAGTGAGCGGGAGCCCCGTCGCTCAAATATATTATCTTGGTGTAGATTGGCGCGTTTTCTTCGAGATGTGCTTTGATTTTCGACAGAGCCAAGCATGCATGAGCGGAATCATGAGACATATCGTCGAAATTAACAGCGTAGTTACCAGTCGATTTTCTTGACATGACAACGCAGGTAAACACGGTTACCTGTTTTTTCTGCCAATAGTACGCTTGTACTCAGTCTGGAAGCACAACTGTTCATTTTTTGGCAAAATCAAAATGTAAAACAATTGCACCTCTCTTGCAGCTGTGTGTTTTTTCGTGTATTGCTCTTGCTTGCACAGATATAATAAAGTTGTAGGGAATGCATTTCATGGCCACTCTTAGAAATTCTCTAATAAACGATGAAGCGGTCAGAGTTTTTTTAACTAGCTCACCGTCTTCCCATGTAGCAATCAACACCTCATCCTCGCTGCTCATTTCAAAATTTTCTAAAGTGAAGATGCCATCATGTGGATAGTGGCACAATTCCTGAGGAAACATGACACAGCATCACACCATCAAGCATCACAACACAACTTGCGGAAGCCTGTAAGTGAGGCCATACACAGAGCCGGAGGCTTCGTAGACGCAATTCAAGAAACACTAAAGAACATCACCATTCTGGAGCTGCCACAGAGGGAGCTTGCAGACTTTCGCGAAGTGAAGAAGGAACAATGGAAACTGGCAAAGAAAGTGCCTGGAGTTCAGACGCTCCACATCTGGAAGTACGCTCAGTCAACATAAGGCAGTGCATCCTAAGTGGCCTCCACCGCTGCTTCTGAATGGAAGGGACTGTGATCTGGCTAGTGCTTCGTGCTGGACAATATACTGTGCGCAAAACCGAAATCAACTGCCGGCGTTCATTTCTTGTTACGATTTTTTGAATTGCAATGTGCACATGAAGCGGCATCAAATTTTTAAATTGCCTCCCGATTAAAACTCCCCATGATTAAAAACCTTGCAGATAAATCGTTCCCCTCAAGAGACGACGTTTTGTCTCCTGACAGTGCCTTGTAGAACCATTGAACACAGAGGTAAATAGACGCAGGTTCGAAAACGCCGAATTGAGAAACGCATTAATATTGACTTTTATATATAAAAATTTTTCTAAGAACCGAGAAATGATCTAATATCTTTAAAGAATCGATTATATATACCAATAGACCGTACGACGAATAAATTAGAGAATACAAACAACGTTTGACCGCCACCAGCCAATTCTTATGACATCAGGCAAAATAGCTAATTTATTCCCATTTTCGCGCATGAAGAGCGCCGCTAACAAGCGAATAGAAGCTCTATAAGCATTGAGAATGGTTCGGATATTGGGGTAAATAAAATGTAACCCCGTTCAATGAGTGCTAAATCAAATTTCTGACAGCTACTATTTCTAAGAGGCAGTAATAAGCAATTCTATATAACAAAAACATGAACTCATTTTTGTGTTTATTTTTGTATTTTAAAACAATATAATGCAACACTTTTCTAGTGCCTTAAAGTTAGCATGTATTGAGGATTATTCAGGCAAATTTTAACAAAATTCGATGATGATGTTTTTTTTTTAAACCCAAGTCAAAGTTGTCACTTTTTTGGTGTTTTTGAACTTCGGCCAATTTTGAGACTGTACTGAAAACTATCTGTCAAGTCTAGAGCAACAGAACTTGCCTGAGGTGAGTAAAAACAGCTGAAAAATGCTGAGAAAAATATTCAGTGGCAAGATCTTTAGGCATCTTACCCTAAGGGTGCCCTGAAAAGTGCCTTTTTTGCACCACATAACTCCAGAAGCGAAGTTTGCAATTTTTTTACTCGGAACGTTGAAAGAGCAAGAAAACATTTTTTATTTTCTCTGATTGTACAAGTTCTGAAAAGGTTCTCAAAAAATGCTGATGCGCGGAAAAAATTTTTTGTGCATGGAATGAGGCTTCAAACTTGCAACATTGCGAAGTGCCAAAAACGACATTCTCCATCTCTTGTGACATGCGATTTTTTTCCGAGAAAACTACGAAGCTTCTTGCAAAACTAAGGTTCATTCCTTTGTGTGGACACATTTGCCCATCATATATAAAATTTTCATTGAAAACAAAAAATGGTCATGGGACCTCGATTACCGTTCTTATCTGAACACGCCCATACATATGTTGAAATACGAGCAAACACACCGAAAACGAAGAGGCATTGAGCCGAAAAATGGTTTAATTTATTACCATCAGATGAGACGAGATAGCAGGTCACAATGCACATACGGTAAAGTAAGCAAGTAGACGAGGAAAAAAAAATAACGTGAGAAGATATCGGCGGATATATGAAAGAGCATATGAAAGAACAAAAATTAAAGCAGGGCCCAAGGCCAGCAATATATATACTGTATATACCAGGTGTCCCAGCTAAATGCAACCAAGCTTTTAAAAAACACGGGGTGTCCTAGTCGTCTGAAACCAAATGAGAGTTGTGTAGAGTCGCGTGACCTAGTCTGCAGTATTTTTTCGTTCCTGAAGGTTGACTAATTAGTTAAGCTTAATTAACTAACTTTTTAATTATTGACTTCAGGAACAAAGTGTAAATGGAAAAGTTGTCGATCGCTTTGAGAAACAGCTTACTGGGACATTTGCAGCAAAGTAATATTTACGTAAAGTAGTTTTTTACCGGCCTTTAACCACAACCCGCACAATAAGAAAAAGCTTCCACATGACAACTGTGCCACTTCAACGTCCCAAGACGCGCCTTACAGAATAAAATCCGTTTTTTCTGAAGTCCTCTCTTCGATGAGACTTTGGGTGCACATTAGGGCTGAAAAGTGAGCGAGCAGCTGGTCACGTGACAACTTTCTTTTAAGGCCAATAAATGAAGCTACGTAAATCGTAACTTGACCGAAACAGCACTACTAGCGGTTTTTCGAGAAGATCTAAAACTTTTTCATTGACCCTTTCTTCCTGAAGTCAATAATGAAAAAGTTGGCTAATTAAACCTAACTAATTAATTAACTTTGAAGAGAGAAAAAAATACTCAAGACTAGGCCACGCGACTATGAACAACCCTCAGTTGGTTTCAGTGGACTACGACACTTCGCCTTTTTTTAAAGTTTGGTTACATTTAGCTGGGACACTCGGTATATATACTATATAGCATCCACGAAATGCGTCCTCTGTGTCCCCCGATCCTTATGCAGATCTAAAAGCAGCTGAAGTGACCAGCCGCGGTTGGCATCGAATCGTAAAACGAGACGACACATTCGCAGTTAGCTTGGACTGTCTACTCTTCACGAATGGCGTTCCACAGCGCGTCTGCTGTTGCCCTGGACAAATTGCGTCTGGACAGATACGACTTCATGCGCGCCCACACATTTTCAGTGGGATTTGCGTCCGCGCCATTCGGAGGCCACAACAACCTGCGTACGCCAAGATCGTCATGCAGGGTGGTCACCTGACGTGCCATGTGCACGGAGCTTTTTGTCCTGCTGGAAGAGGAAACAGCCGTTGGGGAAGGGCCCATTCAGCACATATGGGAGCGCGGTGTCTTGTGGCAGAGAACTGTAACAGGATGCCGTGAACTCCACATCAGTGCAGACAAGAGGCCCTAGAACCATCCTTGTTCACGGAACACCACACACCGGCCACTTGAAAGAACTCTCTGAGTATAGCCAGTGTGTTATCGGCAAAGTTAAAAGAAACAGAATGGACAGGTAAAAGATTTAGAAAACTGATTCAGCGAAAGGTAAATAAGAGTTTCCTATACGCGTTGTGTACCTTAAACCATAACATCGATCGTGTAAACAGCTTCAAACGTGTATTTGAGAGCTGATGCTAATGAGAAGTTATTAATGCACATTTCTCTTACTTGCAGTGTATTTAGTTTTTAATTGAGATTATCAAGTAATTCCATTTGCGGGACAAGTGTGGATAATTCATCTAAAATATTGGATCCGCCAAAGCTTTCGAAATATGCAAAGCAGCGAAATCTATCAACTTCATCAAGTTAAGGCAGTGGTTACCTGGAATTCAAGGGCTGCCACCCATGCTGCTGTTGACCACAATGGCTGCAAAAAGTGGACTCATCAGAAAAAAAAATTACATTGTGCCATTCTTCTGCGCACCAATGCTGATGGTCCTGTGTGAAGTCAAGGCGTTTTTAGGGCTGTCGTTCAGTGAGGAAAGGCATTTGCGAAGCGGCACAATTTGAAATCCTAGCTGCTTTAAATGCCGACGTACTATCGAAGTAGAAATATTCAGTGAAAACTCATCGCGGATTTCTTTAGCCATCAGAAAACGGCCCACGATAGCTGCGGCAACAATCAGTATGTCGTCTTCATGCTTCGTGACCCTAGCACGGCCGGACCGCTTCGCATCCGCAAGCGTTCCCTCATCTCAAAAGGCGCAGATAATTCTGCTGACTGATGTTTTCAACTTGCCAATTTTTCGGCGCATCTCACTCTGCGGTACACCCTCCACCAGAAGTTTGGTGGTGAATCTTCGATCTTCAATCGAAACACGTGGTGCCACTTGACTAGGCGACGCACCTTCATTGAACATCCCACATTTTTATGCCTTTAATAAGTATCACTGGCTGGTGAAAAGCCTGAGCACATGACAAGCGGGTGAAGATAGAGGAACGGCGTGAAAGCCGCATTCTAGCTGAGTCACTGAAAATCAGCTTGTTTACTATGTAGATCTATCATCATGCCGGCGCGGTGCCCCTCTCGCTATCCTTTTTATGTTCTCTATCTTTTGTTCGGCGCTTTAATGAGCGCCTGCTCTGCTGCCCCCAAAAGACCATCTTGAGAACATAATGACCGAAAACGCTTCACATCTCACCCGGCGAGCACAAGATGCCTCTTAGGGAGCATTTTTGAATGGATTGTTTTAGTACTAAATCCTTTATTGCGTTGACATAATGATGTGACAATTCCTCTTTTAAAATGGCCTGGTTCATTCAATGCATTTGCTTACAAGTCAATACCATAAGTGCCCTATAGCCTGTGGTGTGCAAACGGCGCGCATGTGATGTGATGAAAATACGATGCGTATTTTTAGCAGTACTTCCGCTAGTGAAATGTATTTATGGAACGGGTTCACTGTTTATGAACTGCATAGCTCACTCGTTCTGTCATGTGTTTACAAACCATTTTTCGTCAAGCTTCATGGCGCACCTTAACTTTCATGGAGATCAATCAGCACGACAAACACACATGGAATCTTTTTAATTCGTATAACTTCATGAACTACACGCCGAATTGAAAAAATACCTGGCCACAACTCTTTATCATTAGCTATTCAAAGGGGCGGCAAAATGTTAGGTGGGTGGAGGAGATTAGAAAGTTTGCGGGGATAAGATGGCGGCAGCTAGCACAGGGCTGGAGGTCGCAGGTCAATGGAATAAATTTTTCTCCTGTCGTGAATGCAGTTAGGCTGCTACTGCTGCGGCTAATTTATAACAATTAAGAATAGAATGATGATGAACCATCAAAAAATATTGTGCTGAAATTGGTAGTGAATATTACTTATACCACCAGTTGTCACTTTCGAATAGGTACAAAATGTTGAGGCGTGACGGTGGCATTCGTCGCGAGGAAGAGATGTTCACAAAACCCTTTCTGCTGCTAGTGTTATATTTCCTCACAGGTGTGCTAAGTGTAAAGACAATATCAGCCAATAACGCTGCTTGGCTTCTTGAGCGCGCTTAGACGACGCGGGTAATTTAGCTTGGTGTATGATAGTTCTCTTTCTGCATATAATTATCCTCAGTCACGAGTTGCGCCTCTTCATTGAGCTTTCTTTATTTCGCTAATTTCCTCCGCTATCTCCCTCATTGGTCTCTGGACACGCCGTTCAGCTGCTAAGCAACGAGTGCTCTCCTTGTCTCCAACAGTTCGATAGAAAGAAACACATAAATTACCGTTAGTGCGAGTTAATGGACGTTCAGTGGAACCAAATGAGCAAAACTGAAGATCTCCACTATGGCGGCTCATAGTTGGCGCTATTCGGAACTACGACTTATTTAGTCATTGTGCGTTGACTGTCTCCAGTATGAAAAGAAACCCGATTGAACAAAAATTGCTCTGCGGGTTTGTCTCCGAGGCAGCAAAGTACAGACAAGAGGTGATGACGGCAGGCAAAGGCACCGGCGCATAGAACAGTTGGGTAGGCTGGCGGGGCATTCAAACCCTTTAGTTAGGAACATGTGCCCAAAAATAGAAAACTCGTCAGCGGCGATACCTGCCCCTGCACTAAGCTGTCACTGAACGTAGACAAGCCGTTGCTTCGCGTGGTCACACTCAACAAATGATCGGGAGCTTTTCGGACAGGAAGCGTATAATGATGCAAATAGTCTCTATGCATCTTCGTAACTGGCACTGTGATCACGTTCACTCGCGTCTAACGAGCATGAAAATTGCAACGCGTCCCGTGTGGTTACAGAAACAAGGGCACGTGCCGGCAGCGATGAACAATAGCCCGTTCAAAAAACAGAAATTTCGCTGCTGTATGTCTAATCAGGGCAAAGCGAACAGCGCACGCTTCACCCTCGTCGTGCCTCCGCCTAACTGGGTGCGTGACGTAGTGAATAAAGAAAGCGACCCCTAGCTCCAAGCGCCGCACGTAATCAGCTAGTCCGCTGAAAGCGAGAAAAAAAGAAACGGCTGCGAACATGAAAGTACACGCATGCGCACTGCGATGTCTCGGCACCAGAAGTGGAACGTCAGACGGCGCAGCGATGCAGGTTTATCTGATTATTTCCGGCTGTCACATGCCCTCACGTCTTTCACCACCGGTTTACAAGTAACGCGAGGTAAAGGCATCAAACAACCCTACCTGGTGCACACAAAGGCTCAGGATGCAAGAAAACTACAAATGTGTTAATGGTTTATGGGTGTTTAACGTCCTGAAGTGACTCAGGCTATGAGAGACGCCGTAGTGAAGGGCTCCGGAAATTTCGACCACCTGGGGTTCTTTTTTTAACGAGCACTGCCATCGCACAGTACACGGGCCTTTTAGAATTTTGCCTCCATATAAATTCAACTGCCACAGCCGGGATCGAACCCACGTCTTTAGTAGCCGAGGTTAGTAGCCGAGCACCAGAGCCACTGAGCCACCGCGGCGGCCGTCAGCTGATATATGAAATGGAGTATAGTTACGTAGGCTGTAACGTATCAAATGGAGTATAGTTACGTTGGTTGTAACGTATGCCAGCCATGTGGCGTGGAAAATTAGTACAGAGACCGAGGGCCACCCTCCAGCACACCCTGCGTTCACCTCGTCACACACCGCTAGCGCTGCCAACATGAACCCAACGCCGCGCGGCCGACCCGTCCACGCGCGCGATGTGATCGTAGAGCTCCCAATTAAAATCACCAATTGCAGAGGCACGACGAGAAGTTCGATATATCGAACGACCGCCGAAATTGAAGTTGGATATACTCAGCGACTTTCCTGTACTTTTACAAAGGATTTCCAAGCGGAAAATCTATGTGTTCGATATAACCAATAATACCAAATATACGAGTTCGAATGCAACAGTAATAAATTATCTGCGAAACAGTGCTTGAGATACACTAATGCTACTGCTGACACCACCTGCTTCCATTAGAGGTATCCCGTCTCTCGACATATCTTGTTCTTCCCATCCCGTTCCATCGACTGGACACTGCCACCATGCAAACTTTTTTTTATCTATCCTGCATTTCTGACTACATTTCAAATTGTTCCGAAGTTCCGAAGTTCCGAAGAAGAGAAGTTCTCAGTAAACTCCTAAGATGTCCTAAAATCCTACACCTATTTTCGGATGTGTTTCTTTCATCCCACGGATGTCCGGATTCGGCTCGGACCTTAATGATTGAGTGCGGACCTTCGGACTGTTACGACTGATCATCAGAGTATGCCCCTCACAACCGGCGGTGGCTTCCGCTACCTGGCGTTATCGCCCGATTGTCGTTTTTAGGAGCAGTGTTTGGGCAGTTTCACAAACATTTTCATTCAACATCTAGCAGCTTTATTGCATTGGCGCAGTTTGTCGCAACAAGTACAAGCCGAGAGAAAAGTCGCTACGAAGTTCGGAGCAATGCATATTAGTTTTTTTTTTTTTTTAGCACTGAGACCCCCACACACCGATTTCTCCGATCTTTCGCCTAGAAAATACAATAAAACGTGTAAAGAAGAAGACGCACATTCGTGACAAGAACGAAGACGAACATGCGCTTCAGCTATCACTGAACCCTGGACTATCCCCCGTCGTGGGTTTATGCCGTGCCACTAAGGCAACAACAACAGCTATCGCCGCGTGTGTCTGTGCTCGACCTGGCTGGCCTCGGCTTGTTTTCCCCTCTGCTCCCGTAGTCCCAGTTCCTTTTAATAAACCCTCGTATTACATTTGGTGGAGGTGCCGGGAACAGCCCTGGAACTCCGCAGCTGCTACTCTCCCGGCACCTGCGATGCCTGACGACGTTCAACATCAAGCCGTGCAAGCGGGCATAGCTGTTATC
The DNA here is from genome assembly GCF_055824585.1 of Amblyomma mixtum. Lineage (NCBI taxonomy): Eukaryota > Metazoa > Arthropoda > Arachnida > Ixodida > Ixodidae > Amblyomma > Amblyomma mixtum. Next base: position 84,748,512 of record NC_143014.1, read on the forward strand.
TGTGCCGGCTCCCTTCGTCAACGGGACCCGGCCACCTTCAGCGGGACCGATGAGCAGGACGTCGAAGACTGGCTCACGGTTGAGTCTCTTCAACAAATGGCACGATGACATAAAACTAAATAACGACATTTTTTTATCTCACGCTTGAGCGAACGGTCGCAGCTAGTCGGTGAAAGCTTCACTATCGGAGATGTCCTTGTCTTATGCAAACGTGGAAAGCTCCACATGTCGGAAGCTGACAAGATTAAACATATCTTGAAAGGTATCGACGACGACGCCTTTCAGATGCTGTTAGCGCACGACTTGCGCACCGTTGATGAAGTCTCTGCCAAAGCTTCGAGAAGATGCTCAAGCAGAAGATTCTGACTCGCCAGCACCCCAGGTTGGTTTGAGTCGCTCGCTGGGCTAACGCCTGCAGCTGACACCTCCTCGCTGCTGCAGCAGATCAAAGACTTTCTTCGAGAAGTGGTGCATCAGCTCTCCCTTCTGCCGAGCCCTCCAGAGATACCACCATATTTGGCTCTGGCTCTGTCACTGCTCCGCTGACATGCGTCAACGTCGTCACCCATCCGCCACCACTTGTCGCCGCTCGGCTGACATACGCCGACGTTGTCGCCAGACCTCGGCCGCCTACCTATCCTTCGCCTCCAGCACCTAGGCGAGCGGCGGCACCTTATCTTCGACCTGCTCCGCGAGTCAGCAGCCCCTGGTGCACCACCGACAAACGACCTATTTGCTACGCTTGCGGACTGCCTGGCCATGTGGCACGCCTTTGCCGTCGTCGTCTTCTAGACTCAGCCCCACCTCCTCAAGCTCCCGGATCCTGGCCTTCCAAGAGTCAGTACTCTGGGCCTGCTGAGCCGCCATCATGTCCTCCTTTTTCCCCTGACAGTTCGGCCCTCTCTGGACACCGTTCACCTTCGCCTAGACGCAACTCCATCTCTCCTATGCGACGTCGCCCCAATACTACTCAGGAGTAAAACTAGGTGCCGCAGTTCCTGATGCAAGAACTGCGCTCCCGTCGAACTTTCAAAGGCCTCATCTATCACCTGCTAATCTTATTTAAGTTTCTGTCGAGGGCGTTTCTGTCATGGCGCTCGTGGACACTGGTGCTGCGCTTTCTGTAATGGGCTAAAATCTTTGTCGCTCGTTAAGGAAGGTAAAGACACCAAATGCTGGACTATCGTTGAGCACGGCTAGCGCTCAGCAGCGTGTACCGCTCGAGTCGTGATTCAGTACTTCCTTTACACGATAGAGTTTGTCGTGCTGCCTTCCCGTCCTCATGTTATTTTCTGGGCTAGGTATTCCTGTCGTGCCATGATACTCTCAGTGACAGTGTTCTAGCGGTATAGTCGGGTTCTCTGCTCTGTTCCATCCTTTGCCGGACGCTACTCCTTCTGTTTCCTGTCTTTAAAGTCCTCGCCATCGAAGACATTGACCTTCCTTCATGCTTTTCCGTCCTTGTTCACCTCTCTTGCGACTCTCTTAGCGATGACACCGTCCTCTTCACACCGGACCATACTGTTCTGCAAGTGTCTTCCACTGCCATACACCGTACTGTCTGTATCCACTGGCGTCTCAGATCCGCCTCGATGGCTCAGTGGTTACGGCGCTCTCCTGCTGGCCCTAAATACGCGGGTTCGATCCCGGCCGCGGCGGCTGAATTTCGATGGAGGCGAAATTCTAGAGGCCCGTGTACTGTGCGATGTCATTGCACGTTAAAGAACCCCAGGTGGTCGAAATTTCCGAAGCCCTTCACTACGGCGTCCCTCATAGCCCGAGTCGCTTTGGGGTGATAAAACCCCAATAAATCAATAAATCAAAATCAAACCACTGGCCTCTGAGTACTTTTAGTCTCTAACCCATTTTCCTCCCCTACCGCTCTGCTCCTTGGTGAATGTCTTGGCACTATCCAACATATCGCGTCTCTTCTAATACGCGAGGAGACTGACGAATAGATACACCGCACCTCGCTATGAACGCGCTCAGCCCGCCTTCTGCGCCAGATCACTCTTCTACCGAAGTGTTCCTTCGCTCCATCGACGCCGACCTTCCTCCGCCGCAGCGGACACAGCGTCTCACCCGCCTTCATCAGTTCTGCTTTTCCTTCCTTGGACCGAACTTCTAGTTACACATCGCATCGACACTGGTGCCCACGCGCCGCTACGGCAGCGCCCCTGTCGTGTGTCTGCAACCGAGCGCCAGACTATTGAAGAGCAAGTAGGCCAAATGCTCCAAAATGGCGTCATTCAGCCCTCAAGCAGCCTTGGGCATCGCCTGTTGTGCTTGTGAAAAAGAAAGATGGTTCAATACGCTTGACTGTGTGTATTACCATTACCTTAATATCACGCACAAGGACGTCATCCCCTCTAAAGCATATGCGACGCTCTGGACCGTGTTTGCAAGGGGCAGCACTCTTCCTTCGATTTACGCTCCGGGTACAGCAGGTCCACATGTAAGCGGTCAATCGCCCCAAAACAGCTTCTGTGACTCCCGACGGCTTGTATTAATTTACTGTAATGCCTTTCGGTCTTTGTAATGATCCTGTGACCTCCGAAAGAATGATGGATACCATTCTGCGCGAACTAAAATGGAAGATGTTCCTTTGCTGCCTCGATGGCATTGTCTTTTCCCCCACTTTGACACCCATCTATCCCGCCTGAAGCACGTTTTGACCTGCCTCTCTGATGCCGGCCCGCAGCTCAACTAGAAAAAATACCGTCTTGCTGCACGCCAACTGACCTAATTTTAGGCCACGTTGCCTCCAAGAGAGGCGTTTGTCCCGACCCGGCCAAACTTCATGCTGTGGCTGTCTTTCCCAAACCTACCTCCACCAAAGACCTGCGCAGCTTCTTAGGTATGTGGGTAGCAAACCGATTATTCTTTCGGTTAACCTTCCTGCCTTTCCTTTTCTACCTCCTCCTCCTTTTTAGGTCTGTGCTCTTACATTCACCGGTTTATTCGCAACTTTGCTCCCATTGCTGCGCCTTTAACACAACTTCTGTTCGGCAGTTCCAATTTATCGCTGTGGTTTCCAGCGTTCGAAGACGCCTACATCACCTTGCGCCGCCTCCTCACGGCGCCGCATTTACTGCGCCATTTCGACTCGACCGCTGCTACCGAGGTCCACACAGACGCCAGTGGTGTTGACCTCGGCGCCGTACTCAACGCATATCTGGCTTCGATGAATACGTCGTTGCCTATGTAAGCCGCATATTCACGACTGAATCCAATTACTCTGTCAGTGAAAAATAGTGTTTGGCCATCGTACGGGCACTTACCAAATTCCGCCCTTACCTCTATGGCCGCTCTTCTGACGTTGTTACGGACCACCACGCGCTTTGTTGGCTTTCCTCCTTGAAAATCCCATCCGGACGCCTTGCCAGGTGGGTTCATATGCATGACATCAGCGAAGTCTATCGCTCCGGCCGCAAACATCGAGACGCTGACGCCTGCCCATTTCCAGCCGAGATCGCCAGCCTTTCCACGACGCCTCCCCGCCGTCGCTTCACGTCAGCGACATGCTCTCGGCGCAACGTACAGACCCCTGGATCGCTTCTTTTCTAGACTTTCTCTCCAACGTACCCCACGGCTGCTTTTCCGCCAGCCACGCTTCCCACTTCGCGATTCATGATCATCTCCTCTATCACCGCAACTACAGCTCAGACGGCCGCAAGTGGTTGCTTGTTATTCCTCGCCACTTGCGCACGCAAATACGCGCTCATTTCCACGCTGCCGCACAATGCGGTCACGCGGGAGTTTAGTTTTCAAAACATACCCCAGCATCCGGCTGCGTTACTACTGGCGCGGCATTAACACCTTCGTCCATAAAAAGATCTCACGGTTTTAACTTGGTTAGACCTATAATCGTGCGAGCATTCCCAAATAATTGGCTTATTGGGAAAGGAAATGGCGCAGTATCTGTCTCGCATATCTCGGTGGACACCTGTACCGCGCCGTAAGGGAAGGGATAAAGGAGGTGCTGACAGTAGAAGGAAGGAAGAGGTGCCGTAGTGGAGGGCTCCGGAATAATTCCGACCACCTGGGGATCTTTAACATGCACGGACATCGCACTGCGCACGGGTGCCTCTTGCGTTCCGCCTCCATCGAAACGCTGCCGCCGCGGTCGGGTTCGAACCCGGGTCTCCGGCTCAGTAGCCGAGCGCCCTATAGCCACTAAAGCGCCCTAAATCGCCAAGGTCAAATTCTGGCAATGGCCCGGGCCAAATTTGGAGGTTGTCATCGTGTCGGGCACGCTCAATTATGGTTGACATCGATTTTGGGCCAAAAAGGCAAAGGTCAAATTTCGGGGGACCCGCCGCGGTGGCTCAGTGGTAAGGCGCTCGTCTACCGAGCCGGAGTACCCGGGTTCGAACCCGACCGCGGCGGCCGCGTTTCGATGGAGGCGAAACGCAAGAGGCGCCCGTGTGCTGTGCGATGTCAGTGCACGTTAAAGATCCCCAGGTGGTCGAAATTATTCCGGAGACCTCCACTACGGCACCTCTTTCTCTCTTTCTTCTTTCACTCCCACCTTCCTCCCTTCCCTTACGGCGCGGTTCAGGTGTCCGCCGAGATATGTGAGACAGTTACTGCGCCATTTCCTTTCCTCAAAAACCAATTTACATTTACATTTACATTTCGGGGGTGGGCCAAATTTGGAGGTCACCACCGTGTTGGGCGCAGTCAAATTCGGGGACGGCCATGTTAAATTTGGAGGTAACTGTGTGTTATGCCTTTTTTACTTTTAACTTAAAGGGGCTGTGAAGGGGGGTCTCTAGACGCGATATGCCTAGGGTGCTAAAGGACGCCGCTTCACAAATATCCTCCAGCAAGAATTTTTTTATGCGTTTTGTGGAAGCTGAACAAATGAATGAACTTTATTCCCGTCAACATGGGGCCTCACGGTCTGGGCGCAGCAGTTAGGAGGGGGTGCTTGTCAGCTGGCTCTCAGCACCGGAGACCGCGGGGAAGTCTTGTAGTGAGCCGTCTCCGCTTGACGGATGATGAGTCTTAGCTGATACAGGTCGTGGCTCCGGATCAGCTCTTCCCAGGTGGCAAGGTCCGGGATGCTATGCGATTTAGCCCCAGGAGAATCCCGACACTCCCAAATTAAATGATTTTGCGAAGTCATTATGTGGCAGCTACTGCAGAGCTCAGGCTCCCCAGTGTCTTTATCGTGTAGTATAGAGTACGGAAAGAATCTGTTGACCTGAAGCTGAATTATCTGTACTCAAAATCTGAATTTCCGCGTCTTCGCGCCTTACCGTCTCCTCTCGTCACTTTTTGCACGCCGAAATGTCGGCGCTCCTCCGCCGGCCCCTCGCACTCGGTCCCCTCCGCCGGCTGCCGCCGCGCGCGAACCAGTCGGGCGAAACCCCGGCACCGCTGCTCGCCGCTAGGTGCGGAAGCGGTTTTTTAAATTGTACTGTAAATTACCGGCTCGCTTTTGAGATCCTGTACGCGGCGTGAACGCTCGTTGGCCTATATTCTACATAATGCAAGCATTTTATAGCCAACCTCAAACACCAGTTTCAAGGACCCTTTACTGTTGCTAGGCGACTGCCAAGAACGGTCCAAGTGACAAGATTTTTGGTCGGTGTTGGTGAGCGTACGAGTGCTTCCGCACTAATACATGCGCTCCTGCCTCGCATATCAACGCCACAAGACGTTGATATTGAAGACAGCCAGAGCACAGCGCTAGAGACTGTCATTTAAACCATAGCTTAAACATAGTGCCCTCATGCAGTGGACAGCGAAGCTGATCTGCTCGAGCCGCCGCTGGTTCGAAAACCCATTCGCAGCCATAAAGTGTTTCATAAGGGGGTTCGATGAATTATGTTGCGATATGGATCCAAAATATTATGACTCTGAGTACTCGAAGCTTTTTGCATGCCACAAAACTAGAAAGAAGCAATGACAGCGAACGAAAACTAATACGAATAACGCTAGGGGCGACACTTTCCGTTCTGCTTCAAACCTTTGTGGGAGCGAGCGCTGTTCCAACCACACCAAGGAGGCAGCGAAAAAAAAAAGCCAGTCGATACACCTTGCCCAAAAATGTGGTGAGAAAGGCCGGACAGGAGAAGGGAGACGAGTTTGGTGGGAAGGGGGAGGGGGACAGCCTTGCAATCCTACCAACAAAGAAACGTCGGGGACCAAAGGTCTCTACCCCTACCCTGCCTACGGCACCGCGTACGTGGGGGGGGGGGCACGCAAGCTTCCTCTGCGTGTGCGCTAGGCGCGGTTCCGATTGGTGGCGCCCAGTCTAAGTACCGGGTGAGTGAAACGCATTTTCGTCTCTTTTCATTTCGAATTTTCAAAGTGCAATAACTTTCGTTTGCATGCTCCGATTTCAATAATTCTTTTTGCACTGGTCTCAGGAACGCATGATAAATCGATTTAATGATATCAATCGGCACTGAGGAAATTATCGCAGTGCCCCTTTAAGGTGCGTCAAGCGGCCCCATGGTTTTTTTGGATGCTAGCACCAAGTCCCCCCCCCCCCCCCCCCATTTTACCAATTTTGCCGATCTTTGTCTGAAACCTGCTTGACCTTGAAAACCGAGTCTCGAACCGAAGTGAAAACCTGTGCTAGCCACAAAATTTGCATTTGGCCTAAACGTGCAAAATCGTCCGTCATTTTTTTTTTCGCACCTACAAACTTCGCAACATTCCCGCACCTTTGAAAACTACACAACGGCACCCTAAAATGGATGCAACAGGCAACAAAAAAACCACATATGTGCACTGCAAAGCTGGTGTACTGGATCCTACTCTCTTGAGGCCCTCCCCCTTGTCACACTGGCCTCGCACTGCAGTAAAAACTGCAAGTGCACCACTATTTTTATTTTTCTACAATGCAGCGCTGTTCTGTAGCCACAAACATAAATTGGTGCGGGAAGCAGCAGCCTTCTGCAGCACCAAAGCAGACACGTGTGCGAAGTCAAGCCTTTAGCAGAATTTTTTTTTTGTGACGGCACTTGCATAGTCCACGGTTTCAATGAAGTCCAGAGCTTGCATTTTACTTTTTCTCTAATCCGCAGTCTTTTTCACTACTTTTATGCTAAATTTACATTACAAACTCGCCCACTTTGCTATGTTCCCACCAATGTTATTGCCCAGATATGGAAGAATAAGTGTGTATGTGTGTGGGGGGGTGCAGCGCAGCAATTTGGCTTTTTGCATATGAGACAAAAAATGTTTACTCACATCTGGCAAATAGTTTTAAATCAACCCATAAACTAACAATATAACAATATGACATAAAAATGGATAAAAATCAGAAAGTGGCCAATTTAAGAGATAAATAAAAAACTTGAAATGCCTCTTACGACAGTACTACTGCCATTACTTTTCCCAAGTGTTTGCACCAATTATAAAACAATTACATAGAATGCTATGCTATAGCATGCTGAGAAATGCTGTGTAAAAGCAACATTTCAGAAGTCATACAAATGTCGCCCTAAATTCACAATAGGAGCTTTATGCCAATGCACTGTTGCATCTGCACTGTGCACCACAATTTCCAGTTATTGCACACCCACACGACCCTGAAACCACTTTGTTGTGCAGTTGATGCAAATGTACAAAATGCCTATGCCTCAGCTACAGCAATCTGTTTAAAATTAAAATGGAGAGAAAAAAAACTGCCACTGATGGGCACATCCAGTCGGCGCTGAACACGAGACATACATAGTGGTGCACACGCACCTTCACACACCATGCTCAAGAAAGCAGTCATGAGGCTAAATGTACCATGCTCATTCTTTATGCAGGAACGACTTTAGCATAAAAAAGTCCCATTGCAGTTACATTACACTTCAAAAACACACAGTAATTACAAATTCCTTCCAAGGATCATATCCCCTCAACAATAAAATCTTATTAAATATCTCTTGAAACATGTGCATACATTAGGTTATTTCTTCTTAATTTACAAGCAACTATGAAATATAAGCTAACTATCTGGTATCAAAGGTTAACATGATGTGTTTGTGAACTAAAACAAAAGCTTTATGCTTGTGGCATACTTACATATACAGTGCACGTTATGTGTTTGTCGGAGCGTAATAATGATATTTACAAGCAGTATCCATTGCAGCTCAGTTGTAGATAGGGAAAGCTTGACACGGCCAGTCCTACCTACAGCAGACACTGCACCAGTGCTTCTGAACAGCACCCAATAGAAAATTAAACAAGAGACAGGGTGGCGGTAAAATGGGCCACAAAAAAAAATAAAAGTATGAAAAAGGAAGGGCACGGTGCAATCAACATACCACTTCGCCTGCATGGAGTTTATGGTTGCATCAGTTTTCAAAACAGTCCAACAACCAACAATTTTGCAAAGCCTCATTTTTTTTTCTTTGCTCCATGCACAAAAAATTTACATGTCTTATCACAGAAGTTATGACAGCACAAAAGACTCCTGTGGAAAACAAAGTATAACCTATACATTGTTGTAAAAACACAAGGCTTTCATATACAGACATTACTATTTTCAATATAAACATATGTACAATGAGTTGGGACAGGAAAAGGAAGGAGAAGGAAAAAAATAAAACAAGTTCACAGTTCTATAAGTAGACAGGGAGCACTCTGCCATTAACAAAAATTTTTTACAGGCACAAGCTAGCACTAAATTTCTTGAGCTTGCCATGTCACTGCATACAAACAAAATAACAAAAGTATGCTTTTTTTTTCTTCTTGTTGCCAGCTTATCAGTACACACACAACTGAATGTCACTTTATACACATTTCTGCCAATTGCATAACCAACAGGTGATCATCATCATCAGAGGCTTTTACATAACAAAAACCTGGTTTCTGCGTAATTTCCAAAATTGTGTGTGCTACCAAACTCTGTTCAACTGTCTACTTTTACTCAATCTATGCAAAATAAAGAAGCATGCATAACAGAAGCCACTCATTATAAACAGTATACGCTGCAAATATATTCTCTGTGCTTAAAAACATGTTTGTTACTTGCCTGTGCACAATGAAAAGCAGTGCACAAGAGCGTCCATTCGTATCAGACAACAAGTAGAATCATTTTTTAAATGCAGCTATCAATGTGCTCCTAATCTCTTTTTTTTCCTGTCTGCTGCAGTCTCAAGAGCGCACACAAGTAAGCATCTCACTGCTGCACAAAACTATCAATTAGCTCACAAAATGCTGAGAACCACACAACAAGAACTTCTAGTATACCAAAAAACTAAAATGCTACACTACACTGACAAAACCTCCATGAGCACACTTCACTCATGGTGATTTTTTCACTCAGTAAAGGCAAAAAAAAATGATATTTAACGGACTTCAGATTACAAGCAGCAGGTGTCATTTTTTAAATGCAGCTATCAATGTGCTCCTAATCTCCTTTTTTGCTGTCTGCTGCAGTCTCAAGAGCGCACACAAGTAAGCATTTCACTGCTGCACAAAACTATCAATTAGCTCACAAAATGGCGAGGACAATAACAAAAACTTCTAGTATACCAAAGAACTAAAATACTATGCTACACCAACAAAACCCCCATGAGCACACTTCACTCATGGTGATTTTTTCACTCAGTAGAAGCAAAAAAAAAAGGATATTTAACAGACTTCACATTACAAGCAGCAAGCGCTAGTTCTAAACCACCAGACATGGTTAATAACTCCTTTGTGAGTTATCGATGCAAAATAAAAAGGCTGCAAAAAGAATCCACTCATGAAAGATAACAGGTGGTGGCATTTTTTGAAACACAGCTCTTTTTTGTGCTCTTCCCACTTTTCTTTGCACAGATTCACCCAGGCCTCAGCAACAAGAGAAAAGAACAATGCATGAACCAACAAATTGTACTGCAAACTGGGCGGCAATCAAGACATGGCTGGCACAAGTCAACACATTCGGGCAGGCAGTGGGTGAATATATTTAGAAGTGTGCACTCAGCTCAGTGAGAGCTCATGATTTCTGGAGGGTTAAGGGGGGGAGGGGGGGAAGCCACTTGTGTGTTCAAGGTGCAATTGCATGTGTGCCATTTTCTATTTGAGATAGGACTTGTACAGCAGTGTGCTGTGTATGCTGTCACGCTCTTGCTCCATGAGGAACAAAATGTCTTTCAAGTTGACTCGTTTCACTCTTGGCCGCATCTGAAGATATGAAGAGAACAGCAAGGAGTCAAGCAAAAAAGCCATGCTAAAAAACAAAAATTCTGTTTAGATTAGGGTAGACTGGCTAACTCCATTTAGCCTTGCTATTCTAGCCAAAGCAGTCAGGTGAAACACAATCGACAAAGCAGCTGTTGCTGAACAAGGCTTTGCTACAGATGAAACAGCACAATCTGTGTAAGTCAAGAGTACAATGAAATGCACCTTTTCTGTAACAACGTAAATATTCACTACTGCAGCAAAATACAGATGTTATTGACCAATTTTTTGGACTCTGATAATTCATACTTTACTGAGGAATCGTCACATTCCTCACAGGAATGTGTACATATGCACGACCAATATTTTGGACCCGTGAGTCCAAAAGTTTGATTTTTTGACCCAACACAGATGTGAGCGAGCTCTGCTGACACAACCAGCTGACTCTTTGCCACTGTGGAAGGTGGTTTCTTGAATCTTTACAACTGGACAAATTGGTTTGGATAGTCATGACAAATATTCTTCCTCTTTGTTGTTACTTGAGTTAAAGAGGTTCTGAAAGGGGCTCTCAATAAAGTTGCGGTATGCCTGGGATGTTAAAGGATGCTGCTCCATGGTCATTCTCCAGCAAGAATTTTCTAAGTCTGTTTTGAAGACGATCAGTTATCAGTCAAAATATGAATTTCAGTGTCATCGCCTTTCCCTCTCTTCTCGTCCCTTTTGCATGCTGAAAGGTTGGTGCTTCTCTGCCGACCCCACCGGTGGTGCATGCGGGAATTCCCCGGGGGGGGGGGGGGGGGGGGGGGGGGGGGGGCTTCCTGATTCACCGGAGTGAAAAAGCAGACTGACTGGCCGCAACCATGGTAGCAGCATGATGTCCGAAAAAATTTAACTAACAGCCATCTCTTAACTAGCATATGCAGGAGAGTGTAACGGAGGAGGGCGCAAGCATTAAAAAGTCACTAGAAAAGGCTCGCCAACTTCAGCACGCAGTGGGTTCTCTGCTGCGTGCAGAAGTATATTATTTTGCTCAGGTGTTCACGCCAACACAATGCAGTGATTGAGTTTATGCACTCTCCTCACAAGGCATTTCAGGGCCTCTTTAATGACAGGCTCTTCGTTCCCATCAAGGTTGTCTACAAAGAAGAGCGCGCGAACCTGGGTACAAAATCGTGTTGATAATGGGCATCAGCCGTGGCTGCCCATGAAAATGGACTCTGTCCTTGCCTCACACGATGCACTGCACACTATACATATACGTATAGCCTGGGAGTAAAAGGGGAGTAGGTTGTCCTCTAGCACACATCCTTTTAAGGGCATAGTACTCTGCCCAAGTCCCGCAGTAGATTTCAATCACTAAATAAACGGTGCTTACTATTGGCAACAGAGCATTATCCCCACAGCAAAGCATAGTGACTTGACGTTAGCAATGGGAGGAGGCTTTTTAAACGCCGCACCAGAGGTCTTGAGGTTAGCAAATAGAGGAGCTTGAAACCTCAGTTAAAATCTTCGTAAATGCTAAAATTTCGCATTTTTCGAAGAACGAATTGGTGTCCATTGCGAACCGTAAGTATTCCGTGAGTTTAGTGATGTAAATCTACCAGAGGGCTTGCACACCATGCCCTGGCCCCAAAAAGGGTGTGCACTAGAGGACAGCTAACTCCCTTTTTACTCCTATTTGGTGAATTCATGTTTAGAATGTAGCGCAGAACTGAATCATGCATGACCCATGCCCGTGTCACACATTGTGGTATCAGTGACATCAGGTGTGGTGGGGAAATGGGAAAAGTATGACTCTGGCTAATATTATCACTTGCAAATGGAACACGAGAAATGGCAAAATTTAAAATTTTTCAAATTGGTTTTTCTGATCAAAATGGTTTCTTAAAGTTTTCAAATTTTTTGGACTGTTTGATAATTCGGACTAATTTTTGGGTCCTGCCAGGTCCGAAAAATCATTCAGAGACTTCATATGTGAGCGGATACTTCAACTCTTGACAAAACCTCACCAGCATTTTCAACCCAGGATGCTTGTTCTGGTAATCTGATATCAAGCACTAACCTTTAGCCCTAAGTGACACAGCAGACTAATATGCTCACAAATCGCCAAGGCAGAAACAAAAAATTAACAGCAAACGTGCACGTCTATAGATAAGCATCTATGCTGTGAGACTATATGCACTGAATTTGATTACTACACTGCTCAAATCAGAACAAAAAATAAGGCTCTACTGCATTTCTTCTTAGTTCTGCCCATTAAGAATAGAGACCAAACAGACACAAGACACGCTCGCTCCCTAAAAAAGAATTCATTTAGTTTATACTGCAGCACTAGGTGTACATACATACAGACGCATTTCTACTATACAAGATACACCACTGCGTTTCATGGCCACTATATTCTACCAGATGACAGCAAAAACGGTCCTTGTAAAAAGGAAAAGTTTACTTACTGGAAGTTTTGAAAAAGAGTTGGTGAGACCTGAGCCGGTGCCAAGGCCAGCCTAAAAATTGGATCAAAGCAAGAGTGTCACTCATAGCATAAAAAATTGGAACACCCGAGCATTGCAGATTCTGGATAGCCAAAAAGACATGCAAGACACTTTAAGAAGCTCTAACTCACCCCTGCATTCCCACTATTTTCAGTCTTCAACTTTTTCCGTGGTCCGATGGCCAAAAGGGCTGTCATATTTGCTTCCCTTTGCCTCATCTCCTCCATTTCGGCTTTTTGCATCTGAAAGCCAAGACCAGCGACACTTTAACAATATTCAATGCAAAATGAAACCTCATGGTGAGAAGCAAGCAAAAGATTGAATCAGAGAAGAGAAGTTGTAAACTCTGGCAGCATACATCTCAAAGCAACAATCCAGGCTATCATATAATGCAGCTGCCCTATAAAGTAAAGGGTGGCATGACACTATGTTTAATAGGCTTCAAATTTTTTGCCCTATTTCATGATTAAAACAAAGAGTCATCAATTATTTCCACCCAGAATAACAACAAAGTACTCCTGTCCACTGCTCCGCCGTGTTTGGTCATCTTTAATGACATACAGTCGAACCCGGATATATCGAACCCACATATTTCGAATTATTGGCTATATCGAACACACAGATTACCCCCTTGAAAATACTATGTAAAAGTATAGGACAGTTGCGTTGTATATCGAATTCCATTTTCGCCGAACATTGGATATATCGAACGCCGCGCCGCGCCCCTGGAAGGTGCGCTTTCCCCAAAGACATTCCTGTCCGGTCCTCAGCCGCCTCAGCGGAGTACATTTCCGCAGTCAGCAGGCGCAGGGCCCTTTTTTTTTGTTCCCCGTTTTTGCGCCCCACCGGCGCGAGCTTTCCCACTCCTCCTCTCCTCCTGTACCGCCGGCGTGTGCTCCGTCAAGGTCATTGGAGATCAGCGAAGAGAGAGCGCCGCATGGAGACGCACGGCGACCACGCTTCTTGGGGAAAGAGAGAGAGAGAAAACGGTCGCTCGTGGGCACATCGTGGGTCTGGGGAAAAGAGAGAGCTCAGAAAAAAAAAAAAAAAAACGAAGCCCAGAGCGCCGATCTTTCTCCCTGCTCTTTCTTTTCCCTCTGTCGTTCCTTCGCAGCCGCGTTGACTGCCGCTCGCATAGGCTTCGCTCTTCTGCGCCTCGTGTTTTTTTTTGTGTGTGTGCCTGTGTTTCAACGCGCGACGTGAAGCAGGCCCCAGTAGCCAACTGTTTTGGCAAGGCAGGCCTTGAAGTGGCCGGAGATTAATGTCCGGAAGATTTAGATGACGATGAGTGCTTGGACGACGCGTTTCGCGACTTGTCCAATTTTCTCGGCGCCGTTCCGTCCGAAGTGACTGTTGAGGACTTTAACGCTGACAGCGAAGTTCAAGCGGTAGCTGGCGTTCAAGACGCCGACTCCAGCGACGACGAGGGCAACTGTGTTGTCGAAGAAACGCGTCCGTGCGCAGCCACTGAACTGGCGTCAGCGTTAGCCTGATTCGGCGCTGTTGCGGCGAAATGGAAGGCACTGTGCTCTCGCACCTGGACAGTCTCGAGAAGATCGAGGCCAGTGTTTTGAACTTCGTTTCCCAGGGGAAAAAGCAGCCCAAAATTAGTGATCTTTTTTTCCGCGAAATAAAGCGCTTTCACATTGCGCGCCCATACTATGTGATTCGCGGCTGTTCCAAACGGTAAGCCACAATTTGTTATGATCGGGAGTGCAGTTTTAGCCTATATCTGTATATCGAATTTTCGCTATATCGAACTATTTTCCGATCCCCATCGAATTCGATATATCCGGGTTCGACTGTATAGACCTTATGCGAAATGCACTGCCATCTAGCGGTCGCCGCGCGCGATCCGCCATGTTGGAGGATAGCCGCCGGATTCACAGCGCGTACTGGTACACGCTCGTCGCGCGCGCTCGAGTTTCACCGTCCTCAGTATGCCCACATATTGCTCAGTGCCTTGCTGTACGCAGAAGGGTCACAGAGATGCCCAGGGAAAAAAAGGCAAGAGCGCTTGATTTGAGCGCACTTCTATTTTTGGACTGCGATCCCCGACATCCGCGGCACAAATGTTGCAGAACCGTCGCTACATGTCGAGACATCGCACAACATATTTCGTTATCACCATGTAGCAAATGAAATTAGAAATAAGCTTTGTAGGCACGAAGAAAATATCACACAAAAGCTATTTTTCTCCTGCGATTGCCCGTGAAGTGCTGCGATTATCAGTCTCGCAAGAGAGTAATTGTGATCAGCTGTTCAGTGGTACGGGTCGCGCTTTGTGAGAACCGTTGCTCCTAGCGTTATCCGCCGCAGCGGTTACACGCGTTAGTTTTTAGTGCGAATATTTGTTTCGACGGAAACCTTAGCAAGGGTCAAGTGCCCGTGGCACGGAACGTTTGCGCTCTGCAAGTCAGTCAATCGTTTCTGTTAGACCAGGGAAAGGTGCCTATTTTGTGGAGCGACGGCTTGTAGGCATGTAGCGATTTCACTTTACCGGCCGGTTTCCACGAAACCGTGTGTTGTGTAATAAAAAAAGAAAGAACCGTAAGGGAAGCCGTTCAAGTGGTACCATAGTTCCAATTAGTAGCGGGAATGCATAACGCGTGTAGAATCCTCCAAAAATATCAGTGCACAACTGCTTGCTCGTCGTGGTAAAACCATAGACACTGCTGCATTCACGGGCTACGTGTTTTTAACGGCGATAGTCCAAGAATGGCAAGCACTTGTGTAGTGGGGTCGTGCGGGGACCTAGGGGTCTATGTGCCCGGTAATAATAATAAAGTGTTTTCTTTCTCTGTCTAGGGCAAACTAGGGGCTCTAGGGCACTAGAGCACTAGGGCAAACAAACAAATGCTGTATGAACTTTTCAAGGAAAATGAAAAGCGTCGCATGTTGAGAGGCCACTTTTTTTCGATACTACCAACATAAGCGTGAAGTTTACTATCGTTTGCTTTCGGCGCCGACGCAACACACAGAAAACGCTACCACAACAATAATTCAAGCGGCACAGCCGTCCGCAAAAAGTATCGAACGAAATAAAAACTGACTCAAACTAGACCGAAATGCGCACATTTTTAGCCGTAAACGAAAATTACACCTGCTTCGTACATTTCTTGGTGTTCAGCGTCGGCAAACTGACGTAGGACTCCATGAAAAACTTGTAGCGCCGTACTAGGTGGCGTTCGGAAAGTGGTTTGGACACGTAGTAAGTGTCTGCGAAGTCACTTAGAAACTTGGGCAGCAGAAACACGTCGACTGACCATTCAGTCATGTTTACAGGCTCAAGTGACAGTAAATAAGATTTTCAAGCGAGCACAGCAGTAAGGAAGCTAACGCAGGGCACGCCTAAATCCAGAGAGCAGAGGCGGAACGAGCTTCTGTCATCCTCCAACATGGCGGCTTTCCACTGGTTCTTCTTTTCTCCGATAGATGGCAGCAATTTTGCATAAGGTCTATAGCCTCCTGTTTTTAACATGCATTCCAAAATTTTTACACACTAAGAATACAGTACAATGTGCAAAGCTACTTCCATTACTCACAAACGCTCACTTTTTTTTTTAACTGCCAAACTTGGTGCAAGTGTAATTTCTCAAAGTTTGAAGGAAGACGAGACCTAATAAAAGTACAGTTGAATTATATACGGTAATTAACATATTTACTCATGTTATTTGCACGCTAATTATTTTTTAAAGTTAAGGCTTCAAAAATGGGGTACGTAAAAAAAGCAAAGATTTTGCAAACGCGTTTTAAAGAAACACTTCACAGGTCGTATTGCATAATATTTACTGTATATTGCCAACTGTAAGTTGACCCCACAACTCGCAGTAATTCAAATATCATCCTGCATATGTGCAGCAACACTAAAAAAATTAACAGGTCAAATGTACAACATCATATGCCTAGTCAATGAACCATAAACAAAACAAAAATGTACCTCTTTAGCCTTCTGTTTCAGCTTCAACTGCTCTGGATCCTCCATTTTTGAGCGACTCTGCAGGAAAAGGCAGGAAAAGTTGGTTAGCTCTTAGAACACCTCTGATATAAAACTGACCCACAAAAGCCTTTGAACACAGTTAAACAACAGGCAAAAATAATTCCAATGACTGCACAATGTTAAGATTCAGCACTTTCTTCTGACTACTCCAAGCAACAGCTGCATGCCTTTCTGTGTGTTATGTATGCATGGTGTACATCAATGCAGACCTGCTGTCAGAGGTTCACGGAAGGCAACATTGATGAACAATTCTATTTATCTGAACCAGGCCACACAGCTTCAGACTTAATGGTGCACTATATAGTTTGCACATGTACAATTAGGCTGCATGTCTTCGTCACACACGAGCAAAAGTTCGGCCTGTCAGCATTAATCTAAATACATAATCACGCCTCGGTAGTCCCGTGAATGTACACACAAAATCTGACAGCCACAGGTCCAGCAGTTCTTCCCTTATGAGTTTTCTCCATGCTCTCTGCTACGGGCCTCTGGGCCT
The DNA here is from genome assembly GCF_055824585.1 of Amblyomma mixtum. Lineage (NCBI taxonomy): Eukaryota > Metazoa > Arthropoda > Arachnida > Ixodida > Ixodidae > Amblyomma > Amblyomma mixtum. The sequence goes on from NC_143014.1 coordinate 84,765,622, forward strand.
ACATAAACATGCAACAAAGTTATATGGCATATATTTAGTTAAATACATGCACGAGAGAATGGGTATTTAAATCAAAATTACAAGATATCTTATGGAAAACCACGTAAGACTTGGCAGCTATTTGGCCGCTGGGAGCAGAAATGTGGTTTAGACAAATAAACCAACTTGGGAGGCTGCTCAAAGCACCCCTATTGTTTCACGCCTGGAGGCAGGAGTGATGCATTTTTAAAAAAAATTCCATAAAATACAAATGTGCATTATTATGAATGCGAGGTCTCATGAGGATATTTATATTTTAAAGGGTGCGATTAAAGATAGTGAATAAATTAACTGTTTCGTTAATATATCGCCTTCCATAAACTTATGACTATCAGTGCACACGTGGGCAGAGAGGTATCCATAAATTACGATCCTGAAATGCTTCCATGCTCAGTTTTGCTATAAAATTTTGGTCTAAATGGGCTAATATTCCACAGCTATGCGCAGCTGAACGCCTTTCTTTTCGACTCAGTAGCACGGCAGCAGGGGAGCTTTCCTGGCGGGGACGTAGAACTGGTCGCGCGGCAGTCGCTCCAGTATTCGGGGACCTTGTGAAAAAGCATACAGATAGTTGAACATAATAACATCCAAAATTAATTTCGGAGTGAACTTGCACGATCATGGCTACATCATCACAAAGCAAGCCTGCCACTTAAGAGGGTTCACAAGTGCGAGTGCCCATATAGTATGTGCACTTTCAGAAGCTCTAGCGTGTCCATATTTGGTCGAATTTTCACGGGAGTTGCGGCAATGTCTTTATTTTTAGTAAAGCGAGGAAATGTTGCGAACTGATTTTTTATTAACGCTTCAATTTTCTTACAAGGCATAGGTAAATACCCAGAAAAATCATACTTTCAAGCATGTTGCTCTTTCTTGCCATTTCCTGAAAAAAAATAAGCTAACTACCAAAATTTTGTCTGCAATGTTTCCTCCCTTTTTCTTTCCACATTGTTAAGGCACAATTTTCATCCATATTGAGAGTGTGGTTTGCATTTTGCACGCTCTGAAAGTGCTGTGTATGCTTTCTGCATGGATTTGAAATTCACAGCAAGTTTAACCGCCCGATGTGCTGGTGCTGGGATATTTTCATGATACTATACTTTCAACTTCTTCTTTGGCTGTGCTCACTGTGTTTGTGCACGCGGGGTTTCTCGAACTGGGGCTTGCATAAACTTGGCTTATTTTTTTTTGCTTGGGCTGTATTGCTGTCTCTTTTTCTTTTTTGAGCAACCATGCACGCTTTCAAACCATCATTGAATGAGGGAGTGGAATTTGAGGCTAATAGACACAGGTGGTGTCCGCTTATTGTATACAGGTGCACAGTCTCCGCATGCTCACAAGTTTGTGCGCCCCCACTCTCCAATTTTGATAATCGCATTTCCCGCATATCATGCTGTCCCGAGACAACAGTTTCAAGCATAAACGAGTGGAGGCAACTCTGTTAATACAGCAGAATGTAAAAGCAACAAAAAAATGTGTGGTGAGGTGGGGCTATGACGCAGACGATTGGCATTCATCAAACATTCCCCTAATACCAGAGCGATCGCCGCGCAACCAGTTCTACGTCCCCGCCAGGAAAGCTCTCCTGCTGCCGTGCTACTGAGTCAAAAAGAAAGGTGTTCAGCTGCGCACAGCTGTGGGATATTAGCCCATAAATGATGTCCAAGGTTCCCCTGGGAGGTGAAACATTACCAGAGGCACAAAACATTTTGAAACCATATTCGCGACATGAAAGAGGCTCCATCAAGCTTCTGGAGTCTGAGTAATGCTTCACGTATTTTCTGCACATCCCTGCTGTGTATTGTAGTCTAGTAAAGGGGTTAAGCCGCGCATGGCAGTTGCAACAAGGGGAAGAAAGGCAGCTGTGCCAAGCTGCTTTTTCACTGTGTGTGGAAGGCTGGCTTTTGACATTTATAAAAGGGCTTAAGCTGTCCCCAAGGATCCCTGTGGGCAGGAATCGATCGATCAAGCGCGCAAGATTGAGAAAGGCAAGTTGACTTTCGCAGAGAATGGAAACAGGTTTGGAGGTGCCCCTCCTCCTCTTTGCAGTGCTATACAATACCGTCTCAGCAGGATAACAAAGCAGACTGCACTCAAGATGGGGGTGGTTGGACCCCTCCCTCGCATGCACTGGGCAAGGGGTCACCGTACCGACAGACTTGATGTCGTACATGCACACAGTGGCGTGTCGGCTCCGCAAGATACGCTAGCAAATATGGTGCCCGCTGGATTGATGGCAATGAGCTGGCCCATCAGCTCGCCTGCGACACTCTTTACCAAGCACCGTTAATCCCCTGGTCCAAGCTCTCAGAGGATGGTGGGAGACTCACCAAGCGCCACACCATAAAGGACGTTTACCTCGAGCTCTGTCTCAACAAACACCTTTACACACCCCCTCATCTATCACTCACCGTGCCGGAGGCTTGCCTTCTTTGGCATATCTAAATGCAGTCATCACCCCCTCCCGCCTCTTTCTCTATCACTATCGATCAGACCCTTCCTGTCCCAACTGCCCCTCTATCTATGCGGATCTGGCCCATTGCCTCTTCTATTGCCCAAATGCTCAGCAGTCAGATTCCTATCCCCCCTTCTCTATCCATCACCACCTGGCTCAAGCGGCTTGGCGCTGAAGGGGAAGAAGAACAGCGACGTCTGGCCGCCCAGGCATTCGACATGCTTGGACTGTAAATTATGGCCGAATAAAGGTCTTCTGCTACTACTACTGTCATATTGACGTAAACGCGGCTTATGAAGTCTTCATCATCTGAAGTTGAATTGCTCGTGTTTACATCATCAGGCAAGACAGCAAAGCAGTGGCAGTTCACTGCCGGTTAAGTACCAGACCATTGCAATGAAGCGAAACGAGTGAAGCGAGCTGCTGCACCAAAACAACCTTCACCCCCCAAGCCTCAGACAACAACTCAGCGACACACTCAGCAGCATGTATAAATGCTCTCGTATTTACACATCATGAGAATTGCTTCATGAGTGCACCTATAATTTTAGCACAAAAGCACTAATCCGAAGGTTCACGCCCAGCAAAATCATCGCCTTCTTGTTGCGCCGGGAGCACGAGTATAGTGCTTAGCATGGCCTAGCATGAGCACTCCATTAGACGGCACTGCCCGCTCATTGTAGTCTTCTACATAGCATAAATCCGGTGGTTCTGACCCTAGCAAAACTGTCACCTGCTTGTTCGACTGGGAGCACAAACCTAGCACCTAGCCTGGCTTAGCATGAGTGCTCCGTCCCGCAGCACTGCCCGCTCATCGTTGCCTTCTACGTGGCACAAACCTAGTGGTTATGACCCTAGTATGCCTGTATACGAATGCCTGTATACTGTATGCCTGTATGTACTGTATGCCTGTATGTACAGCATGCCTGTATACTGTATACGAATGTTGTAAGCATTCTCTGTCATTTTTTTTTTTGTTCTCAAGTTTAGTTTCTACTACTAATCTATTAAATTTACACTATTGTAACATGCTAAGATAACATGTAATTCTTAATATTTCCATGAACATATTTACACGATCAACTGTCAATAATTCAAACTTGACGGGGACCAAAAATCTGTTTGCATTAAGTGAAGTTAGAATTAAAGGGAGCCCTTTTAATGCACCTGATGTTAATGGGACGACAGGGTTGCTTAGAATAAACCGAAATTTCAAACTAAGTAAGTTCAAATTAGCAAGGTTTCAACGTATTGCAATTTCACTGCAAGTTTGCCAATGCCACAAACAAAACTTGGAAAACCTAGAACTTACCTTTGCCGCCCTAAGCAAAATCTCTCGCTCCTGCTCTTCATGCCTTTTCTTCTCTAACCTGTCCAGTTCTTCCAGAAACTTGAGCTGTGCTTTAACATCCTGAGTCACTTCATACCGGGAGTCAGTCTGAAAAATGACCGAAGATATAAGTCACAGGACAAGAAAAAATATGGCAAAAAGTAATCATTATCGACTTCTCGCCAAGGATACACAACATTAGGAGTTTTCTCAAATGCCTACGCAATGGCTGAAACTACCACATTATCCAGCCGTCAGCCATGCTCATTCATCAAACCAACATCTTTAACAAGGTGAACAAATAACTACTACCTGTAGATGCAGAAAGGTGTGACAACATCTCAGAAACCTTCATGAAACAACACAGAAACATATCTTTCCATACCTTGATGTTCTCAAGACGATGCTCAGCCACAACACCCAGCTTTTGCACAAGCGTTTTTAACCGCTCCTGGGTTGCATGGGAAATGAGGGCAACAACATCCGAGGGGATTTCTTCAATGCCGTACTTCACGGCTGCAAGATGAACAATAAAAATAAGTGCCAAGACTGAGCAAACACACAATGCCCCTCTGCCTAATATGTCCATACCTATGCTTGTGATCTTTCTTTGCAAAGGGTTCGTGAAGAGGAAGTTTTCATCTTTGCAGGACCTTATCTGTGTTCCGACAATCTCCGCATTAGATGCAAGAATTCTCTGGCTCTCTTCCACAAGGTTGACACCACCCATAGCTGCCACATCGTTGATGTCATCATCATCCCTGCAAAGAAAACCACAGCTTTTCAGGACTTGACAGCCTATGCTACACAGCATACTTTGTAGCATACACTGTACTAAATGTGCAAATGAAACAAATGATGTAACATTCCGCAAAATGCTTGTGCTTAGAACACTATGTAAGCATGCATATGTTTATGGTACACAGGCAGCGTTCACTTATACTCTTTTCTAACCATATGAAAAGCAGTAACTAATGTTGTCAACTTAGGTTCACTAGGCACTGCTGCTTCTGAAGTGTATTTTTTCCTGCTGCTTCTGAAGCGCATTTTTTTCAGATGGTGGAAAAAAAATATGCAACATAGTAAGCTTAAACCTGAACACATCTATGATAAATAAGACGTTGCAGGATATGAACAGGTCTCCGTGTGGTACTAGTTAATAAAGTAGTAGTTGAAGGCAACGTTGCACAGTGTGTTCACAAGCTGAAAGAAGTAAAGAAGAAAATACAGCCGCTCTACAGTAAGTGACACTAGTACATGCATTTGACCCCCCAAAAGCCACAGGTACAGCAAGCTTTTGACCGAATAGTACCATTTTATTCAATGTTCCCAATGCTGGTGCCTATAATCAGTCTCAGTAGTTCCTTGCAGCAGGTACTACCAAAGCTGCAATGAGTGCAAAAGCGACATTCTGACGCTGCAGAATGCAGTGCCAGTATATATAAAATGGCCATGTGGGATAGCGTACACTAAAAAAATAGCATACTTTGTAGTGTACATGAGCCAAACACTATTTCGAATTGAGCCTTATCATAGGCTCGTGTTACGCATGCCATTTCCCAAGTTTCCTGAGTGAAGCCATTGAGCGAAGCATAGTGGTGACCCTCACCCGGAATACTTCATTTGCTTTGCTGCCATAGGCATCGCGCAACCAACTGCAGATCAACTTTAATGAGATTATTCTATTCATAGTGCACTGGTAACAGGATTATCTCTCTTATAATAAGCAGTGGCCAGTTATAACGCACCATCTATAACTTCAATGTGAAGCACACTAGGCCTAGCGACGCCTAGACAGCACTGCCAGCATGCCAGCGGATGGCCCACTGATGTAAGAAGTGGGTCACTAGAGTAATTGCGCTGTATTATTGCTTCTACGTTACAGATAAGCTTACCTATCAATGAAATTATCGATATATCAAACTATATTTCATGATCCCCTCAGAGTTGGTGGGATCAACTGAATGCCAGATAAAATCCGAAAAGATGCCTTTCGGGAAATGCACTGTAAAACATTTTATACACACAGCCGTAACAATATGGTACATACAGGAAATGACACATCATGTGGCCCGAGGGTTGAAGAAAACTGCGGCATGTTCCAGAAATCAAACTCATACAGAATTTAGAAGCAGACGTGCTTTTAATCTGTGGTAATGAAGTAACTAATCAGAATTAATTATTAAGCACTTTAACCACAAGTGAAATGTAGGAGCGTGTGAATATTCAAAATTTCAAATACAAATTGAATATGTCTGTTATTCAATTCATATTCGATTCGAGAAATGGATATTTGAAAATACCTGAATATTCAGCAGCAAACGAATACCGCCGGCTTTCTAGATCCGATTATAGAAAAGCTACAATACCTGAACAAATTATTCGAAGAAGTGAGTCAGATGTGTCAGAAAAATGGTACTAAGGCGTCATCTTCACTTTTTTTTCCATCTTTTATATGCCAGGCTTGGATCTCGTGCGAAATTCTGCAAGTGGGCTTTCCCACATACCATACAATGAAAACAAGATGGCCAACCACCTGCTTCGAACCACGGAGAAGGGAAAGACTTTAGGAGACGCCGTTATGCCATACTTTTTTTACACTGGAGTGAGGGCTTCGCTTTGCCAGCTGGCTTGTCATTTCAGCACGTCTGTGCATGCATACGATGCTGCTGCACGATGGGCAGAGTCCCAGTAGTCCTCGTGAAAATACGTGACCTCCGGCATGCGACTTCCGGCACACTTTTTGTTATGCAGCTTGGACAGCGAGGGCAGATGGAGGAAAAGCACGAGCAACTTCTGTCCCGGCTAATTGCAGAAACCTCCTGCCTCCAGTACCTGCTGTAAAATTTTGTTTTGTTTGCTCTGCAGAGGACCACTCAAGCACTACGATACAAGCCGGCTCACATCTGTGTTTTGCATCGTGAACTCGAAAGCATCGAGTCGGAGCACACCCTCGGAGGCGTGACGGCACAAGTAGTAGACGCAGGCTCCTGTTCCCGCTTTCACTTGCTGGTGATCCAACTCCCAGGCTTGAAATGGATGCACAGCAACTTACCAATCGGGTCTAGCGTGCAAACCTACCAATTGCCGTCAAGTTAATTCAGCCTGCCTCAACGCTGTATTCTTTTTTCTTTGCCCGCTGGCTCATACTTTCTGTAATGTGCTCGCCTCTTTGCTTTGAGAAGTTATTTTGTGGACTGTGAAACAGGAGTGTTTAGAATGAACAGACACAACTGCCAAAATATAAAACGCAGTGAGGGAAAAAATACACTGCCGGCACTTTAACTGCACCTTGAGTTACGACGAGGTACAATTTTGCATGCATTATGGTTGCATCGTGGCAGCAATTACAACGACCAGCCACAATTATCACTGTAGTTGTTCAATTAAAACCAAACAAAGCTATAATTGCACAGAGTCCTTACCTGGAAGAAATTAGTCATTTCCCTGAAAATGCCGCAAACACACGACCATTGACGCTGTGACTGGCCTGCCAATATGCAGTCTCTGCACTCAAAGCTTCCTTCTCTTCAAGTTGCTAGCGGTGGTTAAGTAATGGAATGATACCTCCTGAATTTTCTGTCTCGCTGACAGACAAAAACGCACATAGCAGTGTGCTGCCGAGTTTTCTTTTTGCCACGACACTCCGGGTATGACATCCGAAAGTGCTTGGTATGCAGCACCAGCAGCATGCAGCGCGCATCTGTAGGATGAGTTCTCCGTAGACAATATCACGGTGTGGCCTCCGTGTGTGGAGTCTTTTTTTGTAAAAATTGTCAATATTTATAGCAAAACTATGACAACAAAGTCTGAATGCACCAATGAAGCATGCCAGCTGAAGTAAAAGCTAATAGTGTTGCTGGCAAGTGGAACATGGGGAATGACAAAATTCACAATTTTTCGAGCAGGTTTTTGAAGCAAAGTATTTTTTGAAGCTCACAGATTTTTGAGACTGTTCGATTAAACAGACCAATTTACGGGTCCCACAGAGCCGGAAAAATCAGTCAGTGACTTAGAGAAACACCTTTTCATTTTAGTTAATTCTACCACTATAATGCAGTGTGCACCACCAGCAGTGTCAATTAGCGAGCCCAAGTTGTGGACTTTCAGATTTGCTGCGCAAAATGAGATGTGAACCTATGCATAGCCTGAATCCTTCGGTGCACCAAAAGAACTTGCACCACTAAGTACCACAAAATAAAAATTACCTGATACATCAAGTAATGCTACAGCTCTAGAGGTCAAGCTTGAAGTCAAGTGTTAGAATTAGTAGTTGTGGCTGCACTTGCCAGAATGAAAACATAAAATATGAAAACTGTCATTGAAGACTGTCATCTCAGGAGTGGTGATAAGTATCTTAGTTAATACCGTAAACTTCCCGAAATGGAACTGCTGCACCATATAGGAGACAGATTTCAGCCAGCCAGGCCTTCAGGTTGCATTTTTATTACACTACTACAATTGTCATGGCTCTTGGCACCCAACTCAATGCAGGCAATTCACATTAACACAAACAGCATCTGCACACACAGAGGAGGTTCCAGCTACGAGATCCACGCATGTTTTGTTGCCTCTGTAACATATGAAGCAGCCAGCCCATGTGGAGAGCAGTACCGGCCACTTGGGGCACAAAGTGAAGTCTATTCTTAGATTAGTGCAGAGGCATGTACGCACCTGAGTGAAGAGTATGTGCGCTTCTCTTTGAGTGCAGTGACAGGTGTCCGTGTCGCCACAGGTGTGGCCACCTTTGTCTGCAGCGCTCCCACAGTGGCTGGTGACAAGGCTGCAGTCAAGTTGCTTGTCTTGGCCACCAAGAGACTCTTTGTACCAGGAGCTACTACTGTTGTGGCTGGCCGAGGCTACACAGCACCAAAGACATCAACATTCTCAGGTGAGCAATTGATTCAACTCAAAGAAAATATCGCTGCAAAAAAGTTTCCGCAAGCAGTTACACATCATGCTGAATTTTAGGCCGTCTCATAAAGTTTAATGCATATGGAACACATGACAACTACCCTATACATCAGCCTCAAGCTACATGAATTGCTACTTGAAAGCAAAGTGCACTTATTACCAGCGTAAGCAAGCTGTGTTTCGAGTTCGAAATTATGTTAGAAATGAGAAAAAATTTGCACCGTGAATGGAGATTTTTACGCCATGGTCAAGACTATAATTAACTTTAGAGCATGGTCCAGCAGACAAGGGAATGGAAAGAGGTGCTTGTTACGACATACATGACGGAAGCCAAGTCACCGAAACCAAGGAGCATAGGGCATGTCTTTTTTTTTTTAACTTTGTAGTTTTTCATGGATGGGAGGTTAATAAAAGCAGAAGAAAAAACAATCACATGCCGCCGGTGGAATCCAAACCTACGACCTCTGATTTTTACGTCCGGTGCTCTACCAACTGAGCTACAGCGACAGATATCCAATCTTTTGCTTTCGGGGATATTTATGTGTCGTGTAACCGAACCTTGAGTGTGTTCACCAGTGCCACCCTCGTCCATAGCGGCGGACGTAGTACGTCCTGTATGACTGCAGTGTTGGCTTCTGTCATGTTTAGAGCACAGTGTGAGCTAGGCATGTTAAATCTTCATGCTGTGAGCTAGAGAAGATTTCAAAGTGGACAGCTGCATTAACGAGCCAAAATAATTTCACTGTGATGCAATAGTGCACTTTGTGCAAGCCACTACTAGCTGAACACATCATTAGTGGCTCAAGTTTTAAGAGCATGAAAGTCATGAAAAAAATTCATTTTCTTGCTGCCTGGAAGCATGGCCTGACACTGATGGGTGTACTGTGAGATCACTAATGGCATTTTCGATCAACTTGCACAAGCCATTGCGGTGCACAGGAGCCCAAGGCAATGGAGCTCTATGTACAAAGGTGCAATTAAACAAAGATAACATTGCGCACCAGTGCACACCTGTGCCATTTATCGAAAATGCTATAAGGAAAATGGAGAGCACAGTTTTCATTTCGTAGCTGCACGATTTAAAGTACCATGAAATTAAGCCTTTTTGTGGCTGCCATGTTCAGAAATTTCTGCGGACACCTCTACACCGCCCCACGTGATCCTATAAACCAAAGCACAACTTGCTTGCCTACCGTGACAACATATTAAAGTGGAATCTGCATGAATACTGCAGTAATAACTTTAGAATAAGGCACACAATCATTCCAAAAAAGTAGCATGTGATATGGTTCACGACAGGTGTTCCACAAGCTATGTTAGTGTGGAATCCCTACAACGAGTAACTAATCACTTCACTTGAATTGAATAACTACACTCGTTTCATTCTACCTAATTATAAGAGGATATCATCGCTCAGCAATATTTTTCATCTAAGCCTTTTTCATAAACTTTACCACCACCATACACTCCACCACCATCTCATCCCTTACCCTCAATACATATCCAGCCACATCAACCATCGTCACAAAGAGGGCACTGAACTATAAACCACACAAACTTTCACTCAGTCATTCATACTCCGTACCGCACAAGAATGAAACTACCTTCCTGCAGAAGTCGTGAATTGGAGCTACTACAGCTCATTTTTAGCTTTAGCTAATAGTGTATATTCAGGAGCTTTTTAACATTGGTATAACTTTATATCATGCACTTTTATTTTGAACATTATGTCATTTGTTTCTATTTCAGTACTACTCCCTTCTGTAATGCCTTAAGCAGTAAGGGGCAAAATAAATTAAATGAAATGTCATAAGTGCCCTTGCACAAATCCCAACCCTTCTTTGAGTATTGTGTCTACACTTCATGTGAACACCTACTTCAAGAAACAACATAGAGATCCAAACCCAATAATGCCACAGAATATGGTTATTGAAGCCAGAACTGATCAGTTCACTAGAAATCTACCATATATGCGACTTCAATTTGCAGCGACTTCAATTTGCATCAATACAGCGACTTCAATTTGCATCAATACTTTCTAGGTTTGCAAGTCCACTATTCATTCGCCTTGTTGGATGACAAGGATACTTTTGTTGCTGCTGCACCGTATTTCACAGAACAAAATAAAAAGCACTGCGATGCCACTTTCTAAGCAAAAATCAAAACATGGAACATGATGCTGAGTTCACCAGGCATGTGCCAGAAAATGTAAGCACAATTAATGACTACACCTACTCCATCAAAGAAAATCTATGCAGCTGACCGAACTTCTATTTTTTGTAATTAAGCATGCTTTCTTTACTAAAGGTGTGAGCACAGCAGGTCCCAGATATTTGACTCATCAATACAGTGACTTTTTAAATGCCAACATTCTATGAGCATCTCAACATATTGCACACAGCACTAGTGTTGGGACACTGATCAGTAAAACCTCGTTAATTCAAAGCCATCAGGAGCACGAAAAATATGCTAATTAACCGGGTTTTCAAATTAACTCACCACAGCAGAAAAAAAAAGAAAAAATTAAAAATTCCACTGTGGGAACATGCTACCTTTACTGGACGAACTTTGCGATTACCGTACATTGCCGCGTCAAAGTCGACCATCCTGCTCATAGCCCTTGCTGACCAAAAAGAAAGTTGACTTGAAATATATAAGTCAACACATACAACCCCCCACCCTGTGTGCTTCGTCCCGTCGCTGCATTTTGTTCTGTAGTTTCCTGCAGGATGGCATCACGGCGCGCATAAACTTTAAGCATGAACTTTAAGCAACAAACACATAACAATGCAATCACAGGGACAGCAGTTCGAAATTCTTCTAAGTTCGAATTATCGAGGTTTTATTGTATTAGGACTCCACCATGGAAAAAAAATTTGCACTTGACATGTACACGATAAACCTTAAAGTAGGAACTAAAGGGCATCTTTGAAGTTTTGTTCAAGCTCCTTGAACCTTCACTCTACACTCAGCAATTAAAAAACTCAAGCAGTGCAATTCAAGCTTGCACGTCAGCCTACCGTGACCAATCGCTGATGCTGAGCAAGAACATTCTGGATGCCCGCAGTGTTAGCTAGCTGAGCTGCCAGGCCACCCGTTGTCGGTGTCATCACTCGCACCTGGGTTGTTCCATGAGGCACCGTTGGCCGCGCCACTCCGGCCACTTGCTGCGTGCCAAAATAAATCAACTTGCTTCACACTGACACAGACACTTCTGTGAGAGGGCTCTTGCACGCACGCCATCAAGCTTGAGAAATCTACTGCGATGCAACATACCTGGATATTGGGGATAATGGCTGGTGTTGATGGCAACGTCACTGCACCTTGTGGTGGTGGCCGCACTCCTTCAATGGTTAGCTCTTTTGTCATAAGAGAGTGCCGCAAATATGGAAGGCTTTTCTGAAATTAGCAGCAAAGATGTCCCCACCAATGGTGAATTTCATATCTACACATGATAAGAGCATTATAAATCTGCTAATATTGAAGCTTAGTGTACACCCTTGGCCAATAGTCTTCGGGCCACATGGTTTATTTTAGAAATGCACAGTGCTGTATTTACCGCACCCTCAGAAATCACAAGGTCTTGATAAGCACAGAGGTTCAGAGCTTTAGGGATGCCACATGTGATCCACTAAAGGGCAGAAAAGCAGACCCTGTCGCCTGAGGTCTTTTGACCAAGGCTGTACACGGCAGTACATGCTTAACTGGTACAGACAATAAGAATAAACACATTTTGGCGTAGAGACCTGTCAGCAACGAGAAGAAGGCAAAAGCCTACGTTAAAGAATTCAGACTGAAAATACCGTATGCACTCATGTAAGGGCTGAACTTTATTTTAGCAATTGACGAGGTGTGGCCCTTACATGAAACCAGCAATTTTCTGCTAAATTTGTTTTACTACAGCGGAGTCCCAGTTAAGTGTCCCCAATTTATGCAGCGACATGCATTTCTGTGGTGGACTAATGTGGTCCTGGCTAATTTTTTAAAGAAATAATGTAATAAAGGTATGGATAATATGATGCGCAATTATACATGTGATTGCTAGACAACCGGCACGAACCACCTGGAATAAAACAGATCCCTTTATTGGCCCACGTTGTCAATTTTTAGTGCAAATAAAAATTAGATAGAGAGATGTGCGTATAACTACTCAGATCCAGTGAACCGCACATGTGATCAGATTCTGTCGATGTGAGGTGGTCCTCATTTGGTTTGCTTTTCGGCTCGCTTCACTGACTATAAAATCATCATTTTAATGCGACGTTATTATGTGATGGTAAACTGGAAACAAGGTCAGACCTTTTATGATAAGTGGTGACTAGTTTCAAAGCCCCTTGCTGCAGTTTCAATGCAATTCCCGAAATACCCTCAATCTCATGCAAATGTAGCAATCTCATAAACCCTTATAAGGACATAGACTGGTGAAAGCTGCCTCATTACCAATAGGGACAGGAAATGGTGTCGCTATGCAGCTTTCTCCCATGAAGTGATCAGTCAAGTTTGGATGAAAATTCAAAAGCATATGACGCAAGTAAATGAGTAAAATTGATAGCACATTCCATCTGACATTATTCTGTCCTCTCATGTATTGCTCAAGTCCAATATTCAAAATACGAGGCAGCTGCGTGAATGGCGCAATCAATGAAATGTAGTCATTCAGGTGACAATATGAAGACACAATAGAATTAATGATTGAAACAAATTTCTCGCAGCACTTCTTACAGTTTTAACTGTGCAGAATATGAAAGCATGTGGCAATTCTAGTGATTTCAAAACACTGCAATCGCCTTGTAGACTGACATCATATCAACAAGGCCCTTCATTTTCAGGTTTTATTCTTTCCGCAATTCAGGGGGTAAAAATTGGGTGACAATTTTCGAGCTCAAATTTGGGTGAAAATCAGGTTATTAAGCAGTTCGTTTTTTTTTCGGGCAATTTTTTGCAGCACAAGGCAGTTCACTATAACAGTTTGTTCTTCTGCTAGACATAATATACCCTATTGTTTGCTCATTATTTCATACACATGGAAATCGCAGGTTTAAACAAAGCAAAATTTTTTTTGATGTATTACAAATATTTCATTGAATACATTGACAATCACCTTCAGAGCACTCCTGCGTCTGAGCAAAACCAGCCTGCCTTCATTTGTAGTGTGAAAACATTCAACATCACAACGATGATTTTAAATGCACAAGATTCTAGATAGGGGTGCCGTTAGTGTGGGTAGTGCTTCATACAGTGACTCAGATAAAACGTCTTGTCGGTAGCTATGTTTTGGCCTCTCACTTCTAAATTGCCCTTTTCGAACTTATCCTCAAATTAACCCGCGTCTAGAAAAAGGGGCATAAAAAGAGGTTTAAGATGCCTATACTCCGTATCATACACAGCAGGCAGCTCTGCGGAGGCTGCGGAAGTAGTACATCCATGAAACCATATTACTCCGCCACGTATCATTTGTCCTTCTCGAAGACTTGTTGAGCTTTTGGAAGAAAACAAAGAGCAGTATAAAACAAAGTGGTGGCACTGAAAATTACGATCAAAGCTCTGAGGCACTCAGTACTCGGACCCTCTGGGTTAATTTTCACTGCGTGTGAACTACTTTTTAGGCGCGGATTGAGTAAGCGCAACTCGTTCTACCAGCTGCATATCAGACTGCCAAAGTAATTTTTAATTCTCAAATCCTGATGAGTTGTAGGGTGAAAATATGGCAAGAGGTAAAATTAAGCACAGGAGATTGTCATTTATGACACTTAAGATCTGTCGCAATGAAATATACTTGTGTCCACTTTGGTTGTAGGGCAAACTACTTTAAGGGCACAGACTTCGCCTCCCCGAACAGGCGCACTAGCTTTGGCAGCGTTGTCTGCTATGTATGAAATAGAGTATACCGTATGAACGCGTGTAAGGGCCGCACCCGCGTACGGGCCGCAACCTGTTTTCCCAAAGAAAATATTAAAAAAAATAGGTCCATGTAAGGGCCGCACCCAAACTTTCCACGACCCACGCAGGAATAGCCTTTAAATGCACGCGCAGTGGCTTCCGCGATCAGCTTCGGCTGCCAGCAATGGCGCACTTGATCGCGGAGGCCACATACATGCGCAGGAGCTTCCAGGTGCCGCCCATGGATGGCGCCCGAGGCTGCGTCTCATCATCATCGTTGTCAACTTTTTCTTCCACCGCGAGCTCCCGCTATCCATATTGGCATCAGTATCACCAGCTCCAGCTTTTTGTGGCTCTCAAAGGAGTGGGAGTTGTGGCAAAGTGTTAAGTTCACCGCAATTGTGGCTTTTGTGTGCTGCCGCCAAACGTTGCAATTTTAGCACGCTATGTGGCTGGAATTCGATTTCGAACACGGCAAGCATGTGGCTGGCAGGAAATGAAGTACGCCTGCGGATAGCGCAACCAAAACGATGCATTGAAGAACACAAGCTGCACTGCAAAAAGTGCGCTTTCCGAGGCAAGCTGTGCAAGTTTCCAGAACTGGAAGAAGAGCTGCTCTGCTTGGTGATGGAATGCGGAACAGCTACGCATTGACAGCGGACATGCTGCGCGAGTTCTTGTGGGATAAGCATGCACCAGAGCACAGCACCAGCTCGGAATCTGAAGACTCTGCGAGTGACGACTGAATGTAGGACACCGTACAAATGCGTGTAAGGGCCGCACTTTTTTTTTCCAGATTCAAAGGCCAATTTTCAAGGTGCGGCCCATACACGTGATGTGCGAAAAAATTTATTTTTTTTAAGTAAAAACACACCAATCAGGGAACGAGCGGCATTTATCCTACATTCAATCGCCACTCGTGGAGTATTTCGACTCTGAGCTGGTGCTGTGCTCTGGTGCACGCTCATCCCAAAAGAAGCCGCGCAGCATGTCCGCTGTCAACGCATAGCAGGTGTTTCACACTTCTATCACATCGCAGAACAGCTCTTCTTCCAGTTCGGGAAACTCGCACAGCTTGCCTCGGAAAGCGCGCTTTGTCTACAATCACCGAGATGGCGCCACAAGTCCAGGGCGCAGTGGTATTTTCAAAATTCGCGCTCAAAAACTTCGCTCATCGGCAATCAACTCCTAGTGCCGTGGTAAGGAAAGAGTTAAGGTGCTTGCCCATCGTGCTAAAATTACAATGCTCGGCGGCAGCACGCGAAAGCCACAACCACCACAACTACGGTGAACATGCTAACACGTCTCAAAAGCAACAAAAAACTGGAGCTGGCTATACTGATGCCGATGTGGATAGTGGGAGGTCGCGTTGGAGGAAAAAGTTTACGATGATGGTGATGACCGTGGCCTTGGGCGCCATCTATGGACTGCACTTGGAAGCTCCTGTGCGTGTGCGTGGCCTTCGTGATCAAGTGCTCTGCGACGATCAAGTAGACCGTTTGCTCGAAGCCGGAGCTGATCACGGAGGCCATCGCGCATGCATTTAGAAGGCTATTCAAGCCTGGGTAATGGGAATTTCAGGTGCAGCCCTTACACGGATTTATTTTTTTTAAACATTTCCTTTGGGTAAACACGGTGCGGCCCATACACGGGTGCGGCCCTTACATGCATTTTATACAGTAAATGCCTCTCATTCCCCGATTGGTGTGTTTTTACTTAAAATTTTTTTTTGCACATTGTATGTATGGGCCGCACCCCAAAAATTGGTCGTCGAATCTGAAAAAAAAAGTGCGGTCCTTACACACACACATTTATACGGCAGTTGACCGAAGACACCCCTCTGAAATAAGCACTAAATATCAAATTTTCTTGCGGTGTCTTCAAGTTTATCACAAAAATTTTCACACAAATTGCAACAGGTACCACATTGCCCACCAAGCAGATAACACCACAGATAACACCACAAAATAAAAATTTTGTCCCCACCAACTAACTCCTGCAAATACAGTAACTTACTTTTAGAAAAGGTACAAGGCATGGCTGTGGTGAAGAATTGAGCTCCTTCTGAAGCTGATTTGTGAAGTCTTCAGGCTGAATTGTTCCATCCTGAAAAAAAAAAGAAAAATAAAGGAAAGTGGTCGTGAAGAATTTGCTTAGAAGCATTGACTAGATAAAATGTTCCTGCACTTCGTGTCATTTAGCATGCTGCATCTTGTCCTTTACCTAGTGGCAGCGCATGCTAGAAATGACATCACTCACTACACCTACATTTTCAGACATTCATGTCTGCTCCACTGCACGCATTAGCAAAAGGCACTGAATGCAAAGACTGCATGACCAAGAAGCCATTATATCATACAGCTCCGTGCAAAACAGAACTTGTCACACACAAAGTACAGTAAAACCCTGCTGATATGTTCCCCCTTGATACCCTCAACATCGTGGGCATTAAAATTGTCCCATAGGGTTATTTTTCTTCTGGTTAATACGTTCCTGGATAATACAATTTCCTGCCTACTATATTCAAAATTTCGACAAATCCTGAACGTGTTATATGCTTAGCGACCAATTGCTTGTGTGAAACCATACGAGTGGATCGAACTGGGGGCACACGCCATGCAAGAGCTGGAATGCAGCGGCAGTCATCTGCCCCGGTGGCTCCTCTGCAGTGCCTTGGTGCAAACGGGCAAAGCATAAAAAAAAAGTGTGTTTACATACGAGCGGGCAGTTTCCACGAGGACACAACATGAAAAGGAGAAATACAGCGGCTTCTTCGGAGTGTCTAAGGGCAAGGGGGTGAAGCATCTGAGAACTACACGAATGTGCTTACATATGGGCATGCTCGGGTCAGTGGAACTTAGAGCAAGAACGCAACAACAACCATGTGGCCCCTTTCCCACAGTGCATTTGTGCGAGGGGGCAAAGCATCCGCAAACGAGAAAGAGGCCACCAATTTTTGCCATTGACGCAAACGGATCAGATGTGTTGCGAAATTTCTTCCCTGCCAAGAACAACAAAAATGTGGACCAAATTCCGTGAACATTAGAAAAGGAGCTGCTCAGACCTTATGCCTAGGAATGGTAGTAGAGACTTTTTTGAAGTGAAAATGTCAATAAATACCTTTGTACCTCATTGAACAGTTAGATTCTTCAAAACTGGGCAGTCTGAATCACATGTTTTCCCAAGAAATTTTTTTTCTGCAATTTTTTTTTTTCATGCGAAAGCATTACTAGCCCCATCAGGAGAAATTTCATCAGCGACAGGCGTTGTTTTTGAGGCCCAGAGATGGTCCCAAAAAGATGACGTCATCACACTGTCTCCAAGCGAGGCGCATGGAGACAGTGTGGCGCCTCGCTTGTGGCGCATGGAGACATGGAGACAGTGGAGACAGGAGACAGTGATTGCCCGCGCGCTGAATCGGTGCCCTATATGCATGTGCCATCTGATAGATGGCACATGCATATAGGGCACAGATTCAGCGCGCGGGCAATCACACTCCAGCTCACACTTGTGCAGGGAGGCCAGTAGGCAAGGAGGAAAAGCAGTGCGCATAGTGACGCCATCTGACAGATCCCCCTGAGTCGAAGCCAAGATGGGAACGCTCACACACAAAGCACTCTCTCAACGCAGCCTCTGCCCAGATAAAATGCCATCTACTCCTCCTGTAGCGCACTTAGCTGTGACTAGAGTCACTACCTGCAGCTCGAAGTTCCGAGTGTGTGCCGGTCTTTGTGCATAACGAAGCATGCAGACGAAACACCTCGCAGAAAGAACTTTGATGAATGAAACTCGGCCACGCAAAAACTAATCTTTCGCATCCCCACATGTAAGCAGTCTAAAGTGTCTCTACCTAAATTTTTAAATATATCAACAAGGTTTTTGCTGTACTAGCCACAGGGTTGCCACCAACCCCAAGCACATAATATAGAACACATCCCAGCTACTTTTCCACACTCAGGAAAGGAAATATATGATACCACATGATGAAGTGCCATCTTACAGATCAGGCCACTAAAACAGCACTTGTCCCTCTTGTTCCTCTGCCATGACAATGTTTCTCTCAGCAACACTATGAGGCACATCATTGTCTAGTCCTAGTGTAACTATTCCCGTGTTGGCATGACCAGACTTATAGCCACTGATGACCACAAATGATGAACGCCATGGTGTAGACTACATACACTGCAGCTGTTTTATCTGGCCTGGACTGGTCATTCCTGCACCACGTATCATAGCAGTGCCATGAATGCATGCAGCCATGAAGTCTAGTTCATTGGTGCTTTTGCTTTATGGCAATTTGGCTGCAAAGTTTTCTTTTTCTCCACCAAAGAGAAAGGGGAGGGAGTAGATGGCACATGTGTGGCCAGTGTTGCATACGCACATAAGGCCTGAATTTTTAAAAATCATGATTAGCATGCTTCAACTTTCAGCCCTTTCAGCCTTGAAACTCCGTTTACCTAGAAATTTCCTGAAGTTTTCACAGCTTCGAATTAACTGTATATATATATAATTTACAGGCTGGGCTGTAAGTGTGTTTTCAGGAACTGAGTTCCCTTATCTACACCATATAAGTGCTCGGGACTAGGCAAGAGTATACAACTTTTCTTCAGCTTGGGCAGGCCTGAGGCTGGATATGTGACACTTCTGTCAAATGCTATTCAGGTCCAGAACAGTGAAGTCACCAAGTAGGGCTCAGGTGAGGCATAAGTAAGAAAATATGGTCTATGCAGTGCTAATAGGGGTGCAGGGCACTGGTTTACTAACACTGCCAGCAAGACAGCTTGGTTAGGACACACAGCAGCTGGCATCGTACTTTTGCCTGGGATTTCATCTTCAACATCGAAGTCCGAAATATTGTTTGATAGAAAAATGAAATGGAAAATCAACCACTTACAATGAGTCCCTGGATGAGACCCTTGACATTTGAGGCAACTTGTTCAGGTTGATCACTGGCAAGTCGTATCAAAGTGGATAGGAAGTTCTTGCATTTTTTCTTGGCAGTGTTTGGAGACATCTGCAACATGCACAACCCAAAGATGCCCCCGATTTCTACAACTGTCTGAAGACTACCCAAACTAAAACACAAAAGAATGCACATATGAAAGTATCCACTTGAAAAAGAGAGACGCAACTTTCACAGTCAGCATCTGCAAGCAGCCAGCCCTACTCCTAGTTCAAGAGCAACAGCTAGAAATTCAGGTATCACAGAACAACAAACAGGTATCATAAAATATGAAGTTAATTTAGCTTTTGGACATACTGCATGTTTCTGTTTGCCTGTAGAAAAAGGACACTGAGAAGTGGACATATAAAAAAGATATCTCGATATGCTCACCTGAGAGGGCGTTGTAGCTGCGGTCTGACTGTTAGCAACTGTGGTTTGAATGGAGAGAGGTTGTGTAACAGATGCAGTAGTAGTGGTGGCTGCCACCTAGAAATGGACAGAAGTGCAATCTGAGCTTTTCCTGTCCATAAAAAGTGCAACTGTAAGACAAACTGTACCTTGACTGTGACTGTCTGCTGCGGCAATGGCTGGCCCAGTGTTTGGATTGGGGTGCTACTCGGCACTGTAGGCACAATGTTGATACTAGGCTGACCCTGCTGCAAGACTGTGCCCACCATCGGTGTTGCATTGGTCTACAGTGAAAAATAGTTTTCCTTGTTACTGACGAAAGCACTTGCAAAATCAAAAACGAATTCAAGGCCTCTTCGCTACTACATAAACCAAGACAAGCAAACAACTAAACATAACAACCACTCCATCAAGCAGCTAATGAGTATTTTTTTCGTAGCTTCCAATACAAGGAGGACATTTGTGTAAAAAAGCCCTTATTGGATTACACAATTATAGAAATGCACATTACACTGCAAAAAAATGGGGCTTCTGGAGCAAATAACGCCAACAAGGTATTTACAGAATCAACCAGGCTGCATAGAAGGCACACATTTTTTTTTTGGCCTCCATATTTTTTAAGCCTGGCTTACACTCAATGCCCTTCATAAACTGGTGATCGAGTTGGGGTCTATTTAGTTTCTCCTAAAAACCTCTATGCTTCAAGCCTGTAAATGACACTGCTTGTGCATACAGCATGAAAATACCTTCAACCAAGATACAACATCAAATAAATGCTATTTGCGTGCCAGCAATACTGAAACTTTACTATTCTACTACAAATTACAGGATGTAACAACATTAAGGGGGGATGCGAGTCTTCAAAATATTTTTTTAATCTACGGTAGGGTTCTTATCAACATTATTCTAAGCATTTTTTATGTACAGCCCAAATATGCAATTAGAGTTTGAACAGCACAAGTGGAATTTGGTTATAGGCAGTTTTGCGATTTTAACTAGGCTCTCCGTTACAGGTTGGTTGGCTTATGGGGTTTAACGTCTCAAAGCGACTCAGGCTATGAGAGACGCTGTAGTGAAGGGTTCCAGAAATTTCGACCATCTGGGGTTCTTTAACGAGCACTGACATCGCACAGAACACGGGCCTCTAGAATTCCGCCTCCATCGAGATTCGACTACCGCGGCCGGGATCGAACCCGCATCTTTTGGGTCAGCAGCCGAGCACCATAACCACTGAGCCACCGCGGCAGACTCTCTCCGTTACAGGCTATCAGCCAAAAAATGTTTACAAATTATTTGAATTATTTACAGAATTGAATCACTCAAGATGCACTCTGCGCAGTGATGCTGCTTTTATACTTGCCTCAGTGAAAATACAATGGTACAAAAATCTACGAGCAGAACATACAAAACAGGTTGGGTGATAATTTAGGAAAGCAACTAATTAAATTTAATGCATAATGTAAAAGCCAGTAAAAATAGCATTCCCGCACAGCTCTACTCTTCCTGAATAAATTAATATCAAGCTCATTCCAAATGCCTAAGGCTAACCAGAGAAAAAGCCTGTAAGGCAGAGACTGCATTTGCAAAATCACAAACGGAGATAACAAGGCTTGAAGTCTATGCACACTTATTAGGTCACAGGACATCCAGTCATGGGAAAATGCCTGTAGCTTTGGCTGCACTGATTTGACGCCATCTTGAGAGTTGTCAAATGAAAGGGAGTGAAACGAGCTTAAAACGGTAGCAAAAAAGTGGCGATAAGAAAGCAGTTTCGAAACTGCGATCTTTTTTGCGATTTTTTTTTTTTCTCTTTAACTGCGAAGTTTATGAGAAAGCTGTATAGCTTTCCTTTGTAGCCGTATGGCTGCGCTCGGGTGGACGTCAATGAGTAATTACTCCCTTATTACAAATATACTCCACCTTGGGGGATTCCCCTAAACATTTGACCAAACTGCGATCGCGTGAAGTGGAACATCATTCGAAGCTCGCACTTGGTTTTTCAGCCACGCAACTCTCTAAGTATTCATTTTTTTTCCTACTTTGGGATCGTTTTGAGCGTGGGGTATTTTATGGAGATATACTTTGAAGTATATTTAGTACGAAGAACTGTTTTTCCAAAAACACTTCACCACCGTTACCTCTGGTCTCACTTCCTCTGCCAATTTAAAACACAAATTACAGAAAAAACAGCCAGTTCTGCACTCTTTCCTGGCACCATAGAGAAAGAGTTGCCACAATATTCCAGTATTTTCGTACTCATCTCCCGACAGTAGGCTAACCCTCTAACAAATGCACAAGGCTATTTTAATTTCTACACAAAATAAAGTGTTGGCACAGTAAACACCTACCAAGAGTTTACAGGAATAAATAAGTACTGAAAATTAAAATGTCCCTGCCCGTGCCACCTGGTATAACAGGCAACGAAACAACTACGGTTGGTTGACGGTCATAGCTGGCTATGTGACGGATATATCGAACTCCCCAACGCCAAGCGATGCCTGTTGAGATAACAGGCGGCAGGCTTCGCCACAGTACACACGTGCCCAATGGTGGTGCGGCAAGCGTTCATGCCAAGGTTCGGGCTTTTATCTCGTACTTGCCAACACTGCCAGGAAGATACAGTGGCATGGAGGATTGGAGACCAGCAGTCAGCACGCATTCATGCTTCTCACATCCGTCGACAATGCCCTGAAATCTGCGGTGTGGACGGCTATGCCCTAGCAGTAACCATCATGCACTCATGCCGGCCACACATGGGCAGTGAAAACGACGACAGCTTTCGCTCTTGCAAACCGCTTTCCACTCAACACGGCTGTGATGCGGAGAAGCTACCTTAGCGAGGCGCTTAACTTGCCGCCGTTGCGCATGCTGTGCTGTGCGGGGAAGCCAACCCAACTGCGCTCACCTGTTTTTTGGTGCCTCCAGAACTGCCGCAAGCGCTTTCGAAACGGCACTAAAACCTAGGGAAAAGTCTTCCCATTTCTCTAGTAAACCTGAGTTGCCATCCCTTCACTGACTAAATCGCACTGTTTTTGCGCGCGTTTCTGACGAAATTTTATACCACAAATTTTCGCTATATCGACCTATTTAACGATTTGTTACATGTTCACTATGACTAGGTTTTACTCGATATACTACTAACTTGCTCTCATCAGATACGTGCTGCTAATTATGCATCGAAGGTACCTCAACAATATAATTCTGGAGGTCTTTATCTGTTTGAACAAAGCCTCACACACCTTATTCCACAGTATTTAGTGACTTTTTGTGTGTACATATAATAACAAAGGGCTTTTTTTTTTTTATCCAGTGGCATAAAATGGCAGACACATGAATAGCATCCCATGAAAACATGCCAGCTGCTTCAAAATGTGACACGTTTTTTTGCCATCACTCTGCCCTTCTCTAATGTGCATGCATGGGTGTGTGTGCTTATGTCTGCGTGCGGGTGCATGCTCTTCCTTTGTGAAGCACCTATGGCTCGCATGGTACTAGACAAGGCTAGATTTCTTTTTGTATGTAGTACGAAATGAGAAAGTCACACACATTCTAACACAGAGGTTGGCCACCCATAATAAAATTTGAGAAAAAAAATAAGTTTCCTCTGCTTCACTTTCCTTAATATTTTTACACAACACAAAAGTGCTAAATATTAATGCAGCACAGCTGATGTAGTACCATCAGAGTCAAACCAAAATTCTAACAGGAAAACATTAACCAAAACAAGAACACCAAAATATTAGCTGCTGGAGAAGAAATACACGGAGGGCCTTAACACTTCCATGCAGCGGTCTTTGCGTCATCAAAGTGAAAATAAAATGCACTAATAGTCAGTCTTGCCTCAAGTAAAATCTTCATTTCACTGCGCCCATTTAAACCACCTTGTTTGTGTTGCATTCGGAGCTCAAATAACCCCAGGTGGTCGAAATTTCCAGAGCCCTTCACTACAGCGTCCCTCATAGCCTGAGTCGCTTTAAAACGTTAAACCTCCATAATTTGCAATTATTTGATTTAATTCCATAAACAAGTCATAGAAGCCTAAAGCAGTTCTTTTCAGCCTGGTTGCCCAATGTTATAAGTTCGGAACGGAACAGTAGTTCCAGGCATCACAGCAGTATATGCTGGTAACAAAATGGCATACTTTTCTGCCTTGGAGCTGCTGCACAGGTTGCGTCCCAAGGCTCTGAAAAGATATATTAGGTCACCATGAAACACTGCACTTGTAACAGAAAGCCGCACCATTTACACCAACAATGCATGTCACATAAAAAAAAAAGGTTTAAAATTTTTCTATACCACAAATATGCTGGAATTATTTAATAAGTACTTATTAACAAGCACCTAGGTGTTTTTTCCATACAGCATTTGACAAATCAGCAAAGACAGATAGGACTGATGTTTAAAAAATAGCACAGTGCTAAAAATAGTTCTTTATATAATTACTAAATAGGCTTCTTAGCTTATATAAACTATGTCTGAAAAATATTCAATTGCTAACATTCAATAAAAAAAAAAAAACCAAGTTGACCTCTTTTATTAAGCACAATTTTTATTCACTACTCAGCTTTTCATAACCATTATGAATCAGCTATCTGAGTCCTTCATGCTACTTATAAATTAAAAAATGAATAAAGCATTCAGGGTTTTAATGTCCCCAAATTAATGTGCAACAAAGCTGATGATAATTCGGACAACCCGAGGCTCTTTCATCTTAAGCCTGTTATCAGTGCAGGAAAATTCTGGATGCAGTAACTCAGGCACAATGGGATAACCAGCTCTAGTATTCGTCATCACCAGCCTGACTACGCCCACTGCAGGCCACAGGCCTCTCCCATGTCTCTCCAATTAAGCCTGACCTGTGCCAGCTGCAGCCACCATATCCCTGCAAACTTCCTCATCTCATCTGCCCACCCGACTTTCTGCCGTCCCCTGCTACGCCTCCCTTCTCTTGGAATTGTCTGTCACCCTTAACTACCCCCGGTTACCTTGTGTTTGCATTACATGCCCTGCCCATTTCTTCTTAGTTTCGACTAGGATGCCATTAACTCGTGTTTGTTTACTGACCCACTCCCCTCTCTTCCTGTCAAGTCTTAACATTACGCCTATCATTTTCCTTTCCACAGCTTGCTGTGCTGCCCTCAACTTAAGTTCAACCTTTTCCATTAGCCCTCACGTTTCTCCTCCATAGATGAGTACCGGCAAGATACAGCTGTTATACTTTTTTCTTGAGGGATACTGGTAAACTGCCAATCATCATATTCATGATTTGAAAGTGCCTGCTATATACACTTCACTCTATTCTTATTCACCTAGTTATTTCATTCTTCTGGTCCAGATCTGTGGTCACTACCTGCTTCAAGTGGATGTATTCCCTTACTACTTCAAATGCTTCGTTGCATTTCGTAAACTGCTCTTCCCTTTCAAGACTGTCGGCTTTTCCCTACCAAGACTATTGAACATTAAGTTTTTACCCTAACCTCTTGCCAATACAGATCTCTGAATGCCTCAGTGAAAAGGTTGCGTCTCCCTGCCCGACACCAGTCCTTATTGGGATTTCATTATTTTCTCGATGGAAGACTATAGTGGCTGCGGCTGTGCAGCTGCTATAGCCAATCTAATATAAACCACCAAATTAAAACACTATTCATCCCTGCAAGCAAACAGCAGCTTGAGATATGCTGTTATTTATAGGTGATGACTAGCATTATTTCCTGCACTGACGCAAGTTCACTTGCTTTTATTACCGAAGCTGCGCTACAAAAGCTCTGGGGTCCAAGCATGCACGGTATATATTTTACTTCTATTCACATTTTTGTTTTGGTTTTTTTATTTTTGCCATCAAAACAGCTGAGGTTCAAGATCCTCCACAGGGACCCAATTTAGATCTCTCAAACAAGTCCATTATGCAGTCACTACCAGCACACACAAGCAACTATATTTGTTTAGCACTCCGTGTATATCCTTTAGAAGCAAGAAAATGCCATCACAGTGATGCAAGCTGTTAAGAAGCTGTGACGCTGAACACATGGCACTTGGCAAAGTACAAGTTAAGTTTAAATAAGAAAGCACGCTGAATTGCCATGGCTTAATTTATAATCTTTGAAAAGAAAAAGAAACAATTTAACGATGCATTGAGAGCAACCAAGAAAGAGCTCACCTTAGTTTTCAGTAATGATATACATAAGGTATTGTAACATGGGTATAAAGTTGTAGGCATTTAACAAATCTTTAAAGTGTACAACAGCTGTACATTATGAACTGGCAGCTTGTCATCTATTAACACCACTTCTGTGTCAATTACTATTAGCTCGGATAAGCACCTCACTACAGGACCTATAAAGATCGCATGCCTAAAGAGTAAGACATTACAAACAGGTAGTTTCTTATCTACCTGCACCATTTTTATGCTGAACACCATAAGCTTGAATAAGCATCTCACTAGAAGGCCTACATTGGCTTCAAAATAACCTGTAGTGTGGAAGATTCTTTTTGAGACAGACATGATGGGACCTTATAGACCTCTTTAGCTAGCTAGATTAGCTGAACAGAGGTTCCCAAAATTGAAGGACTTTTGTGAGCACACAGGCATCATCAGTAAAGAAGAAACAGGAGAAAAGTGAACAAGGAGTTTACAAGAAAACATTTATATTCAGACATCCCACACAGTGCCTGCGTTCAATTGTTCAGTTGAGAGTTCTCTAGCAATTATGTGCTTTTTCATTGTTTTTGTTCTCCTGCCCCTTTTTTGTGACATAGGGAGACATATGCTCAACTTTTACTAAGTAAAAGACTACACAACCGTTCACAAAAAAGTGTGTTTTTAAAAAGCAAAATGTGCCGCCCCCCCATTGCCTTACCATACTAAAAGAACGCCTGTGCACACAAACTTATAGAGGTATTCTCTTGTGGTGCTGAAAAAATGCACAGAAGTCAATTTGTATAAGCTGAACCACTTTTTGCATTGTGTACATGAGAAATTAAACAATGGCTTGCAATCTGCTAGGCTCAGCAAAGAACTCAGCTTAATATATTGTTTCAAAGTCAGTACGTTGTAATAGACTTAAGTTTGCAGTTGCTGTCATCAGTGTCATCTTTATACACATCGTGCAGGTGAAAAGCATTAATGTTCCAATGCCCTCAAAGTGCTGACCTTAAAGTTTCCTTTAAAAAAAAAATAAAAAAAATTGGGTGGGTTCAAGCATACTCTACGTGCCAGTAAAATTTTTGCAATATGTATTTTGGCACATTGACCCTTGTGTGCCAAATTACATAACCATAACTTTCCTTTCTGCCTATCAAAGTTTTTCTTGTTCAACATTAAGGTAATTGAACCATGCCATCAAAAAGCTAGTTTGTCTGTTATCCTCACCATTAGGTCTACAAGTGGCTAAAAGGCAGCAACGAAGAGGTTAACGTGCATGGCATAACAGCAATCAACACTTTGCTTTCCCAATTTCTTTTTCGTATGTGCACATCATTAACTGTCTTTTATTTTGCAACACAAAAATGTCTTGGTAACACAACAATGTCATCAGCTATTATTCATTTTTTAACAGATATAAAAAGGTTTGTAGTAGCCATACACCACTGCTTAGGTGCCGTAAGACTTTTCTGACTTTGCACCATAGTACAGAATGGCTCCTTTTCCTAATGTGTACACACGATCAAAGTGGAAATTTTATGCCAAGCTGTATGCATCAAGAATACACTACAGTAAGCTACAGAATAATTGCACAAGGCATGAATTCAATTTAACACCAATGCTATTAGAAGCCTAATGAAAACAAAAGTGCTTTTACAAAGTGGTTTAGGAAAAACTTAAAATAAGTGCATCTATTGCATAAATAATCTGATTAACAACTGCTGCATCTTGACAATGCCTGGAGCTGGTCAAGACATGTAGCACCAACATCTTGATGAAGAAGTTGTTTGGTTTGGTTTGGTTTGGTTTGTGGGGTAACGTCCCAAAGCGACTAAGGCTACGAGGGACGCCGTAGTGGAGGGCTCCGGAAATTTCTACCACCTGGGGTTCTTTAATGTGCACTGACATCGAGCAGTATTCGGGCCTCTAGAATTTCGCCTCCATAGAAATTTGACCGCCGAATGAAGTTGTAGTGAAACCAAACTTTCACAAGATACACCTCTCATAAAGAAATAAGATTTGATTCCTTTGAACTGCTTTACTGAGACTGATTTTATTTTAAGCTAACTGGCTGACCACAAATAAAACTAAAGATGTAATCTAATCAAAGAACAGAGAAAACTATAGGAATGCTTAAGTCACCTTAATCGCTTTAGATTTCGCATTTGTCACAGCTTCTGCTGCAAATTCTGTGTGTGTTTGCGCCAGTTACTTTGCAACTGTCAGTACATCAACCGTTATATTCCGATCGCTAGCTACAGTAAGAAGTATCTGCTGTACTGTCTGACAATGCCAACATTTGCGTATATAACATTTTTTTACCAATTTCGATTCTCTATCTAGCTTGCTGTCTGGAACTAGATTGTGATAAGGTCGCAAGGTCACGTCATCTCTCTTGACCAATCGTTATTTATTGGCCACCTGCCACCAATCAGGGCGGGTTGTGATGACGTCACAAGGTCATGTGACGACTCTTCTCAACCAATCAGTGTATTTCATGACACCGGACATCGGCTAGAGCATTAAAAAATTAATCATCCCTTTAGGCATCTTCAATTGCTAGGAATAATGGCTACTAATATAAGACCAGCACTGCAAATCTATTTTTTTTTATTCCATGCCAGTAATTCACAGGCGCACCTTGGTGCTTAATGACATCAGCTTGAGTAATGACAGCGGTTCCGAGTTTGCGTGACGTTCTTAGCAACTTTCTTTTCTGATGCAAAGTGCCTGCATTAATGTTACAGGCCTATAGTAGTAGGGTCAAGTGGTTTGTAGTGGTTAGAAAAATGCCCAACAATATTCTAAAGCATTAACAGCAAATAAGATAAAGAAAATACAATAATGCCACAACATCCCATTCACCAGTAATGGCCAAGGAACTCAGAAGACTGGAGTCCTATGAATACTGAATTACTTACAAAATGAAATGTAATTTCATTTAGGGCACTGCTTTTTTTTTAATTAATGTCGAAAAGCAAGCCGATTGAATCGATCACTAAACTAGTCAGAAATTAGCATAAATGGCACAATTACACAGAAATTCACACCAGTTAGTGACTTGTGCTAACTGTACAGCTTGCGTGCCTCCAATAGATTACTGCAGTGCTAACAGATGACAAAAAAAAAAAAGGAACACATACACAGGCTTTGTTTACTATATCAAGTAGTGGCTGAATGAATGCAGGTTCCTTCCCTAGCCTGGTCTATTAGCATTACAGCAATACGTTAGGCACCCTGGTCCACAAACTTTCTCTTCTAGCCTTGCAAGCCTTTACTCTTAAATCCGATCTACACGGCGCACATGCATTAGACACAACAGGACAGCTTCTCAACCCCTAGCTACAGCACGGCCATTTTGGTACCAGAAGTGGCCGCAAAAAGTAAAAAAAAAAAAAGAAGGCCACAAAAAATGTTTAAATCCAGGTTCCCTAAATAACATTTAATGCAAAAACTAATGCTTCCATGTACACAATACAATGTGATATCACTAGTTCTAGCAGCACTAATTTTGTGCATAAGATTGCTCCTAACTGCTCATAACTCCATGCAGCACATCTTTCTATCATGTATGCCTTGCCTTACAATGCAGCAGAGACAAAAGTGACAGCAAAAGGAAAAGAAACGAAAGGAAAAGAAGAAGATAAAAGAACCACAGGCAGCCAAACAGACTCATAATTTTCACTTAACTAACATAACTTTCTGTACCTGCTTAACAAAGCAGTCACCAAATTCAAGTTGTTCAGAAAAAAATTAAATTGTTGGCATAATCAAAACTGATGAGCAACAGCATATATATTTTTTTTTTTTAGTCATGACTGAACAACGAATGCATGAACAGATTTCATAGCAAAGCTGTGCGAAACATCACTGAAAAACTGACAGCACTTAACATTCTCAAGAGAGGGAGGACAAGGATGTAATCCTGACCTTCAATGTGAAGAGCACTTATGTTTCAGATTACAAGCATGCTAGTGCACTACTTGCCTCTTTTTTTTTATCTGCTACTTAATGCCGCTCCTCTAGTGAGTAGAAGATGGTGCTGCTGCAGAAGACAGTATTTCATGGGGAGATCACATGCACATAAAATTCACCTGCCCTACTCCTATCTGTACTTGCGAAGCATCGGTGCTTGCACAATGTACCCTATTTACATGAGTATAATGCATGTTTTTTACTCATTTTATTGGTTTCAGAATGCATATCGAGCTATATTCAGAACCAAGGTATGAATATAGCGCAACTGTTTTCTCACTACTGAAAATAGCTACAGTGACCTTCACCACAAGACTCGCCAGCTGCTAGGAGAAGCCAACATTTCAACAACCTCAGAGACATGCGGCACGTGTGGGCGAAGTATAGGGTAGCTGTAAACGTGGACAGAACCCGGTGCAAGCAGTTTAGAAAGAGAATTAAAGCACTGAAAGAGTTCAGTGGAGTAGGAAACAGAAAGGAGGGTGAACAGGCACAGGACTGAGCAGTACGAAACAGCGGTGGCACGGTGGTGACAGCGGCCGCTTCTGCATGGGACACTGTGTGAGTTAACGTGTTGGAGGCCTTGCTGCGCACAATGTCGCGTGCATTTCTAAAGGGATGCCTCTCATATAATACCGACGCATCCATCACTTCCCCATTTTTGCGTCACATCACCATTTCTTCTGAGCCCCTTGGCTGTAGTTGGCTTGAGCAGGCTGAAATTGCACTATAACCGTAATATATATTTTTTTTTCTATTTTCGTGCAGGCGTCAACTCCCCCTTTGCATTATATACGTGTAAATACAAAACGTATTCTACGCAGCATCACTCACTGTGATATTCTGCAGATGCAGTTCAGATGTCTAGTACACATTCACAAAAAAGTGGCTGAACGCTTAGTGCACAACAGACTGCATCAGGAATGTTTTTAAGAGAGGCAGTGCTGGAACTGAACTAGTTGTGAGCTAAGGCTTCTATGTTCCAAAAACTTCTGTGGGCAACACTAAAGTTTCCCACACACTACAAACCACCTTGCCATTTCGCCTTACGATGAAACTTAAGTTTTCTGGCCATAGAACTATGTGTGTCCTTAACTTTTTTTTTCCTCTCAAAACTGTCAACACTCCCTTTTACAGCCAGTGTACACGTTCTAAAGCAACTCTAGTAAGGTACAACTCATGAAAAAGCAGTAAATGCCCATCAAGGGAGACCCTCCATCCAATAGAGATTTTCAGCTGAGGGATTAAGGTTCCGTTCCGTTCCCAGTCCGTAGCGGAGTGCCAGTGGAATGTAGCGCAAGAGAGGAGTATCAGTGCAGCGTCTCCAGCGGCCATTCAAGCACAGCACTGTGCTGCCCCACCTATTTGTCAAAAGTGGAGTTATCCTGAAATGGATATGAATCATGCTCGCTTTTATTATACTAAAGCTGCTAAATAAAAGTGGTGCTTCGAATCTAACAGTAAGGACGTCGGTTTAAAAAACACAAGTCCGCCCCTGTAACAGTCAAGTTAAGCTAAAGGCCCACGCGCCACTGAACCAGCTGTTTTTTGGCATACATTTCGTGCGCTTACGGCGCATCCATGTGTGATGACGCCGACACGCCAACGTTCACGCTGGAGGCCACCATGTCAGGCTCCGCAAAGACGCTCGCTCGCTTGATGCGCTCTGCTGGGATAACGAGACCAGCTGGCGAGCATGCACGCCGTAAACCCGCTGGCCGCCTCAGTGTTCGCCCATACACAGTGGCGTCCCCGCTTATCCGATGGCCACAAGCCCACTAAAAATCTCTATTAGCACTGACCAACTGTTATGATATCCGTGGTTAACTCCCTTGCACATGCCAGCCCCCTGAAATGTCATGCCAGCATGCAAAGGGAGTAGCCATGACATCATGAGAATCGGTGGATGCCACTGGTCCGAGGGCCTCTTTTGAGGGGCATTTGACACTTCGTTCTTAGCAATATCCAGCTATAGAAGGGCGCCACGCATGTTTGGCTTCAATGTGTGAGTGGCTGCACATACAGAAGCAACTTTTTCTTCCGTGTGAACTTGTGCATGTGGAGAGGAAAATAACATGCTGTAGTCCCCCTAGTGTAAATGAACCAAAAGAATTTGATCATTTCTGTTTAATTACACCAATGAGAAGCCACTGCATGAGGCTATCTGGTTATAAATTACATGGTTGTCATGTTTATTTCGAGTATCAAACCAGGGTACTTGCATAATCCCATGCAGACCTCAATGATTTTACACTGCTTTCAGGCATCAACTTACTAGAATAAGAAGAGAGTGGTGCAAACCTAAATCAAGCTCGCAACATTCATGAGGCCTTATTCCAGAACTTCAAAAAAAATTGTAAAGTTTCTAGAAAGCTGAAAATGTAATTTGACAAAGCAGTTCATGCCGCTGCTCATAAAACAATTTAGAACTCTGTTCAGGCTTTATCATGCATTTTAAAAACATTACTTGTCGCTGCCAATGCTACTACATATGATCGCTCTTTTTTGCTTGTCCAAAAAAATGCCCATTCTTCATTACTAGCATTTTCTGATCAGATGATCCAGAACAAAGTTATGTGCAATAAATACTTGCGTACGCAATACAGTGCTCTCAATGAATAAGTCCACTGCTCAGTAACAGGAAATTCTTTGCACTTTACAAGACCTTTAAATAATGCAAACAAAAACAGAACAGCACTACAGTATCCTTCTCGATTGCCAAGTGCCAGGTATCCTCGTCACACTTCCATGCTCAGGGCTCTTTTGTGCAAAATTCAGGCCACATATACACAGCAACCTACATAGTTTCACATGAAAGATTCACTGTTATGCTGTACTTCCTTACACTACAAGATGCTGACAGAATAACCTCCTCTATATAGCGTGTCCGAGGTACCTCACTGAAATATCTGCACCAAGCTACCATTAACGTGAAGTAGTTTTCTACCAGTGTTAAACCATAACTAGCACAATAAAAAAAAGTGTTTCCACGTGCGCTACTTTCAACATCACGAGACATGTATTAAGAAAAAAAATCTGTTTTTTTTTTTTTTTTTTTTTTCTGAAGTGCCCTCCCCGATGAGGCTTTGCGTGCACACTGGGGCAGAGATGTGAGCCGGCAGCTGGTCACATGATAGCAATCTTTGAAGCCCAACAAATAAAGCTACGTAAATAGTACCTTGATGGAAACAGCATTGCTAGCAGTTTTTCATGACAATCTACAACTTTTGTACTCACATTTTGTTCCTTAAGCCAATAATGGAGTAGTTAGCTAATTAGTCTTGAATAATTAATTAACTCTGAACAAAGAAACATATTGCAGACTATGCCACGCGACTCTGAACAACCCTCAGCTGTTATATATATGCAAAAAGAACAAGGCTGCAGCTAAACACATTATGGTAACACAACATATATGAGCTAATATTAAGTAATCCCATATTTCTGAGGAAGAAAATATTACAACAGAACTAAGATTGGGATAAATGCTTGTGAAAACATCATTAGGCTGTGAAAGTCCTATCTGAAGCTAAAGCACTGAAATAAAGGGCTGACAATATGCATTTGTTCTGATTTTAAAGGCTAAAAAAGGGTGCGAATTAAAATAATACACAATAAACACACATACAAAACACATGCAGAGTAAGCATTCAAGATGCTTTGAGCATAACTAATTAGTGGGTCTTACCGGAAGATGCGGCCATGCCTCACAGATGGAAAAGGAATTGAGATGAGAGCACATGCAAGTCAAAGCATGAACCACAGAGAGAAGCACAAAAAAGAAGATAAGCAAAAGCAAAGCACACAATAGGCAAAGTGCACTGCGATTCAAACTCAGTCTATTAAAATGCATACAAGGTTTTCTCATAACACATTTAAATTTAAGAACAGGTCATTCAAGCAGAAGGTTTAAAACAAAATGACAAGCCTTTCAATCATTACCAGTATGCTGAATTTTTCTATCCGCTTATCTCCCTTTCCATCCTTTTTCCACATATAGAAAACGTCACTGCTCATGGAAAAGTGAGGCATGTGTAAAATACTGCGACATTTTGCATAACTAAGCAATCTTCTATAAAGCAAGAGGAATCAAACAGTAAAATGTCAGATAAACCAAGACAATAAAAAGCATAGAAATAAACAAAAAATAAACTGAAAAGGTCAATGAGTCAGCGCACGGAGAAAGTGTCTGACTTAGCTATTCAGAACATTACAGACATTTCACTTGTGAATCAACAGAAAAAACCACTAGATAGTGTACAAGAGATTTTTAAAAAGCTTAGCAATCTCGTCAACAAGAATGCAGCTAAATGCTGTTCTATGCTTTTACATTCACGCTAATACACAGTGATTAAGTCCAAACATTAGTGAAAGATTTTGTGAACCCTACACATGAATTCAACCACAGACTTATTAAGATTATGCATATATTCATTCTTACTACTATCTACTGTGGTTTTCTTAGTTACATTTGCTCCCTTTGGTTACATGCTGCAGTTGGTACAGACACAAACAATGACAAATAAAACATTCTCTTCTAAAACCTTTGTTAATTCAAGCAATACTTCCCAACAGCTCTGAACAATGCAGATGCCCAGCACTAGAAAACTGGACTCTGCATGACTGCATGTGTCACCATATTGCCAAAACAGCCAAAAATGCAAGCTGCTAGTTGTGGTACAAAATGATCTGAGGTCATGCTTGCCTAGCGTACTACCAATATAATGGAGCAAGTTACATGCAAAAGCTAGACAGTTTTTGGTCCCACAAACTAAGCCCATTGAAAACGGCCAATTTAGAACAAGCTGCCCCCCTAAAGACTGCAACAAGCAGGTGATAAAAACTGAAACAGTGTTACTTTTGCAGGCTCAAAGCAAGTAGCAGTAACTGCCCACCAGAAGCAGGAAACCCATAACCACTTACACATCTGAAAGACACAAACAGAGGCTGTACATTGCTGGTGTAATGCTGGTAAAATGGCGAAACATGCACAATAAGTGTGGAGCAGCACAAATTACTGCATAATAGTTAAGAAACTGAAGAAAATAAAGGGTATGTTATTCTCACCTGTTTCATGTGCTCGTGAATAGGAGCACGACGAACTAGAGGAGTTTGATGTCTGCAATTCTGCAATGATAGGCCTCTTTAACTACCAGCACAAATGTTACTACTTCAATTACAGGAACTCCTCTACATATCAACAACCCCTCTTCTCCCAAATTTTTCAAGGCAATTAATACACACAAGAACACTGCACAGGCAACCAATTCATTTTTACGGTATTAATTAGAAATGTTGCAATGCTTTGGCTACATCATAACTCAGTGCTACAAGTGTGCATGTTTTCAAGGCCACTTTTTGTGAAATGGGCATAAAACCACAACCAGCAGCATGTACATGCTTCTGTACTTGCACTAAAACACGGGCAGTGCAAAAAGGATCCCAACAAAGCTAAAGTGAGAGTTATCAGACATAATGCTTGATTGCGTGCTATAGTATGATGGTAAAGTAAGCTCATTACCGACCAATTTTGACCATGACATAAAAATTCATGCCTTGGCTCATGACATGTGTAAAGGCCTGTAAATTGACTCTTGGAGCCTGTAAACTCTAATTACTCGGGAGTTTACTCAGGAGTAATACTTATGACCTCATGGCTCATGGATGCTCATGGTTCTTACAAGGCGAAAGGCCTGTAAACTCTACGAGAGAGAACCGTATCTGATTTTATGAATACAAAGATTACTTTTAGCAAAAAAATTAATAGTAACAAGTCTCCTAGCCAGTATCAAATGAGCGAGTCTTACTTGGGCACATTTGTCTGCACACAACTCGGTACCTACTACCAACATGAGGCAGCAACATTTAGGATACGCTGTCATTTGTTCATATTTTCAGTTATCATTCTCATAACGTCTTAGACACATGCTTCTGTGCATCTAACTTAATATAAGCACAGGAGGGATAAACCTCACTCTAGCACATTCTGCACTCAAGAAGTTTAGTCAACTAGTACAGTCCCTGTTACTAAAATAAGAATAGCAACAAGCTAGGGTGCAATTTTGGCCCCATCCACTGCATGACGCATGTGCCACTACATAAAAAAGATGACAATATAAAAATGGCATATTTCCCTACTAGCAAACCAAAGTGCCTTTAATGCACTAAAAAAAAAAAAAGGTATTATTTCGCAAGCTTACCTTGACCCTTGGTGACATGTTTAGCAACTTTTAACTAAAAGGGAAGTGCTGGCTCCAAAGCCAATTTATGTACACCTCTTTTGTCTAAATGTTACAAATCCATTAAGGAATATGAAATAGCAGTCTGCACCTCAGGTACATAAAAAGATCATCAGAGATCATTTCACGTGCCTGATCAAGAAGCACAAAAGCAGCACCACAACTTGAAAGCAGCCAGCTGAAGCTACTGCAAATAACAATACTTCTGGACACCCTCATAAGAGACTACAGCTACAAAATGACTTTAATACCACTGATACACGAGCCACATTTGGACTAGGTCAGTTAAGCGTGTTCTTCATTTCCATGACCTGCTTCTAAATGGCTTGAACATTCCTGGGAAGTTTAAAATGGGTCCAAGTTGATGGACCATTACCGGCCAGCCACAATGAGAAAAGTACAAAAGGATGCATCCCAGTATTTCAATAACAAAAATTGCATTATAAAATTAAACGCAGTGTCAGAATCTATACCACCACAGGTAGTAGAGTCCTTTGAGGCACTCGAAAACTACATTTGTGATACTTTCATATGTGCCTGCGCCATGCATAGCATAACAAGCCACTGCTCAAGTCTGTGGCCTTTTTTTTGGGCCACTAATGCTATGGAC
This sequence comes from Amblyomma mixtum, assembly GCF_055824585.1. NCBI lineage: Eukaryota > Metazoa > Arthropoda > Arachnida > Ixodida > Ixodidae > Amblyomma > Amblyomma mixtum. The sequence continues at coordinate 84,802,559 of NC_143014.1, forward strand.
AAGAATTGCATATGACTAAATATGGTATATATTTTTTCTTCTGGGGGTGCCGCATTATAGAAAGACCGGTTTCTTCAATCCACTCATGTCAAATAGCCCCGTGACACAATGGGTGAATGAGTGTGGCACCTCTACAAGAGCTGACACAGTTTACTGGCTGGCACTAATTTGAACTTCCTGTATATTGAAACTGATGCTTTGGCTCCAACAACAGCAAGCGTATTATAAGGTTCCACTCAAATTCTTCCTAACTCGAAAGTAAATTTCAGTCCCTTCCAAGTTCAAATTATCAGAAGTTGACTGTGGATGCAAGTTACCTGAAGTTGGTATGGCTCGAAAGGACACAAAAGTTTTGACTACGGCAGTGTGATGTTAATTCAGTGCATGTCACTACTGGGCCTTCTGGCCTTGCTGCAGAACAATAATTTCCTCAGACCTCTGGCAATACCACCATCACTTGCATGACATACTCATGTGATCTAACAATCAACCGCACGTCATTTTGGCCATGCTGGCTGCAGTAAGTTGACTTTCGATCATCAGGCTAAGCCTCTAGCTAAGCCATCATTCCACAGTACTCCACACACCTGTCTGGACACAGCACACGAAAAGTGCAGTGCATTGGGCATCATTTACAAGTTGCCTGGGGTTCGAAACAACACCTTACCATACATGTGCTTTCCTATGGAACATGATTTACTTCTGATGCCTGATAAAGCTTCATCGAGTTAAATAAATTAGTGACAAATGTCGTCAATACACACTCGAGCGCATCCTTCAAGCCCCCTAGACAAGTGAGTGGAGAAATGTACGTTACAACCTGAAATACAGAATGCTCAATGGACCTTTAGGAGGATTATAAATGGAGATGACCAGGCGGAGTTTAACACACAGCTACCATCAAAATAGAAATGTGAATACCCCCCACCTATCATGATTCCTGCAATGATCCAGCTATGTGATTAGGCAGTAAAGAAACAGCCATATGTACAGCATGTTTTTCATTAAAAAGGTGACCAAACACATATTAAAAGTAGTAGACACGGTATATGTCCCTTAACTCCACTTTGTCTAAGAAAAGAGAAAATAAATGAAACCACCTTAAGTGCCCACTTACAAAATTTTGTAGAACACCCTCAAAATGGCCTCTTTGCCACTTTCCAGAATGGATGCAGCTCAAATTGTTGCATGAGGTGCAATATGAAGGCTAATTCAAAGCAGGGGCAGAAGCAATTTCCTGTTCCAGCCAAAAGGTCACCTGCCTTTCATTTCTACTCTAAACTATACTGAATTTTTTTAATGTAGAGGTGACAGTTAATATAAGTGCGAAGCACTGTAAGACTAATGGGAGCAAATTCTAATACTCTTCTGATTTATTTACAGTGTAGGAAAGACCAAGCCACAGGGAATTCTGGAGCCAACGGTCTTTCCTACAACTGTATTAAAGCTTATTATTAAAGCTGTATTATTAACTGTATTATTACAGCTTTTAGCACAACAGTGACTATTAATATAACACTCAATGCTGGTCCCTTTGTAGTGCTTGACAAAACAGCAGAATTTTTTCCTGTTCTTCCCTCCTTTTAGCACGTTCGCAACACCATACCCTGAATTACCCCAATTTACGAACCGAAATAAAAACACTTAATCCATGCTTCTTAACCTGAAACAGTAGAAAAACCAGAAGCCTAGGCAATACCTGGCATGACACAAACAGTAGATTGCACAGTCGCCCCAGCAAAAATGACTAATATCCCTTTACTGCTGCTATGTGCTAAGTCACACAGATATAAAAAAAAATGTCGCCAGTCATCACATTTTTTTAGGTTAATGGTACAAACTGACCATTTAGTGCTACTCTAACCAATGTGTCAGTATCTGCTTTGCCTTCAAAAGTGTTCACTACTACGGAAAAGAGATCATTCATTACAGGAACCTCAAAGCATGAACTGTACAAATATTAGAAGAGCTCAGCCACGCTGTGTATAAAACAAACTGGTGAGTCCGTCATATTACTGACGCCGGCTATGCCCAAACACTGTCATACATGCCATCAAGTTGCCATGCCCTACAAGTACTTTTCTTATCAAGTTAGTTTATGAAAAAGAACCCTTGCATTTAAAATTCATGGTAACCAGAATAGAACTAGTCAGCTTTTGTTCAGACTGCCATACCTATCCCCCTTACCCACCACACAAAGCTAAATCTTAATGTACATAAAGAAAAACATTCGAACATGTTCCTACACCACCAAAAAAGGGTTGAAATCCATGCAGGGTATCACACATGATGATACCATAATCCATGATTAGCTGATGTTAAAATCACATTGCATGAGAGCTCCAGGTCATATAAATAGCCATTAAACATTAAACATTCTTGTATGTTTAATGCCATTACTATGCCATTAAACATACAAGAACAGTTCAGTCTCAATTTCAACAGGTTTACACAAGTACTTAGCCATTTTGAAGATGTATTTAGTATTAAGATATCACACACACATGCATGCATAAAGACTGCTGACGCTTGTTTACGACTATATTTTTGCTGTATTAAAAGGTGCGTTGTGTACCAAGTGCACAATGAGCTGAACTAACCAGTAGAGCTTGTACTAAACAAAGTTATCACTAAAATTATGAACCAAAGCCCCACAGAGAGGATTAAGACCAGATCACATTTTTACCAAACACTTCACACAATATCTTCATAACATGGCACTGCCAGGAGCTACACAGTAAGCCCATGCTTCACAGCTTAAAATCTTTTTGAAAGCAAACCAAACGGAACACTAACAGCTTATAAGAATTGAAGAAATTTTCGCAGGCACAGCCTATGGCTTCTTTGTGGTCGAACGGGTGCAGTCATCAATGACTGAAATGTGACACTTTGAGAACATAGCCTAAACCATATTTTGCGATGCATGATGCATGCTGGTAAAGACTTCACTGAAAGAAACCCTAAAATAAATGTAATGAGAGCTGTGCTACTCAAACATTTCTGAACATCTCTCAAAGCAGAGACATTTCAACACAGCACAGAAATTTACTGAAGGGTCTTCACACAGCTGCACACACTATCATGGGCGATATCTTTAGCAGCTGTACACTACATGTCACACAAGTGCAGGCCCTCTGAGTCTTCACTACGAGAAACCCTATAATACTGTATATACTCATCTAAGGGCCGCACTTTTTGTCCACAGTTTTGATGGGGCGCGGCCCTAACACAGGACCATAACGGTGTCTTGATTATGCGTCTTTTTTTTTATGCTGCGACACGCATTTTTATGACAAATCAGCACTGTCCCGGTGAATCCTTCAAATACATAATGCATTGAAAGCATGGGTGATAGGACGTACGCCCGTCGACCGGCAAGAATTAACCGCATAAAGTAAATCAGATTGCTAGATCAATTTACTGGCAGGGTTCACGTGATTCTAAGTTAAGATCAAGATCCTCCGAAGATCTGGCTCTCGAATGACCGACGGTTCGGAGTGGCCCGCCTCGCGTGCGACCCGCCGCCGTCAGTGTGAGGTGGCGTTCACCTGGCCTGCTTTTCGGCGCGCTCCACTGTCTCGCAGAAATCAATTACACGTTCATTTTAATGTGAGGTTATTGTTTGGCGAACTAGTAAAAATGTTACACCTTTTACAGTAAACCGTGACTAGATTCAAAGCACTTTCGGTGCAGTGTCGATGTAGCACGCTAGGCCTAATGACAGCTGGCGAACGATGCACCACTACGGCGCCCAAGCCAGGTGGGCTGCGCGTCGTCACTGGCGTAGGTGCACCCCATTCTAATTCTAGTTTTTTTGTGCAGCATAACGTTTTGTCCTTTATGGTGCAAACACTGAGTGCGCAGGACGAGTTAGCAGTCCTGCAGCACTGCATGTTCACAGTTCCAGACGGAGTCCGAGGCGCGGGAAGACGCGTGCGTGGTCGTACCAAGTCTCGCAGGCAGTTATTGTCTATCAGCTCCCAGCGTTACCTACCATGCGGGCAAATTACGCACACATGAAGCAATTCTGTTAGCTGACTTTTTTTTTTTTTCCAAATACCAGCTACCAAGCTGGGGATGCGGCCCTTACACGAGTATATACGGTAAGTGTAATGAGACCTGTGCAATTTCAATATTTCTGAACATAGACATTTCATCACAGCACAGAAATTTACTGAAGACTCTGAACACACATTACCGAAGGTGATTAATTAACAGCTGTACATTCCATGTCAAACAAATGCAGACCTCTCTGCACGAGTGACTGGAATGTGCAGTCAGGCTCAAGCAACTCTTCCAGTGCTCTGCGGTTCCAGACAGAAAGTTATCCAGCTCTAGAGCTTTGCAGTGCTGGAAGTGGTATGCGAGCCCAGCCACAGGGCCACAGACAGCTGTGGTCACACATGCAGTGGCCTTTAACACAGGACATCACTACCTGTCAAGTAAGCTTTCTCTACCAATTTTAACTAAGCACTTTTACCTTAAACATAAATTTGTCCCCCGTTTTTGCACCTATGAAATGGTCACTTCAATTTAGACTATTTATGCCATTGTAAGGTTAGCAACAGGTACATCTAGTCACTGAAAATAGAAGCAGCTGTAGCACTGGCAATACTTAAAAAAAAATGTCCTGTCTAGAGGTAAATGCTAAAGACTACTACAAGGACACTGTACACAAACACATTAATAGACACCAAGGAGTTAATAAACGGTGGTTAAGAAACTGGTCATGTCCGGTTAGAGGCTAGTGCAGGCGGCTAACAGGTTTGTCATAATTAGTATTGGCCTCTACACCAAACCATGCAAATAATTACAAGCACACAAAGCCACTCCTGGCAGACCTGCATATAGAAAGCAACTATTCAACATAATTTCATATTACTAAGCAGTGAATAAACCAGTTTATGATAGTCTTCACTGAATGCAAAAAACTAGGACCACGGCACCATTGCTAGGAGCGAATGAAGCTGACAATTTTACTTGTGCGCCTTTTCCTTGACAAGCTACTTGGGCCATCGGTACAACATTTAAGTCTACAGAGTAAGTCACTTTATTTTGTTGGATCAGGCTAGCCTGTTCTTTAAAAAATTCGTGCAGTGACTATCCCATGGCCTGTTCCCAGCACAAGGTAAAGAATGCCAGAACACTAGGCAAAAATCTGGACAAGAGAAATTCATAATATTCATAATTCATAATATTCATAATAGTATATTGGCTTGTGAAATAATTATTTCAGCAAAAATATTAACAAGTCAGCTCCTTAGTTTTAATTAAAACAAGATAGCCCTCAGCAAAAAAAAGGTGCATGCTTACATCTGCCATAAATGTATCATCCATAATTGCACAAGCCTAATGAAAATTTGCAGGCAAAATAACATAATAGGGTATCAGAACAAGACAAAGATGGTTAAAGAATACCTAATACATGTCACAAGAACAGTGCAAAATTTACTGTGCACTTTTTTTGACCATGCGCATCAAAGCCCTTAACCCTAAACACAGTCAAAGCCTCTGCCTTAACAGATTCATTAGCACAACAGCACAATAATGCCTCGATTAAAGAAAATTTGCAGGGAAATAATATAATAAGAACAAGACAAAGATGGTTAAAGAATACCTAATAAATGTCAAAGAACAGTGCACAATTTATTCTAAACACAGTCAAAGCCTCTGCCTTAAAAGATTCATTAGCACAACAGCACAATAATGCCTCGATTAAAGAAAATTTGCAGGGAAAATAATATAATAAGAACAAGACAAAGATGGTTAAAGAATACCTAATAAATGTCAAAGAACAGTGCACAATTTATTGTGCACTTTTTTTGAACATGTGCAGCAAAGCCCTTAACCCTAAACACAGTCAAAGCCTCTGCCTTAAAAGATTCATTAGCACAACAGCACAATAATGCCTCGATTAAAGAAAATTTGCAGGGAAAATAATATAATAAGAACAAGACAAAGATGGTTAAAGAATACCTAATAAATGTCAAAGAACAGTGCACAATTTATTGTGCACTTTTTTCCTGAACATGTGCATCAAAGCCCTTAACCCTAAACATTAGTCAAAGCCTCTGCCCTAACAGAAACATTAGCACAACAGCACAATAATGCCTAAATTAAAGAAAATTTGCAGGCAAAATAATATAATATAATATCAGAACAAGACAAAGATGGTTAGAGAATACTTAATACATGTCACAAGAACAGTGCACAATTTATTGTGCACTTTTTCCCTGAACATGTGCATCCAAGCCCTTAACCCTAAACACAGTCAAAGTCTCGGCAATTTCCTCACTGGCGTCCCAGAACCCTCCTCGCAGCGCCGCCTCTCCTCCTCCGCTCTTTTCTCCCTTCTCTTTTTTTCTTTCACGGCTGTTGCGCTCTTCGGTCTATTCCTCCGGCGAGTCTGTCTCCGCGCACCGCCGCCGCGAATCTGCGCGTCTTCTGGACCTGGTCAGCGCGCCTCTCAATGTGCTGACGCATGAACACGTAGGTGGTGGTGGAAACGTTTATTGCCAATGATGTAAATCGTAGGGGGCGCCTGGTTTGCCGCAAAAGTTTGCATGATTACGAGTATTGGTCTGGGTATCGGGCATGCAGCAGTTGTCGCCAATGTGCAGCCTGCGCTATGGTGAGGGACGGAGCGGGGGGTGCGTATTCCCTTCTTTTGTCTCGGTAATACGAGAGAATATCACGGAAGGAGACCAGGTAGTGCATTCCCTGCTCACGACAGTATGAGGCATTAAAGGCTTTCGCCTTAATAAAGCGATTCTGCTAGTATTGTCTTTCACAGCTGTTCTGCTCCTGGCGAGCTTCTAGGGCGGCCGGCTCGCGATTTTCGCGTTGCCCTTCGAGCCATTTGTGTGGCCGGCACGTTCCCCGCGCAAAGAAGGCGACTGCGCACGTACTTAAAATGGCGTTAAAGGGCGATTCACACGACGGTCCGTTCGCCCGCGGCCCGCGCACTACCTGGTCTCCTTCCGTGATATTCTCTCGTATTACCGAGACAAAAGAAGGTAATACGCACCCCCCGCTCCGTCCCTCACCATAGCGCACGCTGCACATTGGCGACAACTACAAACCCCGGACCGCTCAATACCCAATACTGCTGCATGCCCGATACCCAGACCAATTCTCGTAATCATGCAAACTTTTGCGGCAAACCAGGCGCCCCCTACGATTTACATCATTGGCAATAAACGTTTCCACCACCACCTACGTGTTCATGCGTCAGCACATTGAGAGGCGCGCTGACCAGGCCGCGGTTCAGAAGACGCGCAGATTCGCGGCGGCGGTGCGCGGAGGCAGACTCGCCGGAGGAATAGACCGAAGAGCGCAACAGCCGTGAAAGAAAAAAAGAGGAGAAGGGAGAAAAGAGCGGAGGAGGAGAGGCGGCGCTGCGAGGAGGGTTCTGGGACGCCAGTGAGGAAATTGCCAAAGTCTCTGCCCTAACAGATTCATTAGCACAACAGCACAATAATGCCTCGATTAAAGAAAGTTTAGAGGAAAAATAATATAATAGGATATAAGAAAAATACAAAGATGGTTAAAGAATACCTAATACATGCCAAATGAACAGTGCACAATTTATTGTGCACTTTTTTCCTGAACATGTGCCTAAAAGCCCTTAACCCTAAACACAGCAAAAGCCTCTGCCCCAACAGATTTGTTAGCACAACTGCACTATAATCCCTCGATATCAAGGCTAATTTAGTAGATCAAACTCACCATGAACAACTTATATATCAAATCCCTCACCTCCCAAGTGAGATTTAGTGTGACAGACACTCCTTTGTCCGCAAGAAAAGCACAACTCCGTTAACCCACCTGTAAACCGCCCACGTAACCCTAACGTATAGATATGGTGTGTAGATGAGTAGATGGAGGAAAGAAAGAACTCAGGAGAGGCGGTTACCTCACATTCTTTGAAGTCGGTTCCCCCTACTCCCCCCGTCGAGGCCCGCTTGCGCATGCGCAGCAGGCATTGCAGCAGACGACGTCGCTGCGCCCGGCGTTACACATTGGCTGCGCCGTCGGCCAGACCCCCAGTAGTCCTTGCGAAAGCGCGTGACTTCCAGCACACTTAAACAGCCTGGGACGATTTGCTACAAAGCGAGGATCCCGCTACGCAGAAAAAGCTCATCAGCCTGGCGGCCGAGGCTGTGACCGACCAACGGCACCGTCCCCGGCCCGGTAGCCCAACCCCCGGGCCCTCGGCTTATGCTGAGGCTCACGGGGGAGGAAGCTACCACCCTTTGGCTAAATGAAGTTGATTGACTGACTGACTGATTGACGTGCGGCTCGGATAGCGAGGGCTTCTTCTGAGTTTTCCTTCCTCCATGAGTAGTATAGACAAGCGTCATTGTTGTAAACAAACGGGACGCTGCGGTCGCCAACGGCGCGGCGTGTAGGCAAAAACGCAGCATGCAAATCTGGGAAATAACACTGCGTGACTTTGCCGTGATTCTAGCGACATTTAATCGTTTTACAAGGCCGGTGTTGAAAAAGAAACACTTGTTCAAGCTCGCGAAAGTGAACACTGAGAAAAACTACGCGCCGCACGTAGTACTACCACCAGAGTGCTGCTTCAAGCGTCGCGCTTAGTGGCTCGCTATGAACGCCGAATTAGGCAATTGGCAACAGCTTTTTTTTTGTGTGTGTGTGCGTAGCGCTTCTAGCCGCAATCACGGAATTCGCCTAGGCATTCCGAAGCCTGTACCTGCTTGCACCACTCTCAGTTTTGAGAAAAGGAAAGGCGCATAGCTAGTTCACTTCGTCGCTGATCACCTCAAGCCAACTCAAGCGCACCACCACGCCAACTAAAAGCTTGTGTGTTTTAGTCGGGGTTCGTGGCGCGCTTGAGGCGACCACCAGCAAAATGAACTAGCAATGCGCCTAACCTTTAATCAAAACCTAGGGAGGTTGTACATTGCGAATAAGACTCTTTTTGCTTCGTGCAAGCCGCCCCTGCTCTCTCCCTCCGTGAGCTTGAGGCGCGAAGGAGACGGTGGCGACGCCACGTAGCTCGTCTTAAGCCTGGCCCGCATGGAGCGTTTTTCCGGGCGATTCGTCGGCGTCGACGGCACCGGAGCGTTTTTTTGCCGCCGGAGAGGGCGTTTTCGCCAAATCGTCGGGTTCTGTCGAAACAGAAAAAAACGTCGACGCCGCGCCGACGCCGGGAGAGGGCAGCGACAGAGGGCCAATGAGAGCCGGAGCGGTCGTCACGTGACTCTGGACGGGGCCACGCCGGCCGAGAGAGACGCGCTCGTGAGCTCTCTCTGACCACGGCCGCTCGATGCGCGGCCGTACTCTGGCACTGTAGTTTGACCACCAAAACTGCGTCGTGCTTCCCGGAAAGACGGGCATTTGGCGCTCCGAGGGTACCGAGTTCTAGTTCACAATAGTACCGAGGCTTGGGGTTTCTCGGCCGAAACGGCCGAGGAGCGTGTTGTCTTTCGGAGGAGTCGCTTTTAGCTGGCCGCGCCGCGTAAACGGTAGCGCCATCTAGTGAAAAGACGCCAAGCACATCAACGCTGTGTTGAAGAAATTTTTTATCCGTAATTACTGATAACTACGATGGGTGCATTGCGAGCCTTTTTTCGTTCCAAGAAGAAAAACTGCAAATAGATGAAAATGTAGCAAGTGACTAAAAGCTAGACAACTGCTTCACCAGGTGTCGTTCTTGCGAGGTAAACACACTGTATTTAGTTAGGCCTAGGAGCTTGAAAATCGCCAAATTATCTGAAAAACAAGGGCTAGTTATCGCTTATACCTCTACGCGTGGGCGAGCTGTGCGAAGTAAAAGCGAACCGCTACCTTTTGAGCGAGCTATCGCGTCGAAGAATACAGCGGTGACATGTATTCATTCCAAAGTGGGCGAGCAGGGCGCAGCCATCTTGTCAACGTACGCGGCCGTAGCGCGCGCCGCTCGGCTGCTGAACATGCGGGAGTGAATTCGTCGACGCCGGCGCGGGCGTTGGGCGCGCGACGCGATTTCGCGGGTAAAAAACGCTCCATGCGGGCCAGGCTTTAAGCGTGGCCCGCATGGAGCGTTTTTCCGGGCGATTCGTCGGCGTCGACGGCACCGGAGCGTTTTTTTGCCGCCGGAGAGGACGTTTTTGCCAAATCGTCGGGTTCTGTCGAAACAGATAAAAACGTCGACGCCGCGCCGACGCCAGGAGAGGGCAGCGACAGAGGGCCAATGAGAGCCGGAACGGGCGTCACGTGACTCTGGGCGGAGCCACGCCGGTCGAGAGAGACGCGCTTGCGAGCTCTCTCTGGCACTGTAGCTTGACCACCAAAACTGCGTCGTGCTTCCCGGAAAGCATAGTTATTATCCGGAAACACGGGCGTTTGACACACCGAGGGTACCGAGTTCTAGTTCACTATAGTACCGAGGCTTGGGCTTCGGGTTTCTCGGCCGAAACGGCCGAGCAGCGTGTTGCCTCTCGGAGGAGTCGCTTTTAGCTGGCCGCGCCGTCCATCAGGGGCACGCGTAAACGGTAGCGCCATCTAGTGACAAGACGCCAAAGCACATAAACGCTGTGTTGAAGAATTTTTTTATCCGTAATTGCTGATAACTACGATGGGTGCATTGCGAGCCTTTTTTCGTTCCAAGTAGAAAAACTGCTAATAGATGAAAATGTAGCAAGTGAATAAAAGCTAGACAACTGCTTCACCAGGTGTCGTTCTTGCGAGGTAAACACAGTTAGGCCTAAGAGCTTGAAAATCGCGAAATTATCTGAAAAACAAAGGCTAGTTATCGCTTATACCTCTACGCGTGGGCGAGCTGTGCGAAGTAAAAGCGAACCGCTACCATCTGAGCGAGCTATCACGTCGAAGAATCCAGCGGTGACATGTATTTATTCCGAAGTGGGCGAGCAGGGCGCAGCCATCTTGTCAACGTCGCCCGTAGCGCGCGCCGCTCGGCTGCTGACCATGCGGGAGTGAATTCGTCGACGCCGGCGCGGGCGTTGGGCGCGCTACGCGATTTCGCGGGTAAAAAACGCTCCATGCGGGCCAGGCTTTAAGCGTGGCCCGCATGGAGCGTTTTTCCGGGCGATTCGTCGGCGTCGACGGCACCGGAGCGTTTTTTTGCCGCCGGAGAGGACGTTTTTGCCAAATCGTCGGGTTCTGTCGAAACAGATAAAAACGTCGACGCCGCGCCGACGCCAGGAGAGGGCAGCGACAGAGGGCCAATGAGAGCCGGAACGGGCGTCACGTGACTCTGGGCGGAGCCACGCCGGTCGAGAGAGACGCGCTTGCGAGCTCTCTCTGGCACTGTAGCTTGACCACCAAAACTGCGTCGTGCTTCCCGGAAAGCATAGTTATTATCCGGAAACACGGGCGTTTGACACACCGAGGGTACCGAGTTCTAGTTCACTATAGTACCGAGGCTTGGGCTTCGGGTTTCTCGGCCGAAACGGCCGAGCAGCGTGTTGTCTCTCGGAGGAGTCGCTTTTAGCTGGCCGCGCCGTCCATCAGGGGCACGCGTAAACGGTAGCGCCATCTAGTGACAAGACGCCAAAGCACATAAACTGTTGAAGAATTTTTTTATCCGTAATTGCTGATAACTACGATGGGTGCATTGCGAGCCTTTTTTCGTTCCAAGTAGAAAAACTGCTAATATATGAAAATGTAGCAAGTGAATAAAAGCTAGACAACTGCTTCACCAGGTGTCGTTCTTGCGAGGTAAACACAGTTAGGCCTAAGAGCTTGAAAATCGCGAAATTATCTGAAAAACAAAGGCTAGTTATCGCTTATACCTCTACGCGTGGGCGAGCTGTGCGAAGTAAAAGCGAACCGCTACCATCTGAGCGAGCTATCACGTCGAAGAATCCAGCGGTGACATGTATTTATTCCGAAGTGGGCGAGCAGGGCGCAACCATCTTGTCAACGTCGCCCGTAGCGCGCGCCGCTCGGCTGCTGACCATGCGGGAGTGAATTCGTCGACGCCGGCGCGGGCGTTGGGCGCGCGACGCGATTTCGCGGGTAAAAAACGCTCCATGCGGGCCAGGCTTTAAGCGTGGCCCGCATGGAGCGTTTTTCCGGGCGATTCGTCGGCGTCGACGGCACCGGAGCGTTTTTTTGCCGCCGGAGAGGACGTTTTTGCCAAATCGTCGGGTTCTGTCGAAACAGATAAAAACGTCGACGCCGCGCCGACGCCAGGAGAGGGCAGCGACAGAGGGCCAATGAGAGCCGGAACGGGCGTCACGTGACTCTGGGCGGAGCCACGCCGGTCGAGAGAGACGCGCTTGCGAGCTCTCTCTGGCACTGTAGCTTGACCACCAAAACTGCGTCGTGCTTCCCGGAAAGCATAGTTATTATCCGGAAACACGGGCGTTTGACACACCGAGGGTACCGAGTTCTAGTTCATTATAGTACCGAGGCTTGGGCTTCGGGTTTCTCGGGCGAAACGGCCGAGCAGCGTGTTGTCTCTCGGAGGAGTCGCTTTTAGCTGGCCGCGCCGTCCATCAGGGGCACGCGTAAACGGTAGCGCCATCTAGTGACAAGACGCCAAAGCACATAAACGCTGTGTTGAAGAATTTTTTTATCCGTAATTGCTGATAACTACGATGGGTGCATTGCGAGCCTTTTTTTGTTCCAAGTAGAAAAACTGCTAATAGATGAAAATGTAGCAAGTGAATAAAAGCTAGACAACTGCTTCACCAGGTGTCGTTCTTGCGAGGTAAACACAGTTAGGCCTAAGAGCTTGAAAATCGCGAAATTATCTGAAAAACAAAGGCTAGTTATCGCTGATACCTCTACGCGTGGGCGAGCTGTGCGAAGTAAAAGCGAACCGCTACCATCTGAGCGAGCTATCACGTCGAAGAATCCAGCGGTGACATGTATTTATTCCGAAGTGGGCGAGCAGGGCGCAACCATCTTGTCAACGTCGCCCGTAGCGCGCGCCGCTCGGCTGCTGACCATGCGGGAGTGAATTCGTCGACGCCGGCGCGGGCGTTGGGCGCGCGACGCGATTTCGCGGGTAAAAAACGCTCCATGCGGGCCAGGCTTTAAGCGTGGCCCGCATGGAGCGTTTTTCCAGGCGATTCGTCGGCGTCGACGGCACCGGAGCGTTTTTTTGCCGCCGGAGAGGACGTTTTTGCCAAATCGTCGGGTTCTGTCGAAACAGATAAAAACGTCGACGCCGCGCCGACGCCAGGAGAGGGCAGCGACAGAGGGCCAATGAGAGCCGGAACGGGCGTCACGTGACTCTGGGCGGAGCCACGCCGGTCGAGAGAGACGCGCTTGCGAGCTCTCTCTGGCACTGTAGCTTGACCACCAAAACTGCGTCGTGCTTCCCGGAAAGCATAGTTATTATCCGGAAACACGGGCGTTTGACACACCGAGGGTACCGAGTTCTAGTTCACTACAGTACCGAGGCTTGGGCTTCAGGTTTCTCGGCCGAAACGGCCGAGCAGCGTGTTGTCTCTCGGAGGAGTCGCTTTTAGCTGGCCGCGCCGTCCATCAGGGGCACGCGTAAACGGTAGCGCCATCTAGTGACAAGACGCCAAAGCACATAAACGCTGTGTTGAAGAATTTTTTTATCCGTAATTGCTGATAACTACGATGGGTGCATTGCGAGCCTTTTTTCGTTCCAAGTAGAAAAACTGCTAATAGATGAAAATGTAGCAAGTGAATAAAAGCTAGACAACTGCTTCACCAGGTGTCGTTCTTGCGAGGTAAACACAGTTAGGCCTAAGAGCTTGAAAATCGCGAAATTATCTGAAAAACAAAGGCTAGTTATCGCTTATACCTCTACGCGTGAGCGAGCTGTGCGAAGTAAAAGCGAACCGCTACCATCTGAGCGAGCTATCACGTCGAAGAATCCAGCGGTGACATGTATTTATTCCGAAGTGGGCGAGCAGGGCGCAGCCATCTTGTCAACGTCGCCCGTAGCGCGCGCCGCTCGGCTGCTGACCATGCGGGAGTGAATTCGTCGACGCCGGCGCGGGCGTTGGGCGCGCGACGCGATTTCGCGGGTAAAAAACGCTCCATGCGGGCCAGGCTTTAGACGATGAGAAGGCAGAGCGGCCTCATAAAACGCCGGTGCACTTTCCGTATTTATCTCTCCGGGTTGTAAAAATTCTCCTGCGCTAACCCCGGCCGCGGCGGTCGAATTTCGATGGAGGCGATATGCTAGAGGCCAGTGTACTGTGCGATATCAGTGCACGAGACCCCCAGGTGGTCGAAATTTCCGGAGCCCTTCACTACGGCGTCTCTCAAAGCCAGAGTCGCTTTGGGACGTTAAACCCCCACAAACCAATCCTGCGGAAACCACTGGTTTACTTCTGCTCAAGCACAGCCCACTGGGTAGCTCATGGCAGTCTGCGCTTTTCGATAAATAATTTAACATTGGAACTTTCCTGGATTGCCCGGAATCGTTGAAAAACTGGAGTCGTCTGCGCGCAGAATTCTCATCGAGGCGAGCGGGATAGTATTTGAGACGCTGCGCCATCTGGCGAACTGCGAAGCAACCAATAGTCCGGCTCGGAGCTGGTGTACGTCTCGCAGTAATGGCGCAGCTTGTCAAGACGAAAATTCTCCGCGCAGACGACTGCAGTTTTTCGCCGATTCCGAAGAATTCAGGTAAGTTCTGATGTTTAAATTATTTATTGATAAACGCAAACTATCATAAGCTACCGTATGAACTGTGCTTCGATGTTTACATTATTTATTGATAAACGCAGACTACCATAAGCTTCCCTATGATCTGTGCTTGACCCCAAATATGGAAGTAGTTTGTGCAGGATAACTTTTTACAACCCAGACAGATAAATATGGAACACTCTGTATAGCAGGGTAAGCAGTGCTAGTGAACACACTTCGCATTTGATTAACTACGCAAATCGGCTGTAACTTTTTTTTTTTTTTTTTGCGCGAGACACGTCCAGGACGTAGTCCGAGTGCTTGGCATCTGAAAAGAGCCCCCTGCGCTCGATTTACGATCACACGCACGCGGAATATCGCGTCTAAAACGTCTTATAATGAGGGCCCGACAGAACGCGAATGAGTTGCAGCCGTTGATTCGTGCACTGCTCGCCGCGCGACTGAAGAGCAACCATGCGGATTAAGAGACGCAAACTATCAGATTTCGATGCCGGGTATTTCGCTGGGCTAGTTTTTTTTGTTTTTTTTTTGTAGACATCTTGGAATCACAGCGCTTGCACACGAGGACGAAGAGATTCTGATGCAGAAACGCAATACTAGCCGCGGCCGATCCGTCGCCGAACTTGTTGAGCACCACGGACGCTGCTCATCGCTTTCGCCCCAACTATGATCTGTGCTTGAGCCCAAATATGCAAGTAGTTTGTGCAGGAGAATTTTTTACAACCCAGACAGATAAATATGGAACACTCTGTATAGCAGAGTAAGCAGTGCTAGCGCACCTACTTCACATTTGATTAACTACGCAAATCGGCTGTAACTTTTTGTTTGTTTGTTGTTTTCTTTTGTTTGTTTGTTTGTTTTGTTTTTTTTGCGCGAGACACGTCCAGGACGTAGTCCGAGCGCTTGGCATCTGAAAAGAGCCCCCTGCGTTCAATTTACGATCACAAGCACGCGGAATATCGCGTCTAAAACGTCTTACAACGAGGGCCCGACAGAACGCGAACGAGTTGCAGCCGTTGATCCGTGCACTGCTCGCCGCGAAGAGCAATCATGCGGATTAAGAGACGCTAACTATCAGACTTAGATGCCGGGTATTTCGCTGGGCTAGTTTTTTTTTTTTTTTCTTTTGGTAGACGTCTTGGAATCACAGCGCTTGCACACGAGGACGAAGAGATTTTGATGCAGAAACGCAATACTAGCCGCGGCAGATCCGTCGCCGAACTTGTCGAGCTACACGAACGCTGCCCATCGCTTTCGCCAAAATTTGACCGCGATAAACTTGTGGATTATGCCACTGCTTTCTTCAGCCTCGCGGCTCAAACTACCGCATCACAGCTCGTCGGGATATCGCGAATTACGTTCAAAAACACGCAAGCGTGGCAAACCCAGGCCGCACCATAGCACCTTTTGCCGACACAATAAAAGTCACTGCTAACGCAAGCGCCGCCGCATCTCCGTGACGTCACGGCCTAACGCTTGTCTACAGAGTAACTTAAACTCAGCTGTAGGCACAATAAATAACTTCCCATGCTACCGACTTAGTCATTTAATGCAAGGTTCAATTTGGAGGTTATACCAAGCTAGTACTATCAAAGCTAGTAAAGTGGAAATCCATTACCTACCGACTGTTGCGGAAATAAACGCGAGCAGTAGGAATGCTGCCTCAGCTAAATGGGTGGATTGTTTAAGCTCAAATTTAGCACAGAAATGACAATTTGTTGGCAGAATTGTTTCATGCTAAATTTGTTTGTGTCACTTGCCTCAATCTATCAAAAAAAGTCGCATATTAGAATCGTCTGCGGCAAAGGAAATCAAGCCTTCCTGTGGTGCCATCTCGTTTGTCGACCGTGTAGGTTCAGCAAAGAGGGTGTTTTGCGGGATGTTTGAAGACTCTCCTTCACCAAAGACTTGAAATTTAGTGGAGTTTTGGCCAAACTACGTTTATTGTGATCATCGATAAAGCAGTTGAAAAAGCTTCTTCAAACCTTTTGCAAAACAACCCTGCCCCACTGATCTCCACTAGGTAGCTGGATGCTGCATTCCCGCTTTCCGCAACGAGCGTGAGTGAAGCCACCGGAAGTTGGACGGCTTGTCCCGGATGTCGGGTGCCTACTGTGTATTTCAATGCAAAAAATCGCGTCTTTCGCTCTTTCGTTCTCAGTTTTTTGCAGACATCGTGTGATGTCTGCTGTTGTACGGAAGGAACAAGCAAGCAGAACGCGACAAATGTGAGCATTGTGTGCAGAACCCTGTAATTTCAGAGAAACCGAAGAAAACCGGCATGCAGGCCTCACCCTGCCGCGGCAAAGGGGCACGTGCATTAAACACGGTGTTCTTATCTGGTTCTTGTCTTCCAAGCGTAATGCAGAAGTAGTGGAATGATGATGAGGCTAGGTTATCTAAAAACCGAATTTTCGTGTAGCAAAGAAAAGGCAAACGATGGCGCAGAAATCCTTACATTCGAAGAGCCACTTGTTATACAGGTGCCACAGTGTCAGTTTCGAGTCGGTGGCGGACAATGACTCCTCTCATTGATGGCAGGTGATGTTTATCGCTTTAGGGTGTCACGTGCTTTTAACCTAACTCCAAAGCACAGCCACGTTTCAACCACACAGCACGAGAGAAACGACTGGCGAGAAAAACGAATGCTGCAGCACGCGTGAGAAGCGCTGTTAGAAGTCAACTGCACCAAGCGTCACAAATAAAAGCCCATTCAGGAATAACTTGCTACAGTACGAAACAGTACATAACACACTCCGTCGAAAAAGCAGTATCGTACCTTTTGGAGGCGCTAATGTGAACCAACCGAACACCGCCAGCACCTCACCAGATAGTAGCCTTGTCCTCACTCTGGTTCGGTCTAAACATAATTCAGTAATATGGTCGCTGCTAAGTCGGCTGCCTGGTGAAGGTTTCCACCTATTCTTTCTTAAATTTATCCCCACTTATAGCATAACTTGGGCTTGAGCGCGGGAACGTGCATCACAGTAAAGAGCAGAGTTGGCAATGCTAGCACAACGGGATGACACAGAGCTGAGCATACGTGGCTCCATACTTGCTGTGTGTAGCGACGTCCTGTGGTCTGCTAGTGTCGTCCCATTGCAATGCAATGGACCCTTATTTCTGAACCGTATTTCCCAAAGACTTTGCTGGCCTCCTCGTGCAGGTGATGGCGCAACAGGTAGGGATTGTTGTAGAAAACGGCGAAAAGACGAAATGCTAAGTGGAAAACCAAAACTGAAACTGAAAAACCGTGCTGATGTCCGATTCTGTGCACTGCCAAAGGCTGACTTCTGGGACAAGCACGCTTACTTGTGGTGGCTTCACTTTCGGGCGCCCGATGCGCCATTCAGCCTCCTAGTGGAAATCAGTGCCTGGCCCCCCCTCCCTTGCCGAATCTCCACGGCCGACAAACAAGATGGCACCACCGGTGTGATCGCTGACAGAGCGGCTGAAATTCCTTCATTGTTGCCGCAGAAGATGTGAACGACGACGATGTAAATATCCTACTTCTTTTGATCGAATCAGGTAAGTAACCCAAACAAACGTAGTATAAAACAATTCTGCTGACCAAACGCCATTTCTGTGCGAAATTTGAGCTCGAACTATGCGCCCGTTTAGCTGGGAGAAGCATTCTAGAGCGCGTGTTTATTTGCGCAACACGCCGTATGTCGTGTGTAATGCCCTAAGGGCAGCTTTGGTGAAAAAGCAGGCAGCATATAAGTTAGTTCTCTTGCTCAGCTGCTCTCAAAAAGGGCCTGCTAGCCAAACCAGAAGCTTCAAAGGCAAGTAAAATTAAAAGAGAAGGTTGGGAGACACAGTAATCAACAAAAAAAGATATGAATAATGAAAGCTAGAAATAGCCCAAAGCCTACCAACAGCCTTATACAAAGGCCACAAAGAAATTGTTTCATAACTAGCTTCACTGCCAGATACAAGAAAAACAATGTTATGCGAGCACTGAAATGCCGAGAAATACTTACAACAGACTTATAGACGAAGGAAGCCAATCACAGAAACCAAGTAGCATAGAGGAATGTCTCTCTTCTTTTTATATAATTTATGGGCTTAATCAATGGGATATTAATAGCACAATTATTTGAATGATGACAGCTAATTAGAAAAAGCATAAGAAAATTTTTTTAAAAAATTGAGCCCCTCATTTCCCTTCCCTTACCTGCTAATTACAACAGATTGGCCCCTTAAATATTGAAATGTAAAAAACTCTAGCCCCACTCAAATAAAGAAGTGCTCCTACAATGGACTGATTAACATCGCTCAGAAGGTAGCATACTGCTGTCTATAGGGACGTAATTAAACATCAGTACTTGCCAGATTTCTTTTTTTTTTTGTAATTACTGAAATACTAGAGTCTCCCATGAGTACAGTTTTCGGAAAACCTTGCTCAGCAGCCAAAACAAGGGGATGTACCCACTGCCAGTTGGAGGAGCAATCAGCGGCCTGTGGGCAAGTTGCACAGTTTCTTGAAAATGCTGTTTCATCTGGTCATTAAAATTAAACTAAAAAAAAAAGAGCCATCGCTCCTCTAAAACACTGCAAAAATGCAACATTCAGCTTCAAAACAAGCGAGCAGCTCGCCCACCCATTTAGCCAGGCTTTCGGTTGCTTCTTCATCCAGCAGGTGGGGCAGCCTGTCAGATCAGCTGCTTGGCTCAAGACTGCAAAAACTGCACTCGCAGCTGACAACAGTTTGCCCTTACTTCTAGAAAACATAAACAAGTACTAATGTTCAATTACGTCTGAAACAATGTAGACAATAATAGGCTACTTGTGAGCTATGTTTGCTCTCAATTAGGACAGTAGTTTGCACACAGGAATTTTTTTTAAATCCAAACAGATAAATATGGAAGTCTCAGTACTACAAAATAAAAACAGGAAGCGTTAAAACCAGCATGCTACTAAAAAAAAAACATGACATGAGCTGCCATGCACCAATAGCATTCATGCTTCTGAAAACAAACTTCATAGAACAAGCACAATAAATTCACCACTGTAATGCAAGCACACAAATGCAGTGACAAAGACATGCTGCATAAATAAGTGCTAGCAGCTTGCACATTTCACATCCAAGCTGAACTACACCTGGACACGATGGTGTTACACACTACCCAGCTAACAAGTGCATAGCAGCACAAGAATACAACCATGCAATGCTGGCAGGGGCAGGGGTTTTTGGCCTAGACGTACAATTACTATGGCAGCACAACATGAACTAAAACCACCTACCTGAACAGACTGAAGCCGATAAGTGGGTGCTCCGGACATGGTTGCGGCTGTTGAGTTAGGTGGCAGGCTGGGAGCCACATTCACGACTTGAAGCTGCCCATTTTCAGTCTTCACAAGCAAGGTCCCTCGCATCATACCCGGCTGAAGAGTAATCGTATTCTGCAAAAACAGCAGCAGGTGCCACACACGCACACCAAGAGAACTTCAGTCATTTATGATGCACATGTTAAGCAAGAAAGCTAAGCAACGCTTGTGCCAAACTGTGCACTCAAACACACGAGCTCAATACACATTCTCTACTAACCCTAACTTCACGCTAAAATATTTATGAAAATAACATAACATAGCTCTCATTTCCAGAAGCACAAATGCAGCTTTCACACCTTTAATTAACTGAAGGTAAAACCTAACATTTGGTGAATTAAATCCTTACACACCAACAGAACTGCTGAATGGGACTACTGTTACCAGTAAACTATCTCTTTAATAAAGCAAGTGATATTTTGTCATTCTAATCCATATATCCATTAAGCAGAATTCAAACATAAAAGCAGAAAGATTTTTTTAAAAGGTCACCGGCACTTTTTCAATCGCATGTATATCAAACTTTCAATGTTGTAAAGCAACAGCAATAGCACTACACATTCAACTTTCAATGGCCCTTTCTTTTTAAAAAAAAAATACTTCAAATTCAAATACAACATGTAAAAATAAAAATAAATGCCACCACAGAGTGTCAAAATGGAACGGCATCATGCATGCCCACCAAACTGCTTGCAAACAAAAAAACCTAATGTTCTAGCACAAAAGGCACGAGAAGCTAAGAAAACTTCCAACAGGAATGACAGGACAGCAGGCCTTGCCTTACAGCAAAGATTTAATTTTCAAGCACTTAAATGTAAACATAAAACTACACCACATTTTCCACACTTACAGTAAAGAACACAGACTTGTAAAGCCTTTGCTTTTGAACACTGCAGACAGGCTTCAAGTCTGTACAGTGAACACAATCACTTCCACTATGTCTTACAAGAAAAAATCAAGCAACTTTACCTGTAGACAGGCACATACAACTAGTCCATAAGCACATGGAAGCAGCACAGTGCACTTAATATTTTACTGATAATCCAGCAGCATTATACAAACGTGTATTTATTCCAAAGAGCATGAAATGCTGGGCTTGTTAGTTCATAATGCA